>NC_041030.1:19487852-19817656 GCF_900634625.1 Parambassis ranga
TGAATATCATTAGACTCGCTTCTTTACAGATGTGACATCACAGGCTTTGTTTCCCTTATCTTTAGTTCACCATCAAACCTCTGGACAAGAAAACCAATGTTTTCAAGTTCAACTCTTCACGGCTAAGAGTCAACAAGCTGGTGAGTTCAGCTCAGATTGTTAAAATTGCTTTAGCTGAGGATCAAATATTCCATCAATTTGGATGCTTAACGTTAGCATCTATCCTTGGGTTGATCCTTGTGTAGATCCTCCAGCTTTGCATAGGAAACCATGACCTGTTTATGCGGCGGCGCCGGGTGGACTCACTTGAAGTACAGCAGATGAAGACTCAGGCCAGAGAAGAGAGGGCCAGAAAACAGGTACTGATAATAATGGAGAAACCACAGTGAAGAGCATGGGTTGAACTTGTCAGTAGGAAAATTTCAATACAAATCTAAATGCATATTTTAAGCAGATCTTCAGTAAATCTGCAGAGAAAATGCAAATGTGTGCACGATTCCATCCTCCACTGTTATGCAAATATTAGAGCTGGCCACACATTGAGATAAATAGTAGCTAGCAGTAGTTATTTGGTTTACCACCATTGGACATATTGCTTTCATGTAATGAATGCTTGTGTGATACACACACTTGCACATACACCATTCATACATTATGCATTTTTGGTTATTGATGTGCTTACATCAACTTTTCCACCTCAATGAAAATACACTAAATGCATTTTGTCCATTTATATTATATTTCATTGTACTAACAGCCACACTTTAATATCCATGTGTTTCAGGTGGAAAGGCAGCGTCTGCAAAGGGAAAAGCAGCTGCGGGAGGAGGCAGAGAGAGCAAGGGACGAGCTGGAGAGGAGGCTAATTCAGCTGCAGGACGAGGCTCACATGGCCAACGACGCACTGGTAAGATTCAGTCAGTTAGCTGAATCTGGAATGCACCATTGTGTTGGCTAGGTCACATACAGTGCAGGCCAGGCTTCAAGACAAAATCAGTTTTCAAAATGAGCTCCAAATGAGCTTTACCATCTGCATCAAGCCCCCTCACTTTCTTCTTCTTTCTCTTTCTTTGTACATGCTTTCATGTGTCACTCCCATCTGTCTTTGTTTGGGCTATTTTCTAACTTTTTTTGTGTCTTTCCTGCTACTTGTGTTTGCACTTTGTCCCTCTCCCTCTTCCTGTTCCTCTCCAGCTGCGTTCGGAGCAGACGGCAGACCTGCTGGCTGAAAAGGCCCAGATCGCAGAGGAGGAGGCCAAGTTGCTGGCCCAGAAAGCTGCTGAGGCTGAGACCGAGATGCAGCGCATCAAAGTGACGGCCATCCGTAGCCAGGAGGAGCGGCGGCTGATGGAACAGAAGATGCTCGAGGCAGAGATGCTAGCCCTCAAGATGGCAGAGGAATCAGAGAGGAGGTGGGGGAAAAAAGAACTGAATGACACCCAAATAAAAAAAAAAACACTACCGACCTGACCTTATTATTATTATTATCACAAATTTTGACCTGATAAAAAAAACAAAAACTAATGTAAGCATGATGTGTCCTATTTGTTTATGTACTGGAGCACACTGATGACACACGTGCACAGCCCTGGCTTATTTCTACAAAGTCACTGCTCCTACTGTGGAAAATTCAGTCAGCTGTCTTTGATCACAGTATCACACTGTTTACTTATTTATTTATTTTAAAAAATGTTTGCTCTTTGTTCAGTCTCTGCAGCCTCTGGCAGCACTCAACTTTATTATTTCACCCACCAGCAACCTGTACAGTACGTCTCTTTAGCTTTACCTCAGCAAGCAGCTTCTCTTCCATACTCTCTCTATTCTCTTTCTGTATTCATCTCACATATATGCACTCACTCACACTCATGCACTTTGTTTCATTTTTAGATCTTTAAATAACTTCTTCCTACTTCTTCCTGACTTTTTTCCTTTATTTGAAATGTGTATGCTTCAAAACAGAAGATGCTTTCCTTCAGAGGAATCAAAACATAAGTTCCTAAATAACCTCTCAGCTTGCAGATGCTGTTTGAGATACTATGCTGTTTAACGTCAAGGTGCACAAATGGGCTGCTGCACACCGGTTGGCTCAGCAGCACAGATGTCTGTTGATATGCACCGTGTACTGTAGCGCTAGGTAAACTGCTAGAATGTCTAACTCTGTTTAAAATCATTTGATTTTCAAGGCTTTGTTCTTGCACTGTAGCTGAAAGCAGGTTAGCAGGCCACTTTGCTGCCCACAGAGGAAAAAAAGGGAGGAAAAAGCTTTCGTTCCGCCGCCCTCCCTCTCGGTCCGAAGGCACAGCAGTTAATTTGCGCTAGTTAATTGATAGCAGTAGCATCGATTGAAGGTGGGAGTCCCTGTTAAATAGTCTCTTTTAATACACACTGAACTGCAAGCGTGGTCATTTTTCTTTTTCTTTTTTTTTTTTAAACTTCCTGAAGCAGATCACATCAATCAAACTAAGTGGCAGATCTACTCTTGACTTTTTACTCTTTGGAGGTCAGGTGGATAAAGAGATTGGGACTTCAGTGATTCTCTGTTAAGCTTGATAGATGCCAATCAATTCATTTCATAATAAAACAGTACAAACACTGAGAATATCACTTCACAGGCTCTACTTCACAATTTAGTAGGCAATCATTTCAAATAGGCGCCATTAACCACTTTACAGTTACTGCACATTCTGGATGAGGACTTTTCTGCAACGGAGAAAATTTAAACCTGCAGCACTCAACACGTAAATGACTCCGTCCACTCAACCCTCGAGGCTCACGGCTCCCCCACATCAGCGAGAAACTGCTGAGTGTTCAGGAACACAATCAAAAGACATGTAATCGCGTGCACATAACGATGGTGAAATAATACAGTTAGAAATGATTGTCGTGGCATAAAAATTATGTGAGATAATCTAGTATTCATTTTCATCATTTCTTTCTAGTTAACATAGAAAGTGTCCATGTCTGTCCGTTCGTCCCTCAGGGCCAAGGAGGCTGAGCAGCTGAAGCAGGACCTGCAGGAGGCCAGGGATTCAGAACGAAGGGCAAAGCACAAGCTGCTGGAGATTACCAGCAAGGCTGTCTATACGGTAACTGACCTGGAGCACGCTCACAAATACTTATAACACATGTTGGTTGTTCATGTTGTACACAAACAAAGTGGGGTGGGAATGTTCATGTAAAAACAAGGCACATACATAAAGCACTAAATAGCATTTTAAGGATAGTATAGTAGATAAACCAAATAGCTTCTTTTGTTTAAAAATCCGTAATTTTTGGATATATTTTACTAAATATCTTTAAAAATAACCAACTAAAAAGGCATAAAATCTATACTGTTGAAAGCCATCAGACAATACACAATGGCATATACATGTATATGTACATATAAGAAAAACTACTGGCCACTTGGAGGCAGAGCTGCTGCTGCTGCTGCTGCTGGAACCCCACTGTATAGGCTTTTACAGTATTATCTTAACTCCAAATAACACACACACACACACACACATATGCACTCTTTGACACATGGGATTGTAGCCCTGCAAAGCCGCACTAAACAGGAGATACTTGCATAAGTCCAGCCTCTTGCGTAGGCAGCCTACGCAAGAGCTCCCAACATGCTAAAAAACCCACACATTGCACATTCAATCTCCCTGTACACATGCACATGGAGACGCTGGCCATTGGTAGAATACTACACTCCTATCAGCTTATGAATGAATCATCTAAACACATATGTGCACTGATGCACACCGGAACTTATCAGCTCTAAGGGAAGAAGACTACACACACACACACACACACACATAAACACACTGCTACACAATCAAACAGTATTCCCATTGTGCTCAGCTGCGGTCAGACTGCCCTCTGTGCTCTGCTAGACCATGTGTATGTGGACTGTATCCACTGTTTAGTTTATATTCACATGATGAAGGATGGTTTTACATTTATATTGTGTATTATTAGGTCTGGCAGACTCCTGTGGAAGCATGTGACCAATGCATTTGAGACATCTGGTTAGGATCTGAAAGAAAAAATACACATGGTCATGGTCTCTTTTGGCCCCATCTTCCTTTGAGTGACATATGTTTTTCCACATGTTCTACACTATGCTGTATTTTCCTTGATGACATCTTGCAAATTGCTATCTACCTTTTGATTTTCTTGCCCCCCTGAATATTTATTTACATCTCTTGCTTCTGTCTCATCTCTTCTAGTCCCCGGGACTGCCGCCTGACAGCATGCCTCAAGACCTGAGCTTCAGCAGGGAGAACCTCAGCTTCGACTTTAAAGATACTGACATGAAACGCCTCTCCATGGAGATAGAGAAGGAAAAGTGAGTAGCAAAAATCCCACCCCTCTGAGCTCCTGCTTGGTTTACACACAATCTTTTTGGTTCTGTAATTCTGCCTGGTTATTTGTTATTCATTAGAAAGAAATAATTAAAAAAAAGTACAATATATCTTGATGCAGTTTGAATTTCATTAAGAAGGAGGCATTAGGCATCACCTCGGTATCAGTTTCAAAAAGTGTTTTATTTCAGTAGCTCTCAAGAAAGAAGCACATTAAAAAAAAGTATGAAGTTTTGTAAAATCAAATGCAAATGAGCAGCAAGACTGCAGGACAACAGCTAATTGATATGTTTATGAAACTCAAAGCAAGCGATTTATTTCATTATAACAGGATTTCAGACCAAAATATGTGCATAAGCTTTAAGCTGAGCCTGTTGTTTCTCCATGTTCAGGGTCGAGTACATGGAGAAGAGCAAGCACCTGCAAGAGCAGCTGAACGAGCTGAAGACGGAGATTGAAAGCCTCAAGCTGAAAGAGAGGGAGACTCCTCTAGACATCATTCACAACCAGAACACAGAGCAGGGGACCAGCAAGCACAGCAACTTTAAAAAGGTAAATCTACTCTGCCAGCTCGGCAGCTTGAATGGCAGCGCCAGGTGCATAAACACACACTCTTAACACATCTACACCGTACACAGCAGCCAGGATGGCAACGAGTGGAGCCCCAGCATTGAGCTTCAGAAAAGCCTACGCGTGTCCGTCTTTATTTACAGCCAGCGCCTGGTTACAAGTATTTCTGCATTTCATCTGCTGTCTGATCAGCTTTATCCACACGAGCTGCTGAAGTGTAAATTGGGTCTTAATCTGATCTTACAGCAGCTTTCCAGGGATAACTGTCTATCAAAATTTGAGAATCCTCTCTCGTACAACACACATGCCTCCCCATCATATTATTTTTAAGGCAGGGTATTGATTCTCAGCACACGCTTAATAGCAGCCGCCTCCCCTTGGCCCCGAGTTCATTTTTCAACCTCGACTTTCTTCTTTGATGGTGCCCGCAGGGACAGAGGGAGTGATCATACTTTTTTTTTTTTTTTTTTTTTTTTACTACGACCTCTAAATGTGCTCAGTGATTACTGGCTTTAAAAGCATTAAAGCAACAGGGGAGAGAGAAATCTGTGTTTCTGTGAGACTCCTACGTCAGCTCCATCAGAAGACCATATCTTGTCTGGTGGTGCCTGGTTTGGAGATGATATGAGCTAACAGCAGAAGTGGCAGACTCTTCCAGCTTTAGGGTTTGTTTCATAATTGATTGGTCAAAGTCAATGGCGTTGTTATAAAAAGTAGTTTCCATTTACACTGTCCTCTGATGAACTGGCAGATTAGACTCATTCTCCTTTATCTTCTCACACCAGTATTTCCCTAATTTCAATAAAAGTATCACATAAAAGTTTGAGCTGTGTTCCCTGAACGTTGTGTAACAGCAAAGCCCACCCCCTTCTCTTTTAGTCCTCCGGTGTAAAATATACCTGTTAAGGGAGCACTAATTGATTTTTGGTTGGTGATTAGTCATTTGGATTGATGGAGGCACCTCTGGTGTGTAAGAGGAGAAGGAGCAAAGTTAAAAGTGTTGGTTTAATTGAACCAGAGGCGGTCGACGTTTATCTTATTAGTGAGTGAAGGGCCTGGGGCATGCGGCATGGCCGAGGCTGGGTCACGGTGAAGTGTTGAGAATGCACTGTGAAGCCGACTGGAAACAGTAGGAGGAGCAAAGCCTAAATCTCTAAACCAGAAGCGTTGGGACAAGCTGTAACCACGGGCAAAGTTTTCCCCTCTGCACTTCTGCATGATTAATGAACGCTCTCTTAACACGGGCCAACGCCTTCGCGCTGCTACGAGGCCACAAGTTTTGTGTTTGTACTGGACCTGTCAGAAGAGCTCACTCTCAACAATTGAATCACAACACAAGAGCAGGGAGGCTGTGTCAGTTTTAAGAGAGGAAAAGCTGTTTTTGAAACGGCGGCCCATTCAGACCGAGTGAAGTGATACACAAAGCAGGGGTCACTGAACATGCAGCAGGTATTTCCTCTTTGGAAAGAGCTCGCTGCTGTGCCATTCACAAACATTAATACCTGGGACTTTGAATAAAGTGTCTTCGCTTATTCCAGCCTGGAGGCTGTAGGCAGGGAGGAGTGCAGCGCTGGAGAGTTAGACATGAATAAACACACAGTGTAGTTCAGGCGTGCCTGTCAGCAGGGACAATAGAAGGTGATGCTGTAAATCCATCCCTCTCCCACACATTATCTATTTGGATTTTGCTTAAGTCCTTCAATCAGCACATTCCTCTGGATTTTTCAAACTGTCCTCCTTCATCCTTGGTCTAATATTTACTCTGGTAGCTGCTTTAATTCGCTTCCACCCTACAGATGTTGAAAAGAGAGGGAAAACTTTGCTCTTATGCTGTACCAGATGAGTCACTGTCCTGAAAGGGTTAAATTGTAGCCAGTGGCCCAACTTAATCCATCACTAGCTCATTTAAACCTGCAGAGAGGAACAATTAACACTGGCTGGCATTGATCCTCTGCTGTTCTCCCCATTTGTTTGATTGTCTGCAGTTTGGAAAGTGTAATCCTGAGCAGTGTAAGATGTACTAACGTTCTAGTGTAGTGTTCTAGGATCAGTGTAGCTTAGGTCTGCTGATGTAGTTCTGCTGGTAAGGATGACACACGAGGAGGAGGGATGGGATATAACGGTTTGATGAATGTTTGATTGGATCCAGAGTGCAGGATGAGTCATCAACGTTTTTTTATCACTTTTCCAGGAAATTACTTTTTGTCATCGTTGGTTAAGATACTGGAAGCAGCGTACACAGTGAACAACAAACGGGATTGAATGTGACTCATTTTAAATGAGCTACATTTTTATTGCCAGTGTCTTACTGGAAAACAGAGCGTTGTGTTAGTGTGACGTACTTTCACCCTAAGAAATGACCTGAATAGCTCAGTTAAAACATTGGTATTAAGATTAAGATTAAGATTAAGATTAAGAAAACCTTTATTAGTCCCACAATGGGGAAATTGCATTTTTGCAACAGCAGATACAGACAGCAAAGGATAAGTTAAGGAAGATATATACATGATAAAATAGACTACCAATAAAATATAGAATAGAATAGAATAAAAAAAACAGTATACATATTAACAGTTATTGCACATATTGCCATATTGCACAGCTCATGGTTGCAGGTGCACTGCCAACTCCTCACCACTGCATGAAAAGGGGCCAGTGGCAGCTAGAGACTTCGTGTTCATCTTGGTCTGTTAAAGTTAAAATTCACGCTGAATGAAAGATTCAATCAGGCAGGAGGACTGCTGTAGTGTTATATAGCCCACTGTATTGTTGATATAAAAGCCATCTCTTTGTTATCTCTTTAACAGCTCACACTACAGAGCACCAAGTCCAGGGTGGCCTTCTTTGAGGAACTTTAAACTCCAGAGCTGTGGAGCTGGGAACACACATCTGCCAAGAACTTCTCGTTTCTACATTCCTAGTCGGCTAAAAAAAGGCCGACCGCACTACAAGACCCTAAAATCTCAACATATGGAAACCCCTAAGAAACACTATGGATAAAATAATAACCACTGCCTTGATCTGCACCAACTCCAGGCACCTCATGTACGCACAAACAAAGACGCCCCACCTAACGTTCCTGCAGATTCATGAAAAAAACACGAGTGTGTGTGTGTGTGTGTGTGTGTGTGTGTGTGTGTGTGTGTGTCAGACACAACACATTCTCCAGGAATATTTTTTGAAGAAAACTTTTGTGTGGGATTTATTAATATCAAAGAATAAAGTCTGGCAGCGTGAAAGGAAGGAAAAAAAAATTGCACTGCTCCTATTCCAGTGTGAGTCTAATGAGACTGTATTAGTTTAGAATGATTACTATATCAAGTCCAATTTGGGTGACCTACATTATCTGACTGCCGAGCAGAAATAAACCACTAATGGATAAATACATTTATACAAGAGAACTGATGAACAGTTCATAGTTTAGCAGCAAGTTATTGTATCGCCTTCCTGCTGCTTATTAAATACTGTCCACTTATTATAAGCAGGTACATTCATAATGACGGTGGATTCCTCACCTGAGCTTCCAGATGGTTTGCTACACAGAATTATCTGGTGCCGTCAGTCTCATCCTGTTGTCACACTTAAAACATTCCCCCTCGCCTGCCTATGTTTCCTCTCAGGATGCACAAGATGGACGGCTGCAACATTATATATAAACTTCACTTCTGTGCTTTCATACATTTAAAGAGCCATTTAGAGTCTGTGGTAGACATAAAGCTTTCTCTCTCCACAGTAAGTGGTCCGCCGCCGCCGTCGTGCCGTGTGACCACAGCTGTGCCTTTATGCAACTTTTTTGTGGTGATTGTAAACAAAGCGTTGTACACGAAGCCTTTTGGACTAATGTTTACATCTTGTATACATAAAGCTGTCTTGTTACGTTGTATCTCTGGCTGCCTGCAGCATAAAATAAGGAGACGATCATTACGTTTAGACTGGATGAAGGAACTGTAACTTTTTTTTTATTATTGTGAAGACAAACCACTTTAAAAATTAGCATCTATTTTGAATTAATACATCTTTCTGAATTAATGTGCTTGTTCCCTCTGAAAGCAATTTATTTTGAGGAATTATAATGTGAAGAAAAATATATTTTTCCTTTTTTCTTATTTGCATTTATGATAGAAAGCAGTATTCTGGACGTTACAGAGCATGTATCCGTAGATATACGTACAGCAGATCTGTTTTTTTTTTTGTAAAATACATGAATATCAGGTTTGGATATTTTTGTGTGTGTGTGTTGTTTTTATCCATCCTGAAATAACTTTGTGTTATTTTGGCAGACTTTGATGGATGTCAGCTTTGATACTGCCAGTGCCGAGAGCCCCTTACCCGACCCAAACAGACATCCAATTACACCTTTGAAATGAATCAAGTGTTACGTAAGCACCCTCCATCTTGTGTCGGATCACATAGCCTGTTTGCTTGAGTGACAAGGTCTTTGTGTGTGTGTGTGTGTGTGTGTGTGTGCTTACGAACGCGTGGGCAAACGTGGTGTGTGTGTTGTGTGGCCCGTGTTTTTGTCTTTGTGCCTGTCACCACATTAACCCTTTAATGTAAGGTTCTACTCCTAGATTTGTGTCAGCTTTCTGACAGCATGAGTGGCTCCGAGTTCAGGAGGCTTCTCAGCAACTGTGTCACCTCTGTGCTCAGTTGGAGAATGGATACACCCTCGGCTTGTCAGTCTTGTGACAGAGTGGTGTCTTGAGGATCTAACGCTCAGAGGGACGGGGCGATGGGCGTGTAGGGGGGCATCAGGCGAGGTGATGCATACAGCCTGTGGATTCTTCCTCAATGCTGAGCACTGTCCTCTAAGGACAGGGACGAGGGGAGGACTCTTTTGTATCCATGCTTAGGGGATTACAGTTTATGCCACACCCACAGGTACTATGGAAACACACACGCACACTCGTTTGCAGCAGGACTGGAAAAGGGGACTGCACAAGACCTGTCAAAGGGTTAAATACAACCCAAGCAGTTGCACAATAGGGAAGGAAACCCCTTGTGTTATTTGAAGAGCAGGTTCAGGTGTCATAAGAATGAAGCAGTGAAGCCTCAAAAATGACTTGAATTCATTCTTGTCTATTAAATGTGAGAGATTATAATCCAACCATCCCATGTACACCCGTTAACACACCTTTAAAGGGTCAACACACCTCAGAAACGACATTTTGCTCCTACCAAAAAATGATTAAGGCCTCAACAGAGTGCCTGAGTGGGTGAGTCTGCCTCAAAAGTACTTGATTTCATTCTTGTCTATTATATGTGACAGATTATAATCCAACCAGTTTATCTGTACCTGTTAACACACCTTTAAAGGGTCAATACACCTAAAAAAAACAACATTTTCCACCTGCCCAAAAGTGAGTAATGCCTCTACAGAGTACATAAGTGGATTTATGTCTTCTTGTCTATTATATGTGACAGATTATAATCCAACCAGCCCACCAACGGCCCATACCTGTTATAAACATCAGCAACTACATTTTCCAGCATGTAGGAAAGTGAGACCATCCACAGTACATGTTCTTCCCTTTATTCATAACCACATACACAAATATTTGTAGTAAGCAGGGAGTGATTGCTGCATTCAATTCAATGAGTAAGTAATCCAAGTATTCAGATTAATGAGTAATGTAACAGGATACATTACATATTACATTTGACAATATTCATGTCAAGAGAAATCAGTATGTTTCCACGTCGTGAGCTGCGACAACATATGGATATTATTCCTTATCTACTCCAAACTCACAAGCTCCAAACTTAAATGAATAATTTAGTGACTTAAATTATGTAACACCAAGATCGGCTTTACACCAAACTTTCAGTGACCAACTTATTTCCTTTCATACATCTCATTTGCTCTGTCCTCCCATGACATCTTGAGCTCCACTCGACTAAACCGTCCATTGTGCGTTTTATCTGCACAGGCTGTGGCGGAGCCAGCTATATCCTGTGGGCTTATCAACTGCTTCCTCAAATCTACTCCCATGTGCTAATCTCTTCCCACCCGTACCTGTCCTAAAATATGCCAGCTCGGAAGAAAAAATTAAAAATCCTTTATGACGCTCCACTGGAAGAATGCAACGATCAGATGACAAATGAATTCCTCCTGACCGTGTCTGCTGCTAGAACACTTCTATCAGGCGGCTTATCGTGCTACTTAGAACTTGAGGTAAAAAGCAGGAAGAGAGCTCGGCCATCTGTGGACTGCTTGAGTGATGGAGGAGGAGGATTTTGAATGGACATAATGCACGAGGTGCTAAAATCACTCACTGCCAGCACATCATGAATTTAACCCACTTTCTCTGTAAAACGAATCTCCCTCCAGCAGAGTAGCTTTTGCACTCTGCATTCACAATTCATGCACAGCCCGAGGAACCGCTCTTACCCACCCTCATCCTGCTGAAGCGTTCCCTCCATCACCAGCCAGCTTAGGCCTGAGGGTGCTTGCTCCATAAATATTGTCTCATGTGCTCCAATATATTTCTTGCTAACTACGAGCTGATGTAGACGTATCGGTGATGGACTGAGACTGTCAGTCACAGCAGCAGCTAGTTTTAGAATTAAAGCCAATCAGGACTCAAAGCAACAACACAGGACCATCCAGCATTAAAACAAAAAACATGCATGCTCAACTGTCAGTGCACCATCAGCTGGCAGGTGCTGCATTAGTAGCGCAGGCTGTTTACAGGGTAATTTCACCACCTTCACTTTCAGGCTAGCTGTGCTTCCTGTACCTTGTTTTTTTTTTTTGTCCAGATGTACGGTACCATCATTCCCTATGTTAATACATGCACATATTTATATTAGCCTCTATATTAAGGGGGGAAATTATTTCATCTTTTTGGATGTATCTCAAGCTGGTAATAGAGATTTATTTTCCTCATTTTGTAAAGGAGTTTTTTTTTTTTTTATCAGAACCATGATTCTACTAGTTTCAATAATTCAGTGTCAGTTAATTTTATTTTGTGTGTATTCTTCACCAGAGCAGCTGCTGTTTGTCCTAAATAATGAAATAAATTCTTTCTGAGGCAAAAATAAAAACCGAATATAGTGTTTTGTTTTGCCATCTAGGTTATTTAACTGTCAAAAGTGTCTTATTATTTTTATAGGACTTTTCATTTCAGTTACCTGCACGTTGCAACGCGCTCATTAAACGGCTGTTAAAGCGTACGCTCTGACACATGAGAGGTATAAACAGGAGCCCCTTTTCAATGCCCGGTCTCTGCTTCCTTTTCACCTCCAATAGCCTTTTAAAATAAATAAATGACAGCGTGATCTCTATCTGTGTGAGTCATCACCTGAAAAACGCTGGAAGCCCTGAGCCTGTGTCAGTGGTGGAACTCCTTTCCGTGTCGTGGTGCACACAGCTCAGTGGATTTGGTTCCAGTTTGTGTTTGTGAGCATCAGGAAAATGAAGATGATGCTGCAGGTTGAGGTGATTGGAGTGTTGGATGTCAGTATAATTTCACTCATAAAACACTCTCATGATAACTGATTTGCAAGATGAGAACAGAAACTTTCCAGCGAGATTAATGTGTGTATTTATCAGCGTGTGCAGACGGTGCGATGAAGGAGGATCCTTTAACTCCTCAGTGCAGTGAATCCCTGTCTGTGTAGGGGTTGATGTGCAGCAGCCTGTGAGAATGAATGAATGAATCCTCTTGACACAGCTTCTTTCTGACTCTCGTCACGCTGCTGTTTACCTGATTGTGTGTCGCCTCACCTCATACATATGTTTGGCCTGATTAAATGTTTCCAGTACCTGGGCGGAGGGTAACAGGGTGGTGTGTATGGGATTTAAAAAACCTGGAAGCTTCTCCATCAGGTTACAGTGTATCCCACACACAACTGGAACACACACACACAGAATCACAAAAAATCCTGCTCAGCCCTTCCAGCCAAATTAGTATCTCCTTTCATTTCAGGATGCAGATGCCTCTGAGTGAAATACCTGTGGAAAATCGCCATGATTGGGTTCATTATGTTGCCTGCAGTTAGCACAGATGGAAATGAGTTTGTTATTTTAAGCTGGAAGAAGAATAATATAAAATCTCCCTTTTGAAAATATCAGCTTGTTAGACGTGAGGAGAGCTGCTGCCTGTCTGTCTGTCTGTTTTGGTATATCTCTGGTGATGAGGAGCTATGAATAAATTTCTCATGACCCTGAGATAACGATGAGCGCTGTTTTAATTGTCTCATTCCATTATAAATTACAATATGAATCTCTACTTGTCGCTCTCATGGCGATATGGATCTATCTTCGGTAATATCCGTTCTCTCTCTCCGCTCGTCAGCATCTCCGCTCCTATCTGCCTTCATTTCTTCATCGTCTGTCTGTCTGAATCATCCCCGTTAGCCCTCCTCTTCATCAGAGGTAAAGATCATTGTATAGATTCTCAATGCAGCCAGATTATTCATGAGAAGTCAACTGTGAATGATTAATGAGCAGGACAGTATATGTATTAGGCTAAAGAGACCATGAATGTAACCTCTTTCCTTCCTTCCTTCCTTCCTTCACACACCCTGGGGGGTGGGGGTAGGGGTGGGGGGCGCCTTTACCTTGCAATTTCTCTCTTGTTATTTCCAAATTAGTTTCTCTTTACATAGCCTCCATCTAATCTCCTCATCTTGTGGCGTGACAGATGGGGCTCAGCCTTTTTCTCTACCGCTCAGACTAATGATCTGACCGCTGGGCCGCTGGTGGCTTGTTTGGTGGTGTCAGCCTGGTTTTTAAACCCAAATACTAGCAGGCAGAGAGAGAGAGAGAGAGAGCTCTGGAAAAGTCTGGGAGGTATTAATTAGGTGGTAAGAAGAATGCATGTTTCCCTCTCATTCATCTGTTTTGACCTGTTTAACTGACCCACTTGTGCGGCTACCCTACCTGTCTGCTGCGGTGTTGTAGATCTTGCATCAGAGGTGCTCAGGGGACCGGAGATTTGCATGAGGGCTTTTAGTGTGTTTTCATGCTGGAGGGCCTCCGCTGTCTTTGGCCTCTGTGTGTACTCGGTGGTTGAAAGCGCCCCGCTTCACCTTGCATTGCGGATGCTCACTGCAACAGTGAGTGGAAATCAGTGAGGAAGAGGAGGTCAATAAGTCATGAAGGCCAACGTGGCACATGCAGATGGATGTTTCTACTCAGCAGGCGTTTACACATATGGACGGCTGAAGAGGTGGAGAGGCAGCAGCAGCCCAGTGGAGTTTCTATAACTGGCTCCTCATGCAGGAGAGGAAAAGGACACGTCTGGGGATGATGGTGCAACGCACTCATCTCTCAGCACTGGGTCTGTATTAGATTAAACCTGCAGAGACAGGTCTCTTCTTGTACTAATGACAACTTTGGGCGGAGGCTTCATGAAACGACGGGTGAAGATCTCCCTGGATTTTCTGTTTTCTTCTTTGTCTTTCCCTCTTCATGTCATACGTGCAATCAAGGCTGATCTTAATGAGAGTCTGGGGGAAAAGTGTGTGTGTGATTGACGTTGCAGAGATGCAATCGCAGTTTCTGGAATGGCCACTTGAGGGTGGCTTCAAAAATAAGTCGAACTCCAGCAAAAAAAAAAAAAAAAACATGTTTACAAAGAAAAGGGAGGTGAGGGTAGACTGACTGATGAATAATTGAGAACTTCAGCGCTGCGGCCCGGTACATCCATGATGACCTTGGCATTACTGCAGAGGTCGTCCTCAGCCCACAGTTGATTTCCCTCTTCTTTTTTTTCCAATACTCGTCAACAAGACCTCTGCCACCCGGAACAGACTCTCCTCCTTCACCTTGAGGGAGCATGTCATCCTTTTTGTGGAGGAAGAGGAACACATGACCTCAGGTTTGGAGGGGGGTGAGCATCAATCCAGCCACATGCCACTGGGCTGCAAAAGGCATCTATGAAAAAAAGGGGGGATATGGCTTCCTGGTCATCACGAGTACACAACAAAATTCTGTCGTTTTTTTACGGGATCGAAGACAAGCTGCAGCCCTGGCACAGTCCTCATTTACATTCACCCCGAACCATTTCAACTCACAGCCACATCTGTGAGCACAGGCACCTCCCACTGAATCCCTCACATGCAAAACTACCAAATGGCACATAACTGCTAAAACATGGCGTCTCTTTTGTAGGAGACTAAAACAGAGTGAAAAAAATCAGTGATTACACACAATCGGTGTCCTGAAGGAATACCAAGAATACACAAAACCAACACTAACAACTAATCCCAACAAATGTTAGCAGCATATTCCTCTGTTGCATTATTCTGCATTGAGCTCCTCCTGTACCACAAACATATGTTCAGTAATTTGTTTTGGATCAGTTCCACACACATCGTCTCCAATGAGAGAATAATGACTGACACAAATGCATTATTTCCTCCTGCCGTTCGTCCTGCTG
This sequence comes from Parambassis ranga, assembly GCF_900634625.1. Classification (NCBI taxonomy): domain Eukaryota; kingdom Metazoa; phylum Chordata; class Actinopteri; family Ambassidae; genus Parambassis; species Parambassis ranga. The sequence continues at coordinate 19,503,163 of NC_041030.1, forward strand.
TTCCAGGATAGGTCTCAGAGGGAATGAATGAATGAGGAGAAAGGCACAGACAGGAAAACAGAACGTACACAACAATGCACGATGTTAAGCACTATTTCTGTGTGAAATCAAAATAAGAAAGTGCCGCTGAATCCAAGTGTGCCAGCTTTGGTTTATTTGTGAAATTGGATGTAATATAGTGTTATGTAACAGGCAGGGATTGAGGCAGGATGCAGCACAGAAGGCTGTGGAGTTGCATTGTTCATTCATGTGCCTCTCTCTCTCTCTCTCGCCAAGCTGCTATCCTTCTAACATCCTGGTGGCAGACATCCCAATGACTGCGCGTAACACACACACACACACACACACTTGGCAGAGGCTTCCACTCTCTCGCTGTCCCTGTTTCTCTGTTTCTTAACAGCTAAAGAAACATAACTCAAACCACTGTCAGGTCTGGAAGTGCTCCTGCCTGCGCTCTATTTTTAGGCTGGCAGTCAAACAGCACATTTCAGCTCTGCTTTATGCCTTTTCCCCTCCTGTCTACAATCTATACTACTCGTGTGAGGAATCCTCCTTTTTCCCTGTCATCTCTGTCTGCACTCTGATTTTCTCCTTCTCTGCTCTTCTGTTGCCGTCTCGCTGCCACCGAAACTAGAAAATTCGACCCCAAAGGAGGGAAAAAATCTCCACCACTAATTTGGCCACAACAACACATACAACATGAAGTCGCCATAATGTGAAGTGGCATGTGTCTGTTTCCAGGGTGTATAATTAGGATCTGTACTCCACTCAGCGGTGGTCGTCAGTCTGCCCCACATTCTCTGCCTTTCTTCTTCTTCTTCTTCTTCTCCGTTTGAATCTCATCCTCCGCCTTCCTCTCCTCGGGGTTCTAGGTTGTGGTTCGGTGACCTACTTGTTGCAAAATTTTCTGGCTTGTCACCGCTTTGCTTCTTACAGACGTCATCAATTTGCATAGATGTCTGTTTGCCGTCACCTCTGACTCACTACTGAGGAAATGTTGTTACATTCAGTGTGTGTGTATGGTTGCTATTTAAAACTATATATATCCAGACCTGACAGGACCCCACGGTGGCAGGAACCCTGACACTGTTACTATAACTGCTCACTAAACACCAGCCTCCTTAATTACTGTTGCTACACCTGCCAATCTCACCACTCAGGTGAAGAGCACTTTATTACAGACTTACAACATGAAATCCATGATTATAAATCTCCGTTTTAAAATTAGAACATCTCACACACACGTCATACTTGCAGATAATCGGAGGAGTTTAATGAACATTTCTGTTTAGAGCAATGTACAATAGAGTCATTATTGGCATGGCAATAGTCCCATACAAGTCCCACCAAATGGCACAAAGCCTAAGAGCTGAGGGAGTTAAGTGATGTGATCAAGAAACTGATATGTTCAGGAATTCATTAACCCCCCCCCCCCTGTTCATGACATTCTTCAAAAAGGAGCTGAGAGCAGCACTGCTGTTTTATTAATGAGGAGGTCGCTCATTTATAGTGGGGGTTTATCTGGCTATTGATATTGGATAGACATGAAAGACCGCAGAAATTTGATAAGCCACTAATATTTGAAATGGGCTGAATGTTTATCTGTCAGCCTTTAAACATGTTTTTTCCATTTTCAACAAAACATACTGAGGAAAAGCTGATTTGAAGCCTATAAACAACCAAAAAAAAGTGCTCTGACACGTGCAGCTGACCCGTAGGACTACTGCTGTCCAGGTGGGAGACGGTGTGACAGTTTGAATGCCAGTAGATGTGGAATATTTGTTCCAAAACAAAGTAGAGGCCAAAAATATGAGTTGTGAGAGCCAGACGCCTCCGCACCTGGTGAAGCGCGGGCTGGATCTGTTCTATTTATCACCACCCAGGCTATCAAATTAGCAGATTCACTCCTAATTAGTGCTGTGAGACAATTCCTCCTTCCTCCTCTTTAGGACTCTGCATGTATATATGCTGCAGGAGGCTTCTCTGCATATAGCTGGCACATTGTCAGCTCATATTCACAGTTGCAAAGTTGTGGAAGCAGCAGCGCAGACAGTGCTCTCAGGAAGAGAAGAAGAAGAAGAAGAAGAAGCCTACACTGATGCTGGATGATATCCTGCGTCACCACCGCTCTGTTCAATTTCATGCCCACTGAGCACTGAAGCAGGTGCTCGCAAGTCCGGCCGTGTTTTTGATGCCACAGGCTGCTGTCCAGGTTTCTGTTTACCTCTTGGCCTGTCTGTGAGTGCAACCCTGCTGGAGACCTCGGCAGACACACGCACCCAAGGGCGGAGAGCTGTCAGCCGATATACCGTCAACTCCATTTTTTTATTTTTTTTTCTGCATGTTATCTGTGAGACTTGTTGAAATTGGTGTGCGTTTGTTTCAGCAGTTGTCAGAAGGAGTTTTTTTCCTTCTTCTTCTTCTTCTTCTGCAGATTTGACCAAACAAACTTATAAATTATAATTAGACCCTGACGCCATATCTATTGGCCGCATAATTACTACAAGCTTTTTAATCGCTTGGAAAAAAAGACTTTAATTATTCCATACACTCTCATTTGTTGTTAAAGCTGTTGGTTTTAGCCTCTTGTACTCTCTTTGCTGTAAATTAATAGCTGCACAGACGAAATGAAAGCAATCGGGTTTCTCAAAGCAGCATTCATCAGAGAGGACAGATGATTGATGAAGTTATGTTTGAAAACATTAAAACACTGAAATCAAATTATAATGTTGCTACTTCTGATATTATTTGATTTTTGTTTTTTTACTTTGCAGGCAAAAAGTAAAGAAGTTGCACAAATGGCTGCACACACGATTTCTTACAATAGTTGCTTCTTTAATTGCATCATTAATACACATTACTAATTTTATTTCTTCGCCTCTGTCCGCTCACAGTCATGCTCACTGGCTGCTGACACAAACCTAAAAGCCAATTATTCACAGAGCCTCCGAGCCGACAGGAAGAAAAAGAGTGCATTGGTTGAAATTGCCGTTTGCCTCCCTCTGGCCTCCGGGTCTGCCAAAAATTGACCAGCGTTCGCTCCCGTTTTGTCTTCTGTTTTGTTTTTTTAAACACATGAGTGAGTTTAATTGGAAAGCAGCTTCATCTGGGGGCTATCAATATCCAGGCCTGGCCATCTTGGGAGCCGATGTGCTCCTTGTTCTGTGGGGGTAATTTCAGTGGGATCGCCTACAATCGGCTCTCCTGCCTGTTTCCATTAGCCTCAGAACGGGTGGATAAATAAACAAGGTGAGATGAACGAATGTGTGAAAAAGAGAAAGCCGAAGGGGGCGTTACAAGGAGTTCCCGCTGTCCAACTTTTACAGCTGAGTGAGCAGTGTTTGAAGAAAACGTGTCTCTGCTGATGCACATCTTGCAGCTATCCTTCAGATATCCTTGTGGAAGTAACTAAATAACCCCACACATGTCTGTGTGGACCCTACATGCTCTCTCCACTGCAACAACATTTGTGATTATGGCGTCATTGATCACATGCAGTCATCACCATCTGGGAGACTTACATAAGTTGTATAAACACCTCACTTCAAACAGACTCCATGCCTAAAATCCACCTTCTCAGTCCTTCCATGCTTCCATCTACAAACAGGCGACTGTTTCACGTGAAATGTCTACACGACGGCAGGAAGACGACGTCTGTGTGTTTTTGGAGCTGCATGGTGATTAAATGCGTTCGTGTTTATTTCACACTCCAGCTGTTGCCTCATGTTGAGGAGCAAAGCTAATTAATTCAACACAATCATAATGAAGTTATATTACTGTAGTGTCTATGCAACACACACACACACACTGCTCCGTGGTTCTTTTACATTACATACTTTCTAAACATTCGGGTAACTGTAGAAATATTTGTGTACATTTTCCACATCTAATTAGCTGATATTGGTTAATTAGTCTCAGAGAAGCTTGGAAAAGCTCTAGGCGATTGTTTCGTTACCAACATCTTCCCCAACGTGAGCTGCTTTCCGAAAACTTTTAACTCACATGGCACAGCCTGCTCAAAACACTCAAGATCTTTAAAAAAAAGGTGGTTTTTCTCTTCAGAATGTGCAAAGAAAACACAACGAACACAATAGGAGACAATGAAGCGCAGGACGGAGCTCGACAGATGCGGCCTTGAGTCGTCTTTAGCCTCTCGTGGCCTGATAACAGGAGGCAGAAGGAGCTCCTTCTCGTTTTGTCTCTTGATGTATGTGCACCATAAAAACACCTTTACATCTGCTGCCGCTCGTGCAGGGGTCTTGCTCCTGACTTGAAAATGTAATTTGTTCTTTGTGGTGTGCTCATGGATGATTAACTGTGTGAGTAATTGGTTCTATGTTCAAGGTCACCCAGAACAAAACGGGTGTTCGTGAATAGATGAAATCTGGCTCCACTGTCGCCTCCTATTTACCTGCTGAATTCACAGGGACTGTTTAAAATGCAGCAAAGCCATCCACCTTACAGGATAGACACATAACAACAAACACAAAATGTGAAGAAAACTACACCAGCTAATTGCTAACTTTGTCCACCTGAGCGGACAGCTGGATCGATAAAGGCAGTGACTTCTCAGGCTGGTGTTCACACTCCTACAAACAATCAATATGATGTTACTAAACAATAAACAAAAGTTTAGTTGCCTGTTTGCTAAAGTCTTATTTTTGTAACAACTGACCCATAAATAATAAAACACATCAATTGCTAATGAACAATATACACGGCTGAGATTGGTGTCCTGTGTCTCTTAGTGACCATTGTTGGTGTTACACCAAGGGCGTAGCTTTGCCTTTGACATATTTGGGGAACTAAAATTCCATCAACTGTCTCGCACTCGCCGTCTTGTGCTGCCAACCAACGTAGCTACACACGTGACAGCAGGGAAAGGCACAGCCAATCACATGGCCATATGTGTTACGGTAGGACCAGATATAACCCAATCACAATCGGAATATCAAGGGCTTTGGGTAGGACCAACGGCAGGAGGATATCTATTGGTAGGACGCCAGGAAATTTTTTGTTTGGATGAGATCAAATTATTGGTGGGGACGATTTAGTAATCGCTGGACATTGCGTCACCTCTGTCCATGGTAAAACTTCGCCCTTGTGTTACACACAGCAAACCTTCATCTACAACAAACCACCATTCCACCACTCTCCTCTCATACCAGCAGCTTTTACATACACTTATCCACATGCCCACACGAGGGCACAAGGGGTCATTGTCTTCATCCCACGTAACTGTTTACCATTAGGAATGGAGCCAGCCTCCAGTGGTCATTTTAAGAACTGCACCCTGGTGTTCTAATCTTAAATCTAAATGATTTTTTTTCAACGTGAGGATGGGCAGCATCTCTGCTTCCACATCTCCTCTTTATTTATTTAAACCTCATTTATATCCCTGCAGAAATGGGCCCAACATCAGCACCTTGGCACACTGTGACAAAATTATTCTAAATGATTACCCACTTGTACCAATTACAGGCACCCCTGAGTGCTTTATTGGTCTTTTTAATGCTATAAATATTTCCTTTCATAAAACTCAATGCAACAAGAGAATTGGCCCTGCTTGAAAAATGCATATCAAAGGAATGTGTCCCTGAGAATGATGAGGCACCATTACCCTGGGAGGTAATATCCTCTGATCGTGAATTTGCCTCTCTGTGTGAGAGGTTGTCAACAGAAGTGTGGAGCTGGGATTTGACTCTTTCACAGGCAGCACAGACGAAATCAGACCTTTATGGTGATAAATTTAAAATCCAGGCCACATTAAATTTGCAGTAAATATACTAATTCATTGACAGTATGCAAATGAAGGCATCATGTGTTTTTTTGGGGGGGGGGGGGGATTTGATCAAAAGCTGTATTAGATGTCAATAAATGAGGGTTTCATGTCAGCACAACTCTGTGGAATGCAGATTTGTTCATTAGGCAGTAAGATGAGGAGAGTGTGTGCTTGATGGAGGTTGATGATAATGAATAATATTTTTAAAAAAGAGAGGATTGCTCATTGAGACATTTCTCTGCACTCCAAATGCAGCGCCCCAGGCCCTAAAGCTCCCTACAACTACATCCAATTTGCATTTTGGCAACCTGAACCTGCCAACCTTCATGTCTCCTTAGACTTCCATGTTAAAATGTCCGACTTTACAGCAATACAAACATGTGTACAGCCTGTTAGGCGAAGTTTGGGCGAAGTCCAACTTTGTCTACATGGTGATGACCGATGCCTCTGTGCATTTCAGAAACTGTATGTGTGATGCCTATGTTTACACTTGCCGGGGATTTTGAAAAACAAATATGTCCTTCCCTCCATTTTCCAAAATAACATTGTGCACACATAATAGTTTTCAAAAAAGTTTCAGTTTACATTAACCCACATAAACATGCTCCCAAGAGCCATCATAACTACACCAAGCCTGTGGAGAGCAGTGTAGGAAGAAGGGGAAAGTCGTGCGAGTCAATCAGAAGCTTCATCGACGCAGTCTGGGTTTTTGTGTCAGATTGCTGAAAACTCAGTGTTTCTCCGTTTTTGTCAGTTCACATTCAAACGCGAATGCCTAAAGCTGGTTACATACTCAAAGAACAAACTTCTCGCTTGTTCGCCAGCTCTCGCAGACACATGGCCCAGGCAGAACTTTTTTCTCAATGGTGTGCGAAGAACAATTGTGTGATTGGTCAGAATTTAGAGGGCGTAGTGAATGTAGAGACGTGCAAGAGCTTCTTAAGATGCAACACTGTACACACAACAGTATTGATTCCACAGACTTCATTCAACAACGATGGGTGTTTTTGACAAGCAGCTGGCAGAGGCAGTGAGGAGATATGAACATCTCTACAACACGTCGTTGAGGACCTACAAAGACACACAGAGGGTGAACAACTCCTGGAAGGAGATAGCTGCAGTACTGTGCACAGAGGAGATTGTCAGAAAAGGTGGTGATGCCTGCGCGACGAATTTGAAAAGGCAAACTTCCTGGCAGTAAGAAATTAATCCCGGCACTATACATGGCGTTACAGTGGCTCGATCCTCATGTTAAACACCAGGAAACGACCACCAACATGACTATTAATACACAAGACGAGGTAAGGGGGACTTTTAAACATGTGAAATAATTATGCACTGTGAACACAGAGTTGGAATACACAATACTGGAGGAAGCACAGCCTGTGGCATCCACTCCACTGCATGATCGGACCACCTCTGCCTGCAACTCCACCATGTCCACGGCCAACAAAGAGGAAGCGAATCAGCCCACAATGTCTGGATTTCAAAGGAGCTATCCTCTCCTGGACAAAAGGAGGACTGAACGGAAAGCAGCGATGATGGAGGCTGGACAGCAGAGAAGGGACGCCATACAGCAGATGATTGACCCCTGTGGCAGATATGTGCTTCGTGTGCCAGATTTCATTAGGACACTGCCACTATATATACTTCAAGTGGCAGTTGCAGAAGCTCATGTATGAGACTGAGCTACAGGTTGAATGTGACACTGCAGAAATGTAGAAAGCTGAAATTTATGTGTGCTGGTCCCTGTATGCTGCTTTTTAATTATTAATAAACGTGTGTTTTCAGTACCAAAGTGCATCTTTGCATTTTATTAGATACTGCAAATAAGTGGCTTGATAACCACGCCTGTACACAATCTGGCACAAACAGTGAATCTTTCTTATTGTTACTTTTAATGCTGCATTTTTACAACACATCATTGGACATTTCAAGCTATTGTAGGCTCCCTCTCTGGATAATGCCCTCTGGCCATGGCACAAGTCCTCGTGGTGTCTGAAATAACTCACTATAGAACTCCTTATAGTTTGGGCTGCCAGGGATGCTCTGGGCATAAAAGTGGAAAGCATCTGCACTGTGGGGACAGAGAAATAGACGCCCTGATCCTTTCCTTTCCATGTGTTTGAGTTTCTCTCACTGTATTTTCCTCTCACTCTAACTGGCCGGTGCTGCAGTGCCATTGCAGCTGAAACAAGTGTGTTGCAGAGAGACAGTAAGAAAAGAAAAAAGACACACACGCACAGAGAGAGAGAGCGTTTGTGGGAAGGGTGTATCAGACTGACTTGTTCGTGTGTGTGTGTGTGTGTGTGTGTGTGTGTGTGTGTGTGTGTGTGTGTGTGTGTGTGTGTGTGTGTGTGTGTGTGTGTGTGAGGATAGGGCTCAAAGTGTGTCTCTAAATGAGGGAACAGGGAGAGGATAGAGCAGTAAGGTGGAGAGAGAAGCCAGAGAATACCCCCTCTACCCTCGAGTGAAACCTCGACCGGCGTGCTGTGCAGAATCTTAATGGACTCTACTGTCAGATATGGGGATTTTCCATCCAAATCCCCAGACATACGACACACACACACACACACACACACACACACACACTTTAACAAGTTCGTAAGGCAGGGAAAGCACCCTGGAGCTGATGAAGCAGATTATAAACTGATTATGTGTTTATGTGCAGTCGAATTATAAGAGAGAAAGTGATAAGAGCCATTTTATCAATCAACATCCTGTTATATCTACTACTGATAGTCCATTACCTTTGCTGTATGGCCAGCACAGATAGGGTTTTATTGCACACGTCGGTTTGGCAGTGAAAATAAAATGTGACTGCAAGTTGTTTATATACACAAACACACAGGCCTGTATGAGGAAGAGGGGAATTGTAAACAATCTCAAAGAGCTGCTGCTTGAGACATTTTTCCAATGTTTGCAAAAGTCTAAAGGTGGCAGAGCAGGGGAATACTCTCACTCTGTCTCCTCTGTTTAAAAATAACTGTGGGTTTAGCCCTTATAAATATGCTGGCGGGGACCGAATATAAAATTAGCTTTCATCTGTGATAAATGTTCTAATTATGTAGAAATCAGGATCTCAACCGTACTGATGACCAGAACTCAGAGAGAAGAGTGTTCAGTGGACAGCGCCTGATACGACAGGCATCGTCCACATGTGACTGCTTCTGACTCAGTGAGCAATACAGGAAACCCCATGTTGCACCTTTCTGTAGCATAGACTGTATAATGTGATGGACAATGTGGCTCCGCCTCCACCCACTGTACAAAGCCGAGGGCAAAATATCTCATACAGGTAAAAGACGCCATCTTGGCGCCAGACTACACTGTAGAGGTTGAAGCTGACCCGCCCACTTCTGCGTCAGTCACAACTTCAACTTTGTGTTTAGCTTGGCTGCTGACTGTGGTGTTACTTCTTCCTTTTATAGCCAACAATAATATAATAATCGATGATGAGCTGTTAGAATTACTCTGTATAAGACAAACAGCGCTCTTTTTGTACCCGTCACACTCGACTAAGAGCAAATTGATGCTACATCAGCCCATCAAATACAAATCGGTATAAAACAACGGTCTCTGCAAACAATCCAAAAACACAGCCTGCACTGTTCTGTTGATAATTTTAGTAAACAGTCTCACACACAGGCTACTTCTAAAAGTGGCTGCATAAAGAGCTTAACTTCTTCATTTAGGTTTTGTTGTGATGATGAGGAGAGAGACTGGATAACTGAACAAAGAGAGCTTTCATTATAAAGCAAACACTACAACATGAAAACCCAAAGAAACTAAATAAATTCAAACAAAACAAACAAAAAGAAGGAAAACTGGAAGACTCAAAGAACTGCAGGCACACCAGAGGAGGTGAGGTGGAGAGACAAACTGGGAACAAAGAGCAAGCACATGGACTAAATACACCAGGTGAGGGTGATGAGACACAGGTGGAATCAAATGAGGTGTGGCAGGTGATCACAAAGGAGGGAAAAACACAGGAAGTAAAAGAAACAATGACACATGCAAAGCAAGAGCCAAAATAAAGCAGAATAATGTGGCAGAACAATGGTTAGAAGAGGTTACAAATTTATTACAAACTATATATATATATATATATATATATATATATATATATATATATATATATATATATATAAAATAAAAACTGAAGATTTTTTTATGTTATTAGTTGGAAAAAGAAAAGAAAAGAAGTCCGACCATGCTCTCATTAAAACTATATCCAGATAGAGATCCAGCTTTCTGTAAATAAGGCAAAACTGTGACAGCAGTATAAAAAAAAAACAGCACCCCTGCCCTCTGAAGCTGAAATCTATGTCTGTGTTGATAAATTTGCTGGCATTTCCTTCCTAACTGGAATTCAGGAATCCATGACTCTGTTGCAGGGTAAATGCATTTATAAGTACAACATTTGCATAATGACATATTATGTTGTTTACTTCAAAAAAAAGGAAGTGGTAATTAGTGATGGCCGGGGGGGGGGGGGGGATGAGGAAACAGAAATCCATCTTAGGTGTTCAAAGGTGCCTCCGTCTGCTGAAGTTTAGTTCCGTATAAAAATAAACATTATAATTCTACTACCACTTCCCATTGCTTAAAATAAATTTTCTTTTAAATAACAATGTAAGAGAGATTTTCATCTTTTATTTTACACTTTAATGTAGGAGGAATAATAACACCCTCTGGAACTATGCTGCAGTTCCTCAAATGGCCATTTGAGGCAATCTCCTAAAGCAAGTTAATTCCCATAGACTACCCCAGAAGTAAACATGGTTCTTATAACATCATGCATTAAAGGACTGACAGGTGGGTTCCACCCAAGCGGCAACCTTCGGGGCTCAAACTTGAAGCCCATGCGGAAGTGTCAAAACTTGTAGTTCACGTCGCAACCACTGGGGGCTGGCTCAAAAGCAAGTCATTTCCCATAGACTCCCATGTTAAAATGTCCAACTTCACAGCAGAAATGAACATCTTTACAGCCTGGTAAAAAAAAAAACACTCTGGTCTCAAATGATAGGTTCTCTTTTAGTGTCAATTGCACGGGGGTGAATTTTTTTTACAATTCACTCGTTTTAATTGTATTCGGACTTAAAACTACGCATAATTATGGGCGTTGACGCTTGAGTGACAGACCGTATCACTTCCTGCTTCCATGATCGCCCGCCCTCCTAAACTCCGCTCGTGCTCCCCCTTTTTGTCCATATTTGGAGTTTTGGTGGACGTGACGCTGCCAACATGGCGGCCGTCAGCATGTCCCGGAGCCTCCCACCGAGCCTCAAAACGGCTCTTCGGGTGAGGTCATGGAAGCTCTGTCCATAGTTTTTAATGTCAATGGTTCCACTGCAGGTAGCTAGCTGTTAGCTTTAGATTCTTTAGATTAGCATGTATAGCAGGTCACTCTGCTGCTGGCTCTCAAAACTGCTAATAAACACAAAACGTGTGCTCCATAGGCAGCTCACTGAGTGCACACACAGCGAGGTTGGACATCAAACTCAATGTACCGTGTCACTATCACTTGTAGCATGACTTCCCCCATGGTGTTACAGCACACTACTACAGATAAAGCAGAGAGGCTAATTAGCGAACACGGATCACCTGCAGGTGATCCCTCTCCTCTTTGTTCCTGTCCCCTAAACCACTGAGCTCCAGCCTAATGACACCACCACCGCAGGGAGTAGGCGGAGTCAGGATTGATGCCAATGGCCAGACTTCCTACACACAGCCAGAACTCTGTTCAATCAGAGTGAATCAATCATAAAATGATGAGTTTAAGACGTGTGGAGTCCAGTGAAGCTGTGTGTAGCAGCAACATTTCAACAGGCCTGTATTTTCACTGCTCTGTTTCATATTACGACATTTTGATGAGTTCATACAACTACCCAGCAAGAGCTGATTGGGTTGTAATTGAAAACGATCACACCAAACCCTCACACTCTGGGGATGTCATTGTGTATATATATATTTTTGCAGTGTTGTGTTCTCTCTCAGGTTACTGCTGCAGAAATGAGTCTGGAAGCAGCACTGCTGTTAATAGGATTAAGTCCATTTAGCAGATGCACAGTGCTTCTGTTTGGCTGCTGATGGCTGCAGATAGTGCAGTCATACCTGTTACTTTTTGTATGTTTCCTCGTCTGATTGTAAAGATTTTGTAGCCACAATTAATTTGTATACATACGTACTATGTGTACGTATACTGACACCGTACAAATATACATACTGTAGATCAACCAATGGGAGCTCATTAACACACAAACAATGTACTCTAAATGGCGTCAGTCATCCAGTCCTCCGTCTGTGCACTTGATTTGGACAGTAAATCAAGACAAACTGGACATCTGCACACATGCTTCTGCCCACATGTGCATCCTCTGAGGACTGATGGCACCACCTGGACATTACCCATAAGGCTTTGCTGGCTGGGCTGGACAACTGGGATGGTGAACATCTGCCAGGAAGCAACTTTCTCTGCCTCTTGCCTTCTCATCTCTCTCCAGCCTGCCAGACTAACCTTCTCTCTCTCTCTCTCTCTCTCACACACACACGCACACACACACACACACACACACACACACACACACACACACACACACACACACACACACACAGACAAATAGGCTACACCACTAATGAGATTTAGTTGTCAAAGAATGTTTTGATTCATGACGTGCCACAGCTCAGCAATAGAATAAACATGAGGCTGCTAACCCTCAGTAGAATGTGCCATTAGGTGGATAGGTGGCCATGAGCATTAATTTCAGCACAGGTGGCCCCAGGAAGGAAAGTAACCGTGCTTTAGTACGCTGTACTAACGCTGTACTACGCTGTATTGAGACATGTTAAAAATGTGGCGCAGCAGAGCGTATTCCACTCCGTTACAGGAGCCAGCAGCGGCTGTCAGACACTGTCCAGGAAGTGATTGTTGATTTTGGAAAGCCCCCGCTGGAACAGCTGTCCAATCATAATGAGTTTGGAAGTGGTGTCGTCTTTTTTCGTTTGCCTGGCTGAGAGTGATCCAGCTGGCGGGCGCTCCACTCTAAAGAGAAAGAGTTGTGTTAATTCAATGAAGGACTTGAGCCAAGTTTGCTGCTCCACACGCCAGGCGAGATGATGCCATCTTGATCAGGCGATATATAGAGAAGGGGACATCATGCGCATCATTCTTCTGCCGGAGATTGTTTGTGACAGGACAACAATTGTCTGCCAGAGGGTTAGATCACACTGGCAGATGTTGGCTTGGTGGGTCAGTTGTCTCCATCAGATATGATTACATGTGATAGCCTTCTCACAATTGAGGAAGCATTTCCTGTTCTGTCTCGTTCAGCTGCTTCAGAAGTGCATCAGGTTCTCCGATGGGAATAATAATAATAGAAAAAAAGCTCTCACAGTTTTCTGTATATTTTTAAGTGTAGATGTGTCATGAACGAAAAGAGTTAATCACAGCATTCATAATTCATCATCGGATAATAATGCAGCTTATTCTCACCAGAAAATCGTACCATGAGGTCAGTCCTTAAAAATAACATGCTGCATCTCTATCTCTGTGATTACAGGGGGACAAGGACTCCAGAGGTGGAGCTGAGGCAGCTAGCGAGCGATCTGAGGTAACAAACAGATCAAATCCCTGGCCGATAGTTTCATAACTTTACATAAATATACTTCAAACAGGTGGACTATATAAAAAAAAACACCCCATACAGGTCTCATTTTTCGATCATATAAGGGTCTATGTTTACCATTTCATCTGCACAGTATTTTATGTTCTGTTCATTGTATGTCTGTTACGCCATGTCTGTCATGTAAATTTAGCCTTATTTTAGTTTATTTACTTAATTTTATCTTAGTTTTTATCTTATTGCATGTTAATTGTTATATGTTCTTTGTATGCACCAATCACTAAGGCAAATTCCTAGTAATGTGAACCCCCTTCACTTACATGGCAATAAACACGATTCTGATTCTGATTCTGATTCATAGTACTTCGTAAGTCAGCATCTGGTGGTCATTTGAGGAACTGCAGGACATTAACAATAATATAGACCATATTAGTATCATATTGTTACTTTATGCATTTTACAGTTCCAAACTTCATTCGGGTTTCTTTGTGCCTTTAGATTTGCATGCATTTTATTTTAATTCATTTCCACAGTGAACGTCTTCATCTTCCTCCCAGTGCTTTGTTTTTTCTGATCTTATTTTGTCTCGTCTTTAGGGACGTTACAGGACTCCATGTGTTTTTGTCCCACTGCAACAGACTTAATAAACTTTTCTGAATTAAGTCATGAGAGGATGATGCAGTTTGTTTTTGGGTTTTATGAATATATTTATAAAAACTCATATTTTTCTTACTAAAGAAAAAACATTTGAAAAAGTTTTGCTTATGCTTGTATAATGTCTAAACTGGCTAGAAGTTTGTGTATCAGTTCTTCCTCTCTGCATCATCAGAAGCTTTCTCTGATATCACAACATCATCACTGTCAACACCAAACTAAAGACTTGTCCCCTCTGTCTCATTCGCTTCTTTACAAGAGCTTCATTTACCCTGTGATAGCTGTCAGTGATGTTTTATTGATTGGCGGCGCCAAAGTTGGTGAAAGCCTCGTCTCAGGCTGTGATTGACAGCGCTGCCTCATGTGAGCACTCGCGCCGGAACTGAAACATTGACTTTAGGCCCAAACCGAATCAATCAAGATCACTTAGGCATGACCGAATCAGGCCGGCCCTCCATAACCATGGCTGTCAGGTGACTTGTCCGATGGAGAATCGACTTGACTGCATGATGAATGCCTTATGTAAAGATTTTTGTGTGTGTTTCCCGCTGCAGTCAGACTATTGACTTCATAACTGATGACATTAATAGCATCCATAGAGAAAAACTAAAAAACTGTGGGATATATGTCAGCTTACTTGGTGGATCGATCAGAATTTATCACCTAGTGTGGACTCCAAGTTTGCAGAGCAATAACATAAACCAAAAAAATATAAAGTATATTATCCAGGCTCTACTTCCTCTGCCCCCACTTCACACTGATGAACACAACAGAAACACAACAGTCTATGAAGAAGGGCTTTCAAATGCCCATATAGCACCAGACACTGCTACAACAACATAACAATCCAAATGCAAAGGAGCTATCAGCATCACGCAGTGCATAAGTGAGAGTAACATTTGCACTGAGTCCATGCTAGGCTAAAGAACAAACAGTCCGCTCCTCCCCACACTCCTCTCATGTTGACTTAAGGCAGACTCGATGCTACATTTACTCACTTCATCCTTCCTCTGCGTCGCTTAATCCATCAGGGTCACAGCAGCAACAAGGTGAGCAGAGAGACCTTCCTGTGAAGATATAGAAGAAGATAGCCAGTGTCAGTACATTGATGGTATAAAAGTAGCTGTTCTCAGGGGATGTTTCTTCTCCCTTATTGGCATGCTGCTCATGCTGCATGTGATGCAGTTTCCCAGAGTACAGGGAGACTCATTTCTGGCTCATCTTTAACTAGAAGTTTTGCTGGTACAAACCTGTCTATGAAAGTTAAGAGGTGCCTGCCTTAAGGCTTATCAGTTACCTGAATCCTGCAGCAATGGAGCCGCTAATCTCTACTCAGGAATGGAGAGGACAGCCCGTTTCAGAGCACGGTGTGGGGAAGGGATGTGGGGTGCCTTTTTACACTCTAATGAAGGCTCCTTACCCTCCCGTAAGGCGCACAGTTTGATGTTCCTGGACAGGCAGTAATACATTAGCCTCTGCCTGTCCATTTCCCATCCGGCTACATCACACAGTGAAGTCAGAGGCAGGGGGCAGCGCAGGGCTGAATCTAAAAATCCTAATTTTCCCCATTTAATGTAAACCTTCATCCACCGCTGTCAGTAATGCAAATGAGAAATCTGATGAACATCAAACGTTAGGAGTGCATAAAAAGAGAATAGAAGTGACCTGTTTTGTTGGTGTGTAACTGATCAGCGGAAGATGAGTAATGATTTATGATTCCTTTCATAGTCACCTTTGAACCACCATGCAGCACAACTGGTTACAATCAAAGCTGGGTTATTATAATACTGCAGCATCAGTAAAATAAGGGCATGAGAGGGTGAGTGTATTTGTGTTCAGCTTATGTGCTACTAATGCATCTAAAAGAGCGAGTTCCTCCTCTACCTCTATCTGATCTTTCTCAGTTCATAGTTCCTGGAATAAACATGTCAGACCAATGAGTAAAAATAGATGTATTTTATCACCTCTCCTAAAGGCAGGCATGTTTTTCTCTGATCTCCAGCTCGTCTTTGGAAGATGTGCGTCTGTCAGTTTGCTGACCTTGTTCTCACTGCCACTGTTCCCGCTCCGTTATCTTCCTCGCTTATCGTAGCTGCTGTAAAGCTGGTCTAGATAAGGTTCTCTGGCCATGAGGACCTTTCATCCCCCCCCCACCCTTCAGTCTCCTAAGCCTCCTCTCGAAATGACAAGCTTGTGTACTGATGGATGTGGGCAAATATATTCTTTGACAGAAGTCACATCTTCACCTTTCTCGCCCAAAATTTTATCTCAGCTGTCTGTTCTTGAGGAGCTCAAGAGCTGCCTTTGAAAGCTGGTGTTTTAGTGATTATGCGCCCTCTAGAGGTGTGTTTATAAATGCAATAAAAATATCTTTTTCAAGAAGGGGTCCTGTTTTCATAGCATTGTGGACGAGAAACTTTAGCTAAGTGATATGTGTTGTGAAAGGCTCTCCAGGGCTGAAGGATGCATCTAATGTGAAGGTATGAGAAACATGTTTCCAGCCTGGTCTGTACTGGCCTATGCATCACACCATCACATCTTTTCCCAAACATAATCAAACAATAAGCAATAAGCAGATCAAGAAATAAAATGTGCATGTGGCAGAAATTAAACTGCAATTCTTCAAATGGCCACTTAAGGGTGTCGGTCAAGTCCCATAGACCTCCATTTGAAAATACATATGTATTCCTGAAAGTCAAAAATGAAAATAATTGTTGAGAAAAAAAAAGATGACTGCACATTTTAACCATCTACTGTAAGCCATGACTTTTTTCTGTTTCAAGTCATGAGCCTGATGTAATGACTGATTGCAGTGCCAAATGTGTCACAGTTACACAACATGTTACTATCCAGCACAGATTGAGTGGACTGCAAGCGGTGGAGGAGGAAATAACACTCAGTCCATCTGTGTCGATACTCGGCTGTGAACACACAGTCGGGGTGTCACGGCGAAATGGAGTCTTTCACAGTGGGGGGTGCGGTATCGACCACAGGCTGCTACCTGGAAGAAATGCTGCTGTGAGGGGGAAATTTGGGGAGGGATTGGATTGACGGACAGACCCCATTGAGTGGCTCTATTGAACCGCTGCTTTTGTTTGAAGCACATCCATCAGAGGCGAGCTTGCACACGGGGCGTCTGAATGGCACCATGGAAATTGTGTGGGAATCAGAGGGGGTGGCTGTCATACCTGCATTTTCATACATGCATTGTGCACACCGGCAACTCATCTACTAGCAACAAGGGCGCCTAGATGGATGGATGCCCTTCATGGGTGTCGGGAGAGGCAGATTGACACCAGCTGTTTCCTGTGGACCCCTACAAACCTCTGAGTGCAAAACGATTTCACTTTCACACCTTTGCACCTTGCAGTCTCTACAAAAGCCACTTCACAGGAAAAAAAGAGTCCCTGCAGTCTACACCAGTTTCTTATTTACATTTTGAAGCCATATTTTCATGATGTATGCGCACAGTAACGCTGGACTCCTACTGGAGAGAGCAGAACGTTTAAATTCCCCACAGCAATATACAACAGTTTATTCCCTGAGAAGATAAAATTGACATTGATGTTTAAGATGACAAATTTCCTTCCATTTTGAATATCAACGACTGGAAAATGACATTTAATGAAGACAAAAATGCAAATTTAAAATAAATCTTGCAATTAAACTGGCATGAGCCACCTGCTGTTCCATACACAAGACAAGTATTGTGAAATGAATGGGCGTACTGCATGCAAATATAAAATGAACCAGAGCCGCCATCAGCTCTCCTTCATTTCTTTTGCCACAGTCTGCTGGTTCTTTACCTCATAGAGCGAGCACAGATAGGGGCTGCACTGCATTTCTACTTTTTCCCCAGATTTATTTGCTGGTTCATACGGCGGTGTAGTAATGTGCATGCTGACAAAAATGGAGCATCGCTCGTTTGGTATGCAAGAGGAAGCGATGCAGTGGAGGGGAGATGTTGAAGTGTGCGTCTGTCAGGGTTTATTGACTGCTGTGGTCAACCCCAGGCTTACACTGTAAATAAACACACAATGAGGGGCCAGCTGATTGAGGAAAGAGTATTGACTCCAAAGACTTTCTTATTAAATTAGGTCCTCTCAGCTAAACAAACAGCTTTAAAGAAGAGTCAATATACGACTTTTTTCACATTATAATGAAGCTGTATTTCATTGATGTATTGATCCAGTGTCTTGACGTAAAAGATGAGTGTGTATGAGGAGAATTAGCTTATTTTTCCTTAAAGTTATCATAACCTCGGCTCACAGTTTGTCAATCTGGATGTTTTTGTTTGTCATCCTCTTTCATTTAAGACAGGTTTAGAAGCTGGGTGATCCTTGGGGGTCACATGACACCTTCATGTGTTTACATCCAAATCATTTACTTCACAGTGTAATACACCAATGCATTGCTGCAGCTTTTGTCTCGAGTTGAAGCAGCAGCCTCTGAGAAATAAAGCCAACACAGTCCCTCGAGTGGCTCCACCCTTATGAGTCAACCTCCATAGATTTCCATGTCAAAATGTCCAACTTAAATAAACCTGTTTACAGGCTGGTCCGAAAAATGATTTTGGTTCCAACACTGATCTTTACATAATAAGCAGGTATGTCAGCTGATGCTTTTTAAGGACAGACAGCTCATCCATGTAGCTAACAAGGATGGAGGTGGAAAATAGATGAAGTACGTTATTGGAATAAAGGCATGACTACTAGCTGACTCAGTTTTGTAAGGCAAATTAAATGAAATATTGAAAATATTGTTTCCAGCTATCATAATATTTTGCATGTGTTAATAGTTGCAGGTGTTGGCATAGTAGAGAAGTATGAAGTATGAAAAGGACACAGAGGAACAGTGCACATCTATTCTCTATATAACACAACTTTTCAGCAGCGAGTAGACTCTACACTGAAGAGACACCGTAACCTTTTCCTATCTGCTCCTGCAGACCTCTCTGAGAGGCCCATTTTCTCAGTGGGGTTCAGTCATGGTGGCAGGGAGAGTTTGGCCAGATACACTCCTCATCTTGAATGTTACTCAAATTATGCTAAATGGTTTAGCTTGAACCTCACACACACACACACACATTCTTTGAATCATCTTAGGGAACTGCCAGGGCCTTCACATCCCTGGAGATGACTGTGAATAATTGATTTTAACCAGGGAGACGTTTGCATTTTCCTTCCATTTCCATGTAGAGGAGAGTGTTGAAGAGGTGATTCAATAGTTGACTGATACTTGCAACACTTTGGGAAAGTTTGAGAAAGTATAATTTGTAGGTCTACCATGTGTCCCTAAGGATGTTAGGAAATTATGCTTAAGTTTTATTGAGGAATGTGAATGAAATTTCTCTTCACGCTCAGATATCAATGTTTAAAGTAACATGGTAGTACTACCGCTTCTGAACTGTGCAAAGACACAACACGCACCAGAAGACTTGAAGAAACAGCAGTGCTGCCATTGTTAAGGGCCTCCGCTGGGACATCCGATGCCCCACAGTGCAAAAAAGACAACAAAGAACATTTTTACCAGTGTCACGGTTATCTAATCAGATTTCACCTCACTCTCGCTGAACTTGGAGTTTGCTTAACTTTTTTCAAAAGGCTAAATTCCCCTGTGGTTTCACTTTCCACTGTTTTCAGTGCTGTCTTTCATTTCTGGGTCAGGAGAGGGAAAACAGACGAGGGCGTTTTTTGATGTGTCGAAACGGTTCCTGTAGAAAAGGTGTGTAAACACTCTGCAGCTCACTCAGGAGGTAAACATGACGCGACTTTCTTACCCCAGTTTCCACAACTTTGATGTTCAGGAGATGGCATTAGCATTCTGGAGGGAGAGCAAGCTTCGTGCTGTGTTTTTCTGATATCCTTTAACCTCACAGCTTAAGGCAGAAGTTAAGAAAAAAAAAATCTACCAGCAATTTTTGTGCTCATCGTCGTGACGCTTCTCGGATTATCGGGCCGCCGCTCAGACGCCTCTGGCTGTTGGTAACACGGTCGCCTGACATCACAGTGAGAAACTGGAGGAGAAAATGTGTGATGGATTTTTAAAGGACAATGTCCCCTGTGACTCTTGAATATCATTACACCGGGAGTAGTCTCAGTGCGGTGGCTCTGTTCGGACTAATGGGCATCTAAATGATTTAAAATCTGATTGATGCACTCTTAATGGAACATTAAGTTTTATCAAATGGCTGGGGGATAACCCTGCACAGGGTTCCTGGTTTTAATGACTGGGGGGGCCTGGGTGATATACTAATATATGCACAGGGTTAACTTTTTAAAACTGCTCACGTACAGCACTCCTGGACTTAGCTTGAGCTCATCGGTCATTATTATTGGCCTATTCTGCAAAACTAGATTATTATAATGCCAGTTTTTTGCAGTATCTGTAGCTATATTATAGATAAGGTTAAGGAAATATCACAATCATGGAACTGAGCTTCAAGATCTTAAAAAGTAAAAAATCAAACAAGAAACTATGTTCCCTTTCTAGTGCAGGACCATTTTACACTCATCACCTCCGTCAACAACCTCTCACCCTGAAATCACTAGGAAAACATAGTGTGAAATTGGTGGCAGAGGAAGATGGGAAAATGCTGCCTCGTAAAAGCTAAAGTGTGTTTTTTGACCTAAACACATCCTTGTTTTTTTTAACACCTAACCCCGACCACAAGTGATGATATGGAGGTGATTCTCATGATTGTTACGTGGTTGAATAAAGGATCCAAGAGCATAGCTGCTAATTTAAGCTGTTTTATTTTACTAAAAACAAAAAAACAACTAAACATGTAATTTTTAGTTGACCAAAGACTTGGTCAGGTGCTCAGAGGAATGCAGAGCAAACTGGAGGTCACCAAGGCTGAGTGGTTCCTGAGAGAGAAGTTAGAAGCGAGCAAAAGGCTTTTCAAAAAGTGATCTGAGATCATGCTACCGTGTAGGCAATCTGAAGACTGGCGACGAGGAGAGTGAAAAAAGAGTAGACGGCAGGAATGGAATGCAGGTGTGTACACTCAGCCCGGCGCTTCACCCAGCAGCCACTGCAGCCTCATCAACACACCTGAGGAGAGACCAAAAGAGGTCTCAAAGAGCTGAAAGTCCTACTCGTCAGATGATGGTCATCCAGCATAAACATAACTTAACAATCATCTCAACGTGCCGTTTATATGTGAGAATCTGCTGTGGTAAGATTTTCAACTAAAGGTGAGCTTTCAATAGGTGAAAGCCAAAAGCCCGAAACACAAAAATCCAAAAGATGATCCAAACACGAACTCAAAAGGATCCAATGGAAAAAACAACGAACAAACGAAACAACAGAACGGAAACCATCCAGGAACGAGGGACACGGGAAACACACTCCAAAATGCAACTCGAGTAATCCACAGTATGATCTGACCAGGACAAAAGGCGAACACAAGACTTCAATACACAAGGGTAAAAAACACAAGTGAACACAATCAGGGGGCGGGGCAGGTAATCAAAAAGGAGGGAAAGTAGAGGACGCAAAACACACAGGAACACAGGGTAACAGGTCCTTCACAATAAAACAGGAAATCCAACAAACTGTCTGACATTATCTGAACACGGGAGGGATATAGAGCCACAAAAGTCAAACAAAGAGGTAAGAGGGATTGCAAGGCAACATGTAACCTGGTGTACTTTCACTCAGGAGTCTGAGGTTCAGGTCCCCCTAACACCACAAGCTGTTTTGTTTTCACCTGCTTTTAAGGTTTGTTTGTATTTGCTGCTGTATTTTGCATGAAAAAAATCAAAATAAAATTTTCATAGCACAGTTCTGTCCCCGCCCTCATGAACACAAAATACGAAACACACACATGTTCTGTTGCTTATAAAGGTTATAAAACCAATGTTTGTTTTCTAATGAAAAATAAATGAAACATTCGGAACACAAAGTGCCGTCTGGGAGTCATCCTTAGAAAAAATGGTGAAAAATAAGCTTTACAATAACAGCCACATTTGGTCTGTTCCCTGCAGCCTGTAAACATTTGCTGACAAACACACACAGTTATTATCTATATCCTGATTGATTAAATGTGGAGAATCAATCGATAATGCAAGATCCAGTAGCATGTGTACAAGGAGAAGGACAATAATACATAAAATACATAAAATGTTTTGCCTTTTCAAATGACTGCTTTCTCTCTCTCTCTCTCTCTCTTTCTTCCCCTCAAGTCTCACCCACAGCAAAGGCTTGCATGATCTTCACTTGGATGATCAAGAGCCTGTTCCTGCAGGGAGAAACCAGCCTGCGTCTGTTTGCCACCAGGGGTTGCTGTTTTATTTCATCCACAAATAAAGAGGTTTTCTTTGCTTCCCAAATCCAATCTCTCCCCCCTCTTGTACACCTCCTCCCGGCGGAAGTTCTCCAAATAGCAAAGCAGCACTTCAAACAGACACCAACATCCTCTGGAAACCATTGACAGGGTCCAGCTCGAGGCTGTCCAGCAAGGAAGAGAGGAAGGGAAGAGATGGGAGGGCGTATCACAGAGATAAACACCAGCCAAAACACCCAGGGAAAACATGTTTGGGCCTGCAGTGCAGCTTATGTTGATCCTGCAGCTTCATTCAGAGGCGGATTCGGTGCTGGCGCCCACTGACTTAGCCATAATTCCCTCGTAGAGTGGGACTCCTTCTCCCACAGAAAGTTTTAAGAATGGCAGCACGAGGGCAGCCATGTTTGGAGGGCGTAATCTGAAAAGGAGAAGGATGCCAGCTCTCCAAACAGAGAATATGTGCATGTGTAATGGGACTGTGGGATCCATGCTGAGGCTTAGTCAGTAATGTCAGACTTTTGTCAGCATTTCAGACTCCCAAAATATCGCTCTTGTCATCCAGACAACATCTAATAACATTAACTGGTTGTAATGCAGAGCTTTAACGACAAAAGTCTGGTGAGGAGTTTCTGAAATGACCCCATCTGTCTCTGTTTCTCCTGGGGAAAGCGTTTTCCTCCCCCTATCCTCTTTAGTCTCCAGCTCTCTCTGGCTCCATGCTTATAATCCTAGAGCAGCTCAATGGGCTTGCAGTATGGGCCATTATTCACTCCAGTACTTTTTCTCTGTGCTGGTCAATAGCCAAGGACGGACTCAGAATTGAAAAGGTTTATTTGTTCCACCAAAGCAGATGGATCTGACCACAGGGGCAGCATCACAACAACATCTTATGGAGCTTTCTTTGCGGGGAATTGACACCGAAGACATTTTTCACATATGTCTGTTTATTTTTCATCTCATGCAGGCTATTTTGTTTTTTTTTTTATTTATTTTATTTTGAAATACAGTAAATCCTCAGAGGTAATAACTTCTGGAAGGAAGCCTGACACGAATTGCCATCTTTCTTTACACTTTAATCTGCAACAATTCAATGAGCGTACCGGCACGTCTCTGTGCTTCGTCCTGGTTACAAGCTTCTCTCTCTTTGCTCATCTGAGGATGAGATGTGAGGGGAATAAAAAAAATGCTGTCAGATGAGCTGACTGTGACAAGTTCAAAATCTGTCAAAGCAAGTACAATAACAGAGAGAGAGAGAAGTGTTGACACACATTTGCACTTTCCAATCAGTTTCTAAAGGACCACAGCATCTTTATGAGAAATGTAATTCTCATGCCAGACATTTGTTCCAGTGCAAATGATGCAGTGGCAGAGCATGGTGCGAATTTTGTCCCTTTTGTATTTTCATCACACAAACTGCAACACAAAAAGCTTCACTGTGAAGCCTCTAAAATCCGAGCTTGTAAGGTCATTCTTATTTTTGGTTGGTATTTCTCAGTATCAGTTTGCACCAACAGGGGAATTCTCTCTCTGCTTCTGTTAGTCTGAGAGCTCCAATGCCCTAAATGTTGAAAATGAATTTTCAGGAGGTATTTCTGATATTTTCTAAGATGCTGTGACACAATACAAGCTGTGCTAATGATATATATATATATATAAAATTGCATCCACTTCCTGTCCCTGGAGTAAGTGCGATGGATGTGATTGTCATGAGGCTGGAGCCTATCGTAACTGTCAATGGGTGAGAGGCAGGGTGCACCCTGGGCATGCCACCAGTCTGTTGCAAGGCTCTATATAAAATGTAAAGACGGCAGACAGCTATCAGGCAGCCAGCAGACACAGGTCCTTATTCCACATTGAAAAATGAAGTTACACATTTATTAAAGTCACTGACAATGATTCAAATGATTCTGATTCTTTTGTACGTGTTGAGGTTATACTTGTGTTCATCATACCAGGGGCTTATGAGCAGATGAAGGCAGCAGAGTGCTGCAGTGTGATGCATGCTGAATGACAGAATTGTTGGACTTAATGAGGGAAATACTGGACTCTTCAATCCACAGTGCAACCATTTGGCTTCGGAACACTTGGACTATTTCACAAAAGTGTTTATGGGTAATTTTCCAGCCATTTTATGGTCCTCAAAAAAGAACATGTTCACATTCACCAGCCAATTCAAACTTGCACCTGCTGAGTTAATGTGAACATTTTAGACGTGGTGTTTAGATTTAAATGAGGGTGAGTAGAAAAGCACAAAATGTTTTTTTCTCTCCATTAAATATTTTAAACATATTTCTAATCCATTAATATGTGAAACAGTTGTAGGCACTGAAAGAAAAATGAGTAAGGCAAATACACACTTATGTGTTTGGAGGTATTTAGGCTGTCTCTTGAAATCCTGTCTGACTCAGTGAGGTTGAGATCAGGGCTCGAAGGGAAAGCTTACCATCTGTTGCAGGACTCCTTGTTCTTCTTAATAGTGAATGCAGCTCTTTTTTATCTCTGGCTGTGTGTTTGGGTGCCTGGAGGTGGTGTTTATATGGAGTGGTGGGAAGTGGTGGAAAGTATTTTTACATATTTATACTTAAAGGTAGGGTAAGATTAAGATTAAGAAAACCTTTATTAGTCCCACAATGGGGAAATTGCATGGAGATTTCATTCTGGTGCGCTTTTTGTTAAATTAGTGTAACTTCTCTTTACAATCCGATAGCAACCAAGAAGAATACGAAGAATATGAATCATCTGTGGAAGCTATAAAACGCTAAAAACATCAGCCAATCCTCCGGGTGGACCCTGCGCGGAGTATTGGCTGGTTGTCACTCTCTTCCTGCTCTGCTCACACCAGAGAGGTACGTGCATGATGCCCGAAGTCACAGACCGCAACTCGTCTTCAGGTGATGTGCGTCCATGTGATTGAGAGGCGTAGCTTTGGGGTGAGCCCCGAGAGAAAGGGGCGTGTGTTTACTTTCAAAATCTGGCTGACTCTCACTGAGTTTTTAAAATCTCCTACCCCACCTTTAAGTAAAAATAGTGGATACTTTATACTTTTACTCCATTGGAGTGATGGGAGTTCAGACTCTGCATGGAGATGAAGGTCTCGTGTTTTATAATGTGCCTCAATCATGATGGCGCTGGCTCAGTTAGCTAACTAGTTAGCTATTGTCCGCCAAAATACACAGTAAAAATTGTGAATGCCTATTTTTTATATTGCTATTTATTATCATCCATTTACCAGCCTCTCTGTTCACTCAATGCCCACAGCCTGCCTCATGACACACAGACGTCAGAACATAACTGGTTCTGGGTACATTTGAAAGATGTCTGTACTGAAAATTTAATTTAATGACACATTGTCAGTTTTAATTTTAAGATGTATATATATATATATATATATATATAAATATATATATATATATATATATATATATATATATTGCAATGGAAATCAATAATATATATATATATATTCTGTGTCGGCCTACTTTAGTAGCTCCAGTACTTCTCCCACCACTGATCATATGCCTCCCTGATGGTGGTGTTGCATGATGGATGCCTTAAAGTCTTTACACAGTACTTTACAGTTTAGACTTGATCTCCTAGCTAGGGTCAACTGACATGTAGTGCCAGCCTCACATACACGAAAGGTGCATAACCAGAACTCCAGCCTTTATCCCATGGGGGGTAATCATTACACATTTTCAGTGACAAAAGAGCAGCATGACACAGTGGAGTCTGAACACTGTGGCTGTTGGATCTGAAAGTGTTCTGACCTTCAAACTTTCCTCCTGTTGAGAAGGCTTTAGGTAGACTGCTTTTTGCAGAAATAAAAGGTGCCACCTGTCACCCGAGGATACGGAGTTGGTGGTGCCCTTTTGTGTCCGGCCAGCGGTTGCTGGAGACTGCTGACACTGTCACTCTGACCAATGGTTGGTTGAACATTTGAAAATGCCAGCCAGGAAAGTGGATGCTTTTCATGAGGAATTTTGGAGAAGGTTCAAGTTTTTAATAACATGTTATTAAACTATCACTGATTAAATCAGGCCTCCTCCTGTCATACACTCCACCCATTTATCCAAGCAGTCACTAACACTTTATTGTAATGAGCAAGGGGGTTTGAAGCTTTTCAACATCTATCTGTAACAGTCCCCTGACAACAATGAACAGTAGCAGCCAGGAGGATCCACAGTGAACTAACACTATGCACAGTAAAGGGATCATTCTCCTCTGGCTCATCATATGGCTTACTAACAGTGTTTTCACTTATTTTAATAGCCATTTTATTACCGGACATTACGTTACTTCTGTTCAGAGGACACATCTGTGGAGGTATCCTATCCCCCCTGGACGCTGGCTTCAAACACTTCCATGTTTCATGTGGAATTTTACAAATAAATACGTTGCTACAAACACTATTTTCGGCTTGTTTGATGAGTTAATGATGACTCTGACTGTGAGAGTGTATATTTTTATAACTTCGACTATATAACGACTCAGATTGCCAGCCTGCCTTAGCGCCACCTCTTTGCCTGAATTTGGATTCACCAGATGTTTAGGCAGAGTCAGATGTTGCCAATATAGTGATGATTAAAGTTCACTCAGTTGCAAAATGGCTTTGATGCTGTCTATGTCTATTTGCAACTGTGTGAGTCATTGCAGTCTTAACTGCAGTTTAATTGTCTACAGAGGTGTTGACTGCAAAGATTTATTGTTAAATGAGACAGTGAGTCTGGTTGTATTGAAAACTTCCTGTTTATCATATTGTGCCGTTTCTGTTGCCTAGCAACCTGCGGCTGGTAATAACAGTTAGAAGTTTACTCCTTGGCCATTAGAGTTCAGCTTGTGGCATCTTCAGTAGTGAACAGGATTTACCGATTGCATCCTTTGCTAACATTAAAAGGAAGGATGCAATCTGAAGAAGCAAACAATCCTTCAACTGCATCCAGTGAAGGATGCAGCCCCTGCATTGGGATACAACTCATGAAAAATATGTGCATATATGTAAAACAAACATGTCAGCACTATCAGCCAAAACTATTTATATCCATTAAAAATGAGAAAGATTTTGTCCCCATAAGAAAAGCCTGATACAACGCTCCTCTGAAAAGACATACATTTCATAAAAACTACCTCGAAAACTGCACCTGGTCATCAGAAATTCAAGTGGATCCATTCAGCATGGCTCTTACCACTATTTTACTTAGCCAACCATGTCAATTGAAAAGTACAACAGTTCATTTCAAAGGGTCGCTCAGTGCAGATAGTGGAGCAGCTAAGCATACATTCGGAGATGATTAGAGAGATAGCTGCAGGGACTTTAACTCTGCGTCTCCTCTTCTCCTTCACAAACTATAAAACACTTCCTACTGTTCTCCTCTCAAACGTCAGTCATCTCAGTGCTGCAGCTGAACCAGTGGCACAGTCTGCGTCACAGCAAGAAGTTCAAACGCAAAATAACAAGTCACCCAGCCCTGTGGATTATAAAGGCATGTATTGTGTTGTTACAGTTTATAGGAAAAGTGGGAGGAAATCTGACACACACACACACACACCTACCACACACGGTCATCAATCACACTTTATGGTTTTAGTGTAATGTTGGAATGGTGAAAGAAGAGAGGAGAGGAGAGGGTGGGAGTGTTCGTGTGCTTTTACGAGGGGGATTGCCTACACCGATACACTGTGTGTGTGTGTGTGTGTGTGTGAGCGAGAGAGAGAGAGAGAGAGAGAGAGACAGTGACGCGGGTGAGTCAAGAGAGAGAAAGGAGGGAGAGAGAGAGAGAGAGAGAGAGAGAGAGGAGACTGACTACATATCTGATCCACACAGAGAGCTTCCTTTCACAAAAACACACTCCTCCACTCAACACAACAACTGGATCGCAACGCGCCCCCGTATCCAATGACAAATTAGGTGCGAGAGCGCAATTACTGTCTTTTTAGGATCCGGACACGCTGACTTAATATCTTTGCATTCTTCCAAGAGATTTTTTTCCGCTATTTTCTCTCTTTTCTCTTTTTTATATATATAAACACGTCGTTTCTGTGGATTATATGAAGGTGGCTGGAGCCTGAGTGCGTCAAGTGAGCGCACGTATCCAACAAGTGGATGCATGCTCGCAGCAGATCAATCCCCGGGACTGGAAACACACGCAGCCACTGGATTCTGAAGCTACAGTTTTGCAACGATTGGTCGGTTAAGAGACAATTAAGCTGCTGCTAATGAGCTCGGGTGTGGAGATGCCGTGTGAGCTGATGGTGATGTGTGTACGTGCGCATTTCTCCCGTCTTAGGTAGTGTTTTTCTCAGTGACTTTTGTTTCCTAATCAAATACTAAACCTGCAATGAGGTAGGGCACGCCACACATTTTTTTGTTCTTGTTCTTCATTCATTCACCAAAAAAAAGGAAGACTGAGGCGGACACGCTGCGGAAGCCACCTCACCGCCTCGCCCCCCCCCCCCTCCACTATCCCATGGACTCGCTTCTCCGTTACCTCGGTGACCGCGGGGGGAAGTTGGGAACCTCTCTGTAGACATTTCTGTATGACGAGGGCGCAGGTGCCACGCAAAGGTCGCAGTCATGCCGATGCATCCAGTCACCTCCACCTTGATGTACCGGGGGATCTGCACCATCCCCGACATCCTCTCGTACAGCGCGCCGGTGAACCTGCCTGAAGACGAAGTTGAAGGTGAGATCAGATGATACCTGCTCAGGCTGACCTGAAGGTTATTAGGACAGCAGTGGGGCCGCGGGAGGTGTTGACTCATACTGTGGATGTGGAGCTCATGTAGACGCGCAGTCAGGACCTTGGAGAGCGCTCAGAGATCTCTGACTTCATTTGATTTTCTCTATGTGAAACAGAATGAGTGTCAAGATGTGCTGTCCATTCACAGTCCCCCTCAGTGTGAAGCTTAAGTGTTGTTCTTAAGGACAACAGTGATTTATCAGGTCTAACTAGAAGCAGAGTGGGTGGAAAGGGGGGTTTACGGAAGCCCGAGTTTACTGAGCGAATTATGTTCTGAGTCTCCACATCATTTTTTTGATCCATCACCATCCAGTGAATCCTATCTTTATATTTTTATAAATTAATACACACATCCATCCTCTACCTCACTGCAGTGACACCCCCCCCCCCCACCTTCCTCTTCCAACAAGCATGCTGACACATGACAACTATTCTGAGTAATTTTTTTAAAATATCTTGAGAATATTCATGACTTCAGCGCTTTGTGATGTGAACCTGCGACATCTGCACATTACCATGCAGCAGCCCCTGAGACATTACTGAATTCCCAAAGAGTGTGTGATGACAGTAAGTTCTGCCATGTCTCCTGTAAGGTATGGCTGCTGAATGGCTTGTTGACTGCACCTCCTGTCATTACTAGCAATCAAACACACACACAGATCTGACTGCTTTTATAGACAGATTCAGAGAGATCATTATTAAAAGACTGACTGACAGGCGTATGTGTGAATTACAGAGAGGTTCTTGTGCAAAATCCCTGCGTCTGTGGGCGCAGAATTTCAAACACCAGGAAAAAAATTGTCAGTTGTACCTGCACACACACACACACACACACACACACACACACACACAGTCTTTTGTCTCACACCAAGAGGTTTGCATCTGCACAAACACACTCCCGCACACATAATAAGGTTGGCAGTGAAATGCTATAGAGTGCTGATATTAGTTAGAAGTAGAAGAGGCCACATTTTTACACAATACCTGTATCAGAAACATCCAGAAAAATGTTTCGATCAGTTTTTTTTTGCTTTGACTTAAAAAAAAAAATGCAGCCTTTGATAAAAGGGCAACATGTCAGCGCTGACTGATCTTTGCATGATTTCATGATTATAGCACTGCATCAATCAGCGCTTTATTGTCAAACATGATTCCCAGTGTGCGCAGCAGCACACACACACAAAACAATGACAACTGTCGCCTGATTCTGTCATTTTTTACCAGAAGAAGCATTTGGGATTAATAGACAGCTGTAATTGGTCAAATCCACTGGTACCTGCTGCACAGTGAGCCGCTTCAGGCTTTACAGCTGAAACCTGTAGTGGCAGTTTGACTGGAGAAGCACTGGAATGCTTTGTGGAGAGCCGCGGGGTAATGCTCATTTAACAGCAGTGACAGGGCCTTCTTCAGCTGCTGCAGAGCTTTAGTAATCCCATGTGAGGGATGTCTTACAGGTTGTGAACCAGGCAGACTTTAAAGGTGTGGTGAGTGAGGAGATGGTTGTTGTTGTTGTCAAGAGAGTGAGTGAGATCCAAAGGGAGGTAACCATTAGAAGCATCTATTGTTGTTTGTTGATTAATAGCTCACAAAAGTGAAAGGTTATGAGAATAACTAATAAATTCTTTTATCATTTTCTCATCATGTTTTCAGCTGCTCAAAGATGGAGGACAGTGCCGCAATCTGACATCATCTTTCTCTCCTGCAGGGTTATGTTGCAGTCACTGCTCCAATTAGTAACTTATAAGACTAAAGACCGGACTTAATTTTGTTTATTAGTTTAGTTTTGAGGATTTCGTTAAGAAATTAGGTACAGATTATGACAGATTACTGCCATGCCTGCAGAAGTTTAACAGGACAACAATGCTACAGATTTACTACAGGCTGTCATAACAGATACTATAAACATTACTAATATCTATACTTTAACATATCAAACACTCTTCAGTGCATTTGGACTTTGACAGCAGTGATGCTTTATCCCCCGTTCGGACGGCAGCGTCTCGTCACCGCTCTCATCTCTTGAGAGATGGACGAGAATTGGCTGGAAGTCTGAAGTGTCACATACATCAGCTCGGCCATCAGGGAGACGGGGCTTTGTCACGAAAGCGAAATTGCACATTAGCGACTACGTGTGTGTGCGTGCGCATGTATAGGGACGGGAGGCTCAAGCCCATCGGCACGCATAGACCAAGGAGCTGATTTTCAATTACTGGCTTGGACACCCTGGGGAATGGACCAATGGCGCCATACTTTGTGAAGTCTGTCAAAGCTATAATTGGAACAAAACGGTATTTTTCTGATGCTCGATAAGCCTATGTCTGTGTGTGGTAGAAGGTGTGTGTGTGTGTGTGTGTGTGTGTGGGGGGGGGGGGTGATAGCAAGTACCTTAATGTACAATGATACAAGCATAAATTGAATTGGCCTCCATATTCTCCATTTCCCCACCTACACAAGAGGGAAAAAACAGTTGGTCATATTACAGGAGCTCAATATAGTTTAGACCTCCTCCACCACTACACACACACAGACACACACACTCACACACAAGCAAAGCACAGTGTCAATATCACTGCAGGTGGAATTAAGTGGGTAGCTCATTTCTACACTGCCTAACAACAGCCCTATTGGAAGCAGCTTCAAAATAGTCCCTGCGCTGAGCTTAAAGCATTTGTAACAGGTCCCAGAGTGAGGCTCATGTAAACACACACAAAAGGAGAACACTAGCAGGATGTTTGCATCTCTCTGACAAAGTTCTGATCGGAGCAGCTTGTTTATTGCTGCAATGCAAATCACTGTTTCATTCTGTTTTTGTTCACAGTTTTAAAATTACCAGACTTCGCCTGGTAGAGCGAGCACCCCCAAAAACAGAGGCTATACAGCCCTCACTGCAGTGACCCAGGCGGCGCCCTGTCACCCCCCGCCCCTTACTATTATCAACGTCTCCTGCCAGTTAAAGACCAAAAACAACAGTTCACTTCTGTTTTATGACCTGCGTATTAATCTGAGTTTATGCGAGTCCCAAATTCCTTCTGTTGCCGACAAACTCTCCAGAGTATTGTCCCCAAAACCTCAAAACTCAATTTGTGTGTCAATATAGCAAGTTAATCTATTTGGCACACATAAGCAAGAAAAAAGATAAAACTATAATCAACTAATTTTATGCTTAAAAACAAGAACTAAATGTATTATTATTTATTTTGGAAGCAAGATGTCAATACATATTAGTCTTGGCTCATTTTATATGCTTGCAGGCATTATTATGTATCTACAAATAAAAAAGGAGGACGACAGGCAGACATGGCGGTCGTATCTGAGGGGCATCATATTTAGAAAAGGAGCTTGTACTCTGCGGATGCAATAGGAGGGATATCAGTCCCAGGCAACATCTATATTTCACAGTTTGTTTATCAGAGCTGCCTTTTTCTGCTTCCATTGTGTTGATTTGAGCATGAAAGATTCTCCTAATCACACAAAACATAAAAGTGTGTCCAAAGCTGTTGTGAAGCAGAGCTCTGAAGGAGCATTTTAAACTCACCGAGTGACTGTCTGCAGCAAACTAAATCAATGCAGCCAACAAAGTTATCTCTGCATGTGTTCACACTGGCAGATTGGGCCGTCACACCCTCCAGAGACAGAGCTGGTGACATGCGGCACATAGGAAGTGATTGGACTAATGGGAGCAAAGTAAAGAAGTGGATTTGTGACATGCTGCAGGGAATTGTGTATTTTCTGGTTGTTGTTGTAAATATTGCAAAACTGAGAAACATCCAGCAAAGCTCCAGGGGGTAAAGTCTGCATGTTAGGATGATGAAACCCTGATAGTCAGCGCTCTTGGTTTTTAAACAGGACTAACGGGAAAGTTCAGTCTCTTCATGTGTCAAAACAAAATGCATTTAGGAGCGTTTTCCTACACTTCCACTCTGCGGTTTTGGTCACAGAAATGTTTCTTTTTCAACATTTTTAATTGTTCCCTCTGCAGTTTTTAGGATTACAAAAAAGCTTTGACTGACAGCTGCTCAAAAAAATTAATACATTAAAGAAAAACACTGACACCGCTGTGTTTCTAATGGCGTAAACAGCCTGTGAGGCGTTGTTGATGTTTCTGCTCGACTCCTACTGTAGCTGCAGCAGTAACATTGACTCATTTCTTCGCCCTGAGGTGGAGGGTTGACTTCCATTCCTTTGGAAATACTTACATGAATACAAATGAAGATATTTAAAGACACCGGCATCTGCTCGGAAAGACAGGAATTATGCGTATCGCCGGTGCAAATTCAGCAGGCGTTGCGGGGGTGTACTTCTAAAGGGTCAACCGAGACCATTTTAAAGCACATACTGCCGAGAAGAACAACAGAATGACCGATCATGATAGAAGAGGATGTGCTGGCTCAGTGTGGAAACCATCCAGTTGTTATTCTCTTCTGTTCGCTTTAGCCATTGACTGCTATTAGCAGGATGCTCCCACAGGAAGCTGGAATTAGTTCAATTATTGCTCTCTAAAAAAAACACACAATTAAATAGGATCCCTTAGAAGTTTCCTCTTAGAGATGAGAGCTTCCAACAGAGGAGTTTTTATCCAACTGTTTTTTCCCTTTCAAATATATTGGAATATGATTAGTAATAAAGTGAATTAAGCTAATAAATGAATTTCTTTTCTACTGCCAACACTATTATCCTTCCACTTACAAATCCTCACAATGCTACAAGTCTGGCAAACATCATTTTTATAACACAGACAGGCTTTTGTTAATGAGTAACAAAGAAGAAAGACATGCGGCATCAGCAGCTCTGACTGCGGCAATACTCCAAAGTCAAATGTCTGCCACATATTCAAAGTTCATTGTCAGAATATTATGATTAATGATGCAAGAGGGAGGGATTTGGCTGAAGGAAAGATGGCAGACCTGAAAAGCCTCAGAGGTCTTTCTGATTGTTATTAACACCTGTGCATGAAAAAACAGAAACATAAACAAGACAGGAAAAATAACTATTCATTTTAGAGGCAGACACTGTTGGTGACATAACAGACGTGTGCGTATACGGCCATAAAAAGCATCCTCCTTGAATATAATCAGGCTGCAAATAATAAATCTCACTTTGCACCTCTCGGTGTCACTCTTCTTAACCATCAGCCTTTCTGATGTAAGCCCATCTTGCACAACCTGCCAGACAAGACACACAGACAGGCAGGCAGGCAGGCAGGCAGGGAATGGATTTCAAAATGGCTTTCTCGAATGTATCACCTGCCTGGATGCGACATATGAAAAAGCTCTACTTGACACAGATGGTGATAAAGATGTGAGCCATTTCTCAGAGGGTGAAGTGACCCAGCGTCACAGCTGGTGAGCCACAGGTTGTAAAACCAAACCCGAAGGGTATAAAAAAAAAAAAAAAACTGTTTTTGTCATATGATGATATTCATTTAATCTAAATGCTGGAGTTGCAGCAACGTAAAAGTGGCGTTTGTTATAATGGAAAAATCATCCAACAATTATTCTGGATGACGAACTGCTGGATAAGCGTTGCAGCTTCACGTTGCTATGACAACCAGGTCCCCATTGGGTGCGTCAGAAGTGATGTGCAAGGTCCGTCATTGGGCTGGTCAGTTTTCTACTAAACCCTGGTTGTTTATCAAGAAGCTTCTGTCATTGCTGGGTAGTGTGACGTCTCCATAAATACATATAGTTGTTGTTCTGAGGACTGAAATACCGACGTCATGTTTTCCTGATGAGGATGGGCTGTTATTTCTCCATATTTTATCGATATATTGAATCTACTGCCCCCAACATCTGTGCTACACATGAAACTGTTTCCACACATAAGCTGGTTATCTTAACATAGAGACTGGTAACAGTAGGGAAAGAACCTGGCTCTGTCCAAAGGCAGATCTCTACAAAACAAGCTTGGGGGGTGCTGTTATGCAAATTGTGTCGTCTTTGATTCCAGCTAATCTGTGCTAACTGACTGCTTGTGGTCGCTTCTTAATGTTTACTGAACTTTCATCATCTCAAGCTCACAAAGTATTATTCCTCCACCACGAGACAAAAAGGTGTAATTCTTAGTGAAGTTGGAGCACATGATGAAGCACAGAGCGATACAAGGTATTTTTTTAATGTTTTATTTTTTCCTTCACATTTTGAACACGGCAGTCGCTTAAGGTTAATCTGGTGTGGTGTTCTGGCAAGGACATCCAACCTTGCCAAAATGGGCTTTGATGGAAAACACGTGGTGTAGGTTAGCGGGGAATATCATGAAATGCTGTGATAACCGCTGTCAGGTAGGTTGAAGTTAAGTCATTTATTCCCATCTTGATTGATTGCCATGAAGGAGTGGATCCAGCAGACTTTATTACCTGTGAAATGAACTGTGATGAGTTCTGGAAGGTAAAGTGCTTTTTGCTCCCGGGTAATATTTCCTCCCCTTGATGAACAATACAACAAAGTCTACAGCAGACAATAATGGCGGCAGAAAAAACAGTGAGTGCGTGTCGTTAATTCGGTGGAACTGATGAGGGAGTGTTGGATAAAACTGTAATGCATAGTGCAGGCTTTTGATTGTGCACGTCTGACCTTTGTTTGAGGTGCTTCTCACGGGTTTTCGCCACGTGGATATTGGCTCAGGCTCAGCTGTGATGATGAAAACTTGCAGCTTTGAAAACATAAGAGTGAGAGAAGGATATGGGGGGAAAATGGAGACAGATCAATGATTCCCCTTGTCTTCTGGAAACAGAAAGTCTAAAATTTCACGGCCTTTCACCGGCTTCAATCATTCAAGGTCAAGTGGGGTTTAAGAAGTTGGCTGAGGGATTTTGTCTTATAGAAGATAAAGCGCCTCGACCTTTCCAACTTTTTTTTCCCCTCGTGGTCATGTCAAAGCTGCATTGGTAAGGTCAATGCTTCTCAAATTTCATAATGGAGGGAGTTTCAATCCAAACCCAGACATGGGATTTCTCCTTCCACAGACATCTTAGACTCTGCCATATACTCCATTGAATCCTCCAGAGCCTTGTTAGAAGGCTGTTATGGTAATATTCAAATCTTCTGGGTGTCCAAGTCGGCCCATATCCAGCTAAAGATGGATTAAGGTTGCTATGGGTGTTTAAAAATAGTTGCTCGAGGTTCATACACACACACACACACAGCAAAGCAGTGTTTTTCTCACACTGATAAGGTCTTACATAAAGAGTGGGTGTGCTGCAATTACTGATCCAAAGCAGCCCTAAGCATATGCAGGTCTGACGGAGGCAAAGAGGATCTCTGGCTGCCCTGAATTATGTTCCTGGACACTTCACTGCTACAAAACCCCCCTGGCATCAGCCTGTTCTGCACACAGTGCACCACGTGTAATTGATAAAAGTTTTCACCGATGCAAAATTTAGCCTTAAAAAAGGGGTAAAGCTCCGCTCCGGGCATGGCTCGAAAATCTAAGTAAATATTTCCAATTTCTTAAAATCATTATACACAGCATAGAAGATGGATGTCATGCCCCTTGTCAGTGATGTCTCAGCCCAGTTGTCTGCATGAATCAGCTCCTTTTCCAAGTGTGTTTTCCGAGCTTTGTTCAGTGCTGTGTAAACTTCACAGACTCTTCTCCGAGCTGCAGCAAGCATCCGCCGCATTTCATTGATGCACATCAGTGCAGTAAAGAGCACGCTGCACCTTCCTCTTGTGGGAGTTCAG
Organism: Parambassis ranga; assembly: GCF_900634625.1. Taxonomy (NCBI): domain Eukaryota; kingdom Metazoa; phylum Chordata; class Actinopteri; family Ambassidae; genus Parambassis; species Parambassis ranga. Next base: position 19,539,930 of record NC_041030.1, read on the forward strand.
CTTTAGATGCTTGGCTCTTGCAGCTCCCCTGATCTTAACCTGTGCTTTTCATCCTCTGTCAGATCACGGTGCAGGGGACCGCATGGTGTTGCATCTTTGAAGGACTAAAACAAGCACTGCTCTACATCAAAGAAAATACCACATGCTTTTGACCAAAAAAAAAAAACAAATCACAACTCCCTGGTGGAGCTGAGATCGGGTGGAAAATGCAACAGCAGCAGCCTCTGATTCTATATTAAATTATATGTACATCCACTATAGGTGTTTGCTGGCCTCTGTTATAATGGTACCCTGCACCGGCCCAGCAAGCATTTGAAAAGTCAGATGATTTCATCATTATATGCTCTAAAACTGCAACTATTAGTTAATTATAAAAGTTTGGAAACACTGTAAGGGCCTTCTTCGCTGGTTTGTCCATACAATGTCAGAAATAATTAGTCATGGATCATTAGTCAGTCAATAATCAGCAAACCATCATCAAGTGCAGATCTAGTACACTGCAGCATTAGACACATTTCTCTATTAATTACCACTGTGATTTCTGCCAAAAATAAAAAAATCTGTATAGGCCTCATAATTAAGACGCACGCTCACTGCTCAGATCAGTATTTAACATACTGTATGATACACTGACTGTACTACCAACCAGCACAGAATCAGACTCGGTGAAGAAAATGAGAGTTTATTTAAAAGCTTAAAAAAAGCCTGATAATTTCCTCATTATTCTGCAGAGGTGCAGCCAGAGCTTTGAGAAGACTGAAGAACATTGGATTTATATTCATTAGGTGGGTAGAAACTTCAGCTGAATGTTAATGATGTTCCACGTCTGTCTGATGGACGTGTGACATGTGTCACCAACGTGATGAGCTGACTTAAGGCAAGCAAAAAAAAAAGAAAATAAATGTTTCAGCCAGTGTGTAGAGCCAGTTTCTCACACGATAAAGGTGATAAATCAATTAGAAAAAACTAAATTACACATTTAAAATTGTCACTAATTATTGGACTGTTGTCCCACACTTTAAAGATTTCAAGTTCTCATCTCTTCATTGTCTGTACCAGCAAAGACTCACACTTAGCTATTTAAGCGTTTTTTTTTTAGTCTGACAATAGAGTCTCTATGGGAGCATGTGAATCTGGCTCGTTCAAAAAGTGAAAATGAGAGAATATAGTCATCTCTCCTGGGGACGGTTACGATTAGAGGGCCTTCTCTTTGAGAGTTTATCTATCTGCATGGTGTGTGTGGTCAAAAAAGAGAAATTAATTCTCTTAGAGGATGATTAGTCAGACTCTTTTGATAAATTGTTGGAGTGGAAATTATGCATGGTCTGCTTTTCTTCTGAGATTTGTCCTGATTTCAAGCAGAGCCAAGTGGCTTTGATAACATATTTGGGATGGCTATACATTTCTCAGTGTATCCCACCAGCCATTCTTACACTGCTACACTGCTGCCTTAGTATTCTGCAAATGATTACATAAAAATAAAATCCTCCTGCAACAAATTGTAACAGAAAAATAGAAACTTAAGGACGCCAAACTAATCACCCACTGCTGGTCGGTGCGTGCGCATGCGCCCACTTCCTGCGCCGAGTCCAGCATCCCTGTACACCAGACAGACACAGGAGGATAGCTACTGTACCTCCATTTTACCCATCCTTTGCAAAAATAGCTTTGTTCCTTCTGCAGTCACAAAGTTCTAGTCTAGATTGGTGAATCCTTGACTTGAGCATTTTTACCACTTTTATCATAGCTATAGTCAGCTGTATGTGTTTGGTGGTGTTACATATTTATTGTGTCAAAGAATGCGATCTCATTGAAAAACAAATCGAGTACAAATACAAAAACCTGAACCTAAAATTGTACCCATATTTTATTATACAATACAACATTTACAGCCAAACAGCACTCAGCACGCTGGATGTTTTTTTTGCCTTTGATCAATAAAAAAAAAACAGCTTTCAGGAGAGACTAAGTATTTGCTAAAACTGTTTTGGCACCTTATTTAAGAGTGTGTTTGCCTCCTGTGAGGTGGCGGCATGTTTTTGCAGCAAGTGTCTGTGCTGGAGAGAAGCAGCCTCTTTCTAAAGTAAACAGATGGAGCAAGGACCTCAGGTGGATACTGAGGTATTGTTATTCTATAAACAATAAGATCACATCCAGTGAAGAAGGGGGGAAAAAAACAAAACACACAGCTAGAGGCTCTCAATGATTCTAACTATACCTGCAGGAAGACATTTGCAGGCGAAAGCACTGTGAAAAATAGCTGCTGTGAATGTCACCCGGCTCGGTTTTTATAAATTGCATGGCCAGATGTAATCCATTGTAATACATGATTGCCAAGTACCCTTGTCCCTGTGGCACGGTTTCTATTCCGTGGACATGTACTTGATTACAACAAACTATTTCCTCGAGTTCCTGCTGCCACATCACACACAGAATAACACACTGTTTCCTGTTGGTATTTTATGTTTTGTTTTCCAGCTGAAACATTTGTCATGCTGCGGATTTTGGCCCCGAGGCTCGGCCATTCGTCGCAGTTCTGACACAACGGAGAGGCAAATTTCCCCATTTACAAGACATTTGCCTTTGCAGTGAACAGATAAAGTTTGTTTAGTATTACACAGCGGTAGCTCAACTGCAGCTAATTGGCTGTAAACTGAAAAGAGAAAGTCATTTAAATGAACATTTGAATTTTTATTTGGCTTACCCAAAAGGACGTTATTGTCAGTTGGGTTGTGCATTATTCAGTAACAGCTGCCGTTTCTCATTTTGTTTTCATTATTCATTCAAAACCCACTCAACATTTTTCTCATTTTCAAATTTAAAATCATCTTCATCCTTATCATGACCTAATCTAGGATGTTCTCTCTTGATTTCTCTGAACCTTAATACAAAGACAGAGTGTTCCTGCAGATAAATTAGAAACACCACACATGCTTTTCAGACTGCGCATCATCTTTATCTTAAGATTCATCTCTAGCCTCTGTGCTAATCGGCCGACTGTCAGAAGGATGTGACAAGTTTAAAATCGTAGGTGAGCTGGTCGTGGATGCTATTGCATGTAAATTAAGGGATTCAGTCCCTCGTGCGAAGTAAACAAGTATAGAGAGTGAGAGGGAATATGTAGTAGGGCTTAAAGGAAGAATTAACTGATTATAGTTTTCCCGTAGCGACTGGAAGGATCTACACTTTTAAATAGTGCTGCTAATGCCCAAAACTGTGGGCTGTAAATGCTGTGATGCTTTGGAGCTATAGAGCTGTATTGTGTGTATCCACTGGTTACTGTTACACTTCCAAAATGACTTCCGGCTCTCCAGTGTCTGCTCCCTGGACACGAATGTGGACACCAGTAGACAATATGGTGGGGCATTATAGACTCCTTACTAAGCAGCTCTGAACAGTAATGGTCCGTGTGGTGGCTGCTTGGGCCCAAAGGAAAAGGTGAACCACCACAAGATGAGCTTTGATTAAACAAAACCAAAAAAAAACTAGAGTAAAAATGAGCTAACAGAGTAAATACAAAGGACTCAAACAGTAAAGCAAAGCAAGTGAAACCAGAGATAAAGAAACCAACAGCAACCATGAAGACAGGCTTCAACAAACTGACAACAACATGGCAGCACATGCACTTAAAACACCAGGTGAGGTAACGAGACACAGGTGGAAACAATAAGGGCAGAGCAGCCAATCACAGAGGAGGGAAAAAGTCAGGAAGTAACACAGTAAACACAAAGTTTAACTGCAAGCTAAAAGAATCCATTTTGGCTAAAAACAGTGATGAAGTAACACAAGCATAGCTTCAAATGTGCAGTTAATGCATGTGAAATGTGATGTGATGTCAGTACATGCTATCATCTTGTGTTGGTTATTCTGTATATCTCCCAATATAATGAGTAGGGAGTTGTGAGTGAGTGGGTGATTTTGAACACAGCCAAGAAAACTGGATTACCAAAAAAACAGGAAGTTAAACATAGAAGGATGAGACTGAAACACTGACACATGACAGAAAAACAAAACCGGAATCATGAAACTGCCAAAACACTAGTAAATACAACAGAGACTTAACACAAATCAAGCCCATCAGAATTCCAGTCACCAGGTCGCAGCCACTCTGGGTTCTTCACCTTTTCTTACAATGCATTTTTGAAAATTGTTTCCGTCTGAGCAGCTATTAGATACTCGAATAAACCACAAATGAATAAAGACTAGATCACACCTACACAAAATTCATCTGCAGCTCTAAACCTACAACCAAATTATTACATGGAGGAGAGGAGGACTTGGAAGCATTCATTAACCAGTATTACCAGGAACACAACAAGGACTCTAAAGCCAAAACCACACTAAAATCAACAGGCACAAAGGAAGTATCAGCTTCAATCTACAGTGCAGTGTGAAGATATAAAAAAAATAAGACCTCTGTTATATCACTAAATAAACTGAAGAACAAAGAGGAATCAAATGTAAGCAGCTCTTGAGCAGTGATGACACCGTCTGATGCATCTTCTTGATCATGTTGGGCCCTCGCTCTCCTGTAAAAGCCTGTGTTGTCAGAAACTCTTGAAAAGCAGAGTGCCTGTTAACAATTCTTCAGGGTTAGCTTCCTCTCAGACTTCAGAAAGCTCCTCCTGTACCGCAGATGAAGATGTGACGAGAGGAAGCCACTAAGCCTGATTATTTTCTGAAACCCAGCGCAGCACAAGTCCAGTAATCACTTTTCAGTTCTCCTCAGATCACTACATACTGAATATTCTTTACCACCCACACATTTTTGTTTTAGACCTTTATGAGCTATAGCTTAAAATCAGCTCGTCAGTGTTACTGCAGAAATCCCTTCACATTGCAGGGAGTGATTTGATTTCATGTCATCACACTTTTTGAGTTGGCGGTTTTCATCTCTTTCAAATAGTGGTCGTTTTATTCTAATGTTTTTTTTTGTCAAATTATTGTGAGTCTAGGAAATGCTTCCCCGAGAATGCTTCACTTTCGCCTTCTCTGTGGCAGCAGAGCGTATTCCTTTAAGGTTATTTTAGGCATTTAACAATTTGGCAGCAAGGACACTTGATTTATTCCCATAAAATTTAAAATACAAGGTACTCCCCCCTGTAATTTATCCGGATCTCGGCTCTTTGTTTGATATTATTTATCTTACTTTGGCTCTTTTTTAGTGTGTGTGTGAGTTTACTGGTGAAATTCATTCTCCTGAGCCACCAACCCCCATATAACTATGACTCAAGCACTGATGCAGCATAACAAATGTGTCTTCGGTGCGTGGAACATTTCCCACTTGCATATCCTGATTTGCCGTGAGACTTCAGCTTGTGTGTGTGTGTGTGTGTGTTTATTCTGCAGAGATCCGTGAGGCCTTCAAAGTGTTTGACCGTGATGGAAATGGGTTCATCTCAAAGCAGGAGCTGGGCATGGCCATGCGCTCCCTGGGCTACATGCCAAATGAGGTGGAGCTGGAAGTCATCATCCAGAGACTGGACATGGATGGTGAGGCCAATAGTCATGTTTTATTGTAGTGCATATGACACAGCTGCTGAAGCTTTGTTCTGCGTTTGCCCCACAACAGCAGGCGGTAAAAACCAGCAACAATGAACTGCTCTCTTTTTCTGCAGGCGACGGCCAGGTGGACTTTGAGGAGTTTGTCACTCTTCTGGGTCCGAAGCTGACAGCCGCTGGGATGCCAGACAAGTTCAACGGCACTGACTTTGACTCGGTTTTTTGGAAGGTGCTCATTATTCATTATAGACTTTATTTCCTGCTTATTAGAGAGAAGATAGACAGAGAAGCCATGAAACTTCAAAGCCCAGAAACACAGCGAATCTCAAATGAAACTTAAGTGTCACGTCCTCTAGGTCATTAATAAGAGGGTTTTAATCAGAGAGAGGGTTGGATAAGAACGGTGTCCTTCATCAAGTCTTTGACTCGATATCTCTGCCTCTTGTGTGTGTGGCGACGGTCTTATTACTCAGAACATTAAAGTCAATTTTCATGTAAAATAGATATTCATTTATTTACAGACACCTCATTAGATAATCAGCTGTTCGCTTTGACAGTGGGATGGAAATTAGTGGGATGGAGCTTGTGTCTTTGTTGCACAGGAGTGCCTGTCAAAAAGTGAGGCTTCAAATTAAGTGTGTGAAAGAGACGAGGGGATTTATGGGAATTCTTGGTGTACGGGGAGGGGGGGCGCACAACCAAAGACACCTGCTGAGGGAGTCGAAAAGCCCAGGGGACTGTAGCAAAGACTGCGCAGCTTCACATAAGATTATATAACAGAATAGTAGTATCAAGCAAGTGCTGCAGGATTGATCACACAAAGCCTGAGCTCACACTGCTGAGCTCGCCTCAGAACATACATGAGCTTTCCAAACACAACAAATAGGCCAACAGAAACATATTTACTCCATTTAATTATAGTTTTAGATGCTGTGATGGAATGCAGCTAATCACATTTAATACTACTATAGCTGTGTTATATTATTTATCATAGAAAACATGTGGCTGGATAATATTTATTGGTTAAACTGTGAAAAACTGATCAGACACTTGTGCATTAGATCCAGTTACATAATGTTGTGACACTGTTAGGAACTATACTCCATTCTGTGGACTTCAACCTGTAATATATAAGTATATTTATGTCATAATGCAAGACACACAGTCAAGGGATAATATAGATTCTTCTTCTACTACTTGTAGTATATATTGGTGCTTCTTCCTTTATTGCTGTGAGTTTTATTTTGCATTTTAATGACAAAAATGTTTTACCACAAATTGGTTTATTTTGCTCCTCCATCATTTTGGTGATTCAATAATAATTTAATGTTACAGATGGACAAAGAAACTGATTGATGAAAATTACATTTTCACAGTTTAAGCTCAAATTATACTGATTAAACTCAAATTATACTCAAATGAGGATTTTCCCCGTAAGTGATCAAGGAAGTTGTCAGTTTTCTGTTTTGAAAAAGAAAAAAAAAACATGCGTTAAACTTTAATTTTCATTAACACCCTCTCTATACTCTGTGTGGGACTGAAATACTTGTGTTGCGTTATGTGTATCTCCAGTGTGACATGCAGAAGTTGACGGTGGAGGAGCTGAAGAGGCTTCTGTACGACACCTTCTGCGATCACCTTTCCATGAAAGACATCGAGAACATCATCATGACCGAGGAGAACCACATAGAGAATCCTGAGGACTGTCAGGTGGACATAGACAGTAAGGAAGAACCTCCTATACTTTTTGTAATACTTTTGGCAATTTTTAAGTGTTAAAACATAAGGTAACATCTGGAATTCTGCAGGAAACACTCCAAAAATTCTAGGCTGCGTATTCGCATACGTTTGTGGATCAATGAGATGAGTTATATGACCCAAAATACAAGGAATGCCTTAGTTAATATGACAAAACTACACAGAGAGTTTAGGGAAAATTAGCAGGGTTTTTCTTTAAATCAAACAATTCCATGTTGGCTTCCTCAGTCTACAAATCATCTTAGTGAATGAAGATCAGACTTGATAGATCCCTGTTGTTTAAATAAAATAAAATGCTTACTGACACCCAATTCTTTATAGCCGTGCTATATACGTGCTGATTAGCTAGAGTCAACTCTTTTGAGTCACCATTCTGCATAAATATAGATAATTTAGAAGTCTTTGCATTCAACTCCTATTCAACTGCTTCTTTTTCCCTCAGCTGCCAGGGTTCAGTTGCATCCTTTAATTTGCCAGTCAGACACCAATGTATTTGCTCGTTGTTTCAAAACTTCAATTAACATTTCAATCTAGAAGCAGCTAAGCGGCATACAGGTGTGAAATCTTTGGCAGTGTTCATCCACGTTAATTGCGTTCATGTTGTGATGAGCTCTTTCATTTGGAACTATGACTATAAGATATCTTTCAAGCCTGGTTCAGTGGACCTTCAGGTATTTTTTTCTCTGTTATCCAGGCTCCAGCCCGACGCAGCAAGTCAAGCAAACTTGTGTGCGCAAGAGCCTGATATGCGCCTTCGCCATTGCTTTTATCATCAGTGTCATGCTCATCGCGGCCAATCAGGTGCTGCGGAGCGGCATGAAATAGGAGCTGTGGCTTCTTCAGCCTTAACCACCACCTAAAGGCTGCTTAACAGACTAAAGAGGTAAAGCTCAAGAACTAAAAACACAACAGACAATCACACATGGCTGACTATGACTGCAGAAAAACTGAAGTCTCCAAGGACACAACTACACGTGCAGGAATTTGTCTTTCTGACACAGGTTCAAGGACATGCAATGAGACAGTGGCGTGTTTTAACTGGACAGCTGTCTAAACATATCACCCTAACACATCATTTAGTATTCGTTAGCTATGTGCATTCGAGCAGTGTTGCGTTCAGTATGGTGGCAGCTATAGAGAGAAGTGTAGTGACTGTCCAGTTTTGTATTTGTCCAGTGTGCCATGCGGTTTATTATAAATAAAGTAGAAAGACTCTGTGAAGCATTGTGGGGACATTGGAGTGACGAGGAGTATTACTGAGGCTGGGATGATATTACGTGCAAGGTCTGGAGTGCACGGTGCTGTGGAGAAATTGTATGCAGTGCAACATTGTTCAAAAACCTCTTGGGAATAACAATAGCTTAGTAAGAAACGGATAATAGGCAAGGGTTTGCAGGGATGCGACCGTGTGGACGGTTGGACACATTCACAGGCTGGAGCAGGGTGAAGCAGGTTAACAGTTCTCGGAGGGAAGGCGTTGAGGTCTGAATGGACAGGTAACTGGCTGGACATGCAGCAAACACTCGACTCTCTCTATCTCTCTCTGCTTTGCAGGCCTCAGAGGATGACATCATCTATGCATGAAATGCATGGATTTAAACAGTCGTCTTGACACATTTGTAAAAGTTCTTATCAATGTATTAATCATGACTGTGTAACAGAGCTGTTTTCAATTATTTAAAGACAACTGTGAGCAACTGTGTGTGGTGCAGGGTCTTAGCAATCACAACAAAAGTAAAGCATACAACTGCATGAAAAAGAAGGGCTGCTTTAGTACATGCTCGTTAAAAAGAAACAAACAAATAAAAAAAAAACTTTTGGGATTGCTAACTTACAGACATCTTGCCTTGATGATCATCTCTCAGTGCCACAGGGCGGACTTCAAGATGTGTCCCACAGACATTCAAAGAATATGCATCAAAACTGATCTGGTTAGTGGAGAGGGGGGGGGGGTTAAATGTAGGAATGTATTTTTGTTCTTTTTATTTCTGTCTGGATGCGTTGCTATAGAGCAATAACTGTATGTAAAATAGACATCTCACAATGCTTTGAAATCATTAGTGCCAGTGGACCTACTAATTGCTCAAGAAAATTTCCCAAAGCACCTCTTAAGGGTTTGGCAATAGAACGGAGATATTTGAGGTTTTCAAACAGGGTACAGCCCTATTGTTCAGTGATACAAACATCAGACAGACGTGTGCCCAGTGAGTCTTGCAGGGCCTGAACATTGCAATAAACTACTGATTATATTTGTGAAGCACCACATGAACTTGATGGGATGTAGGTTAGTTTGTTGTGCATGCATTTGGGTAAGGTCTGTCAATGTCAATGTGTATTGTATATATAAACCAACATTACCAAAGCTATGGAAGGTGTCTGGGACAAGAAGAACTGGGCCAAACCTCACACAGAATCTGAATTATTGGTATATCTGCAGTCTGATGTACACACTTTATTGATAAGGGTTGATTGATACGTTTTTGGCCTTGAAGATGAATTATACAGCGCACATACTGAACGTACTAAAAGTTTGTGTACTTCTGTTTTGAGTACACTGCAAGTCAGCACTGTGAGAAAATGAACAATAATCAGGCTTTGTGCAGTCAGCTGCTACCTCGGTCAAGGAGGACCAGGAGGAGGTTTAGACCATAGGCTGTATAAAGATTAATGACATGATGTGCATAGTTGGGCAGAGTGATCACCTTGGATTTTGCACAAAAAAGTCTTTACACAGGAAATGAGTCATGTCTACTGTCAATATAAAAACTCCCCAAAAGTGAAGCCAAAACATCTTGATTGCCCCCCATTACTGACTCATCACAAAAGTGCTTGAGTGTTTGAGTGTAGTAGTGACCATACAGCTTCTGGTCACCTATTCTGGCTTCGTTTCCCAATATGGCAGCGCAATAATTTATTTTGGCCTCACTTATGTACAACAGGCGGAGGCAGAACTACATGTACAGTCAATAATTCAGAGAGAGGAGGAGGGCCAGGATGATGGTCTGTCTCCCTTTTGTTATTGGCCACAAATTTACCAATCACCCCTCATAGGTAAAAATTCTAATCAGAAGATCTGCAACAGATGTGAGAGTGGTCACAAAAATGTGTGTTTTTTAAAAGCCTAATATGAATGTTTGACAGGGCAAAGATCTGTTTGGAAAGTAAATAAATCTCGCCATTATGCCCCTGTAAAAACAAAGCTCTAAAATAGTTCACATCTTGCTATTGGCAGATCCCCAAAGTTGGATCTAACAAGAGCCAAAACTTCACAGAATTAGACTACACTATCACCCAGAGCCAGGCAGTGGAAGGATTATCTGATGCACCTCAGCAATTTGTCAAAAGTGTCAACTCTGTGAGAACACAGAGGGAAGAAAAAAAAGAGACCATTTATTAATAAATACCTTTGTTTCCATTTTGCACTTTAAGACGTGCTGCAGCGCACAACAACAACGACGACTCACCGCCATGATTGTTCACCCATTTTCCAGAAATTTAGTTTAGGCATAAAGAATCACTTTTACCATAGATGTATCTATTTTTGTGATAAGAATGTGATGGAATGGAATATTAACAGACTGGCAAAATAAACAGTTTCATTTGTTTTCATATATCATGACAGAGGGAGCATTTCACAGTAAATAAAGTTACACTAATAATTTGATTTGTTGCCTTATTCTTTGAGACACTTTGTGCATACTCATGGGTTTATTATACTTTCTATTATTCATCACCAGATCTAAATTGTACAAAACGATATTTATTTTCTTTTTACAGATGAAGAAAAAACTGTACTAACATGTTGATAGTCTACTGAATGTTCTATTTCCATTGTACTGTACTTTGATACTTGTCTTTGGATCTTGCAAAAATGTTTATTGAACATGTGACATGTGACATCTGTTCATTGACTTCACCCAATGTTCCTCTATGTGTGTGGAATGGTATTTCACATGAATAAATCCATAGAACAACTGTGTCCGTGCTGTGTCTGTGTCCATTGGTCATAAATCCTCCATCGCAGAGTTCAGGATGACTCTATGAGATGCTCAGCATCAGTTTCATGTTATTGATTGACATTCTGACATTTCAGATTGAAATCCATAGAAAGTGATGGATTTTTTTTAAGGTCTGCTGAATCCATGGATTGCTTTATTCCATTTAGTTACACCCTTTGGCTTAGCAGAGTGTTTTTTTTTTTTTTGGCCCCATGTGTGACATTTATCCCGACAAAAATCACCTCTTATATCTCATGGCCAATAGTGATGGCTGATGTGGAGATTTCAACTACATAAGGACATAATAGCATTATTAAATTATTCAATAATGACAGTTACCTAGGTCCCAACCATGATACTGCCACCACCTTGTTTCACAATTATATTTCCATTGTCCCCAGAGCATTTTCCCTGTGGCACTTCTGCACGTTAGCTTTAGAAAAGTGTAGACAGGCAGCAGTGCCTTACACACACACACACCATGGTTGTTCAGTGCTCTCCTAGTGGTGAATACACAAACTTTAAGCCCATGTCAGAGAGGCCTTTAGTTGCTTAGAAGGGTTCTTTGTGGTTTACAAACTTTCAAAGTAACACTGCACTCCCTCTGCTCTCAGACAAAGAGAGCCTCTCTATCCATGATAGCAAAAAAGCTCGACTTAGTGCTCATGCATGATGCTGAGATGCTGTCAGATTAATGGAAAATGATTGTAGTATTCTGTTTACTGGCTGGTATGCGACTAAATGGATACTAAGTGTGTCCCTTTGATTTTGGACATCATGTGGAAGTTGGCAGTTAGTTGTAGTTATTACATCGTGTTGTGAAAATTACAACTAAAACTGGGAAAAACTCGGAAAATGGCCTCTAGACAGATGAAACCAGAGTACTCTTGATTTAAATGAAATGAAAGTGCCATATTTGGGAATGTTGTTTTCATCCATCTGCTAGATCATCGATGCTAGGTCTTTGACTGATTGGGTAGGTCTGGACCTTCATACACATATTGAGCTACACTCTCTTTAACAACATGTTAAATCCAACAATATAGCATGTAGGACAAAGTGTTGAATGGACATTGGACCCTGGACAGTGTTTTGCTTTAATTAAAACAAAGCACTGGACAAACTCTCAACCAAAAGGTGCACCGAGATGGAGAAAGATTGATCCTCCTAAATGTATCAATTCCATGACATGGATTTCCAGCTCTGCAAAGACATGAATGGCTTTGACCAAATTCCATGCACCAAGTTTGACAACCAGTTGACCATAAATCTATGCATACTGTATGTCAGATAAAAACATTAAAATCTCTCTGTCATGTCTTGGTTAAACACTGTCATAAAAAAAAAAATCACATTTCACATTTTGAGAGCGTCTGTGGCTGCATGTTCTCCTACAATAACACAACAGTATGAGATTTGATGGTGCATGAAACTGACAGCTCATATGAATAGCTAAAATAAAAACAAACTGCCGCACCGAAATAGCACAGACTTGGATAGACATAATAGTCATAAATAGAGATGACAAATAAGGCAGCAAAAGTAAATAAAATCTTTGCAGTTACAAAGAAAATAGAAATTACCCAGCACCTTCACGAAAGCTTGTGCCCACATTAATCCACTGTGGACTATCAGGATCACTCATAATGATTATTTTGTGTGTCCCGAACCACACTGTTTCTGCTTCTGATGTTAGCAAATGACAGCACACGCTGGAGTGAGTAACGGCTCTGGTATTCCCAGAAGGAGAGGAAATGGGAAAAATGTTTCATTTCTTTTGTCTCAACATTAATCAGTTGCTGAATGCCTCAAGGTAAACATCAGTAATCAAAAGAAAAAAACAACTGGCATGACATTCATCTTTTTTTTTTGCAGCGTTGCGTTAAACAACCTTGGAGACACGAAAAAGAAATAATTCTCAACTGATAACCAACAAACATTACAGTGACCTGATGATCAACGGAGGTCAGAAAATGAAGTTCCACATGAACACATAAACCACAATGGAAGAGCAGCCATATGATGCTATAATGCTAAAGCCAGAAGCTTTTGTTTTCTTTTCAAGACGGAGCCAGATTTATCCCAGAATCCTTTGGGATCAGGGAGTCACTGTCACTTTATTACTCAACTGCGACACACAAAGAGCACTATTGCATCACTGAAGTCCTGCATATCACCAGCATCTTTGTTACACCCACGGACAAGCTCCTGTCTTGCTGAAGCTTAAAGGCTTTTCGTTTAAAGAACACGTTGATGCTGCTTCAAAAGAACGAGACAAGGTATGACGTGGTTCTTAACCTGACTCGAAAACCCAAGGATAGCATGAGCCCCATGGGTGGTGAAGCGTGTTAAAATAAAAAAATAAAAAATACTAAAGAGCAGTGTGAACCCTTAGAGGAAGTTGTGTTAATCTCATCACAGCTGCACAAACAAAATGGGCAACTGAATGTGATTCCCTCTCTACCATACCTAATAGGCAGCAGAGCTAAGCCGATGTGGTGCAGTGCCACTGATAATAACATTTATTTATGGAAGGGAGTGAATTAAAGAGCAAATAAAAAACTTTATTCTGCAGATTCATAAATATAATATAATGTTCAGATGGCATAAACAACACAAGGGAGAATTGAATGCACACAAAAACTAAATCGTCATCCAAAGCTAAAGTTAAAAAAAAAAAGAGGTACACAGAGAATAAAAAAGTAAAGTGTTGATGATGTTGAACGATACAGTGAGGACAAAACATGTTCTGGTATAAGTTTAAATAAATAGAACAATACACATTATATTACAGACAAACAAGGCAAACTGAAAAACTCAGGCCCTGTTCACACTGATTGAATAGCCTTCAAGTTGGATACGTTCAGACCTATTTTCAATGTCCGCGCTCAATCTGGCTTAATCTGGCTTGCTCGTTGTCATCCAAACCACTAGGTAGCGCCTCGTAACATACAGAGTCCACTCAGACTGCGGTAGGACCGTGTGTACACATGCGTCATGCATTTTTTTTTTGTCCTGTGTCTCAGTTTATTCCTTTGTAGCCCTGTGGAAAATAAACTCGGGGCAAAGCTGTCGTAGTTCGACGGTTATTTACATACGGCTTTTGTACACGACCAGGACACTGTCCCCGAGAACCGGATGTATCACGTTGCTAGCTGCATTTGCGTTCAGACCTCAGCCACATTAGAGCCAATCCGGCTAGATCCACCTCTGAGAGGTGCATCGAGATCTATCCGGATATATCCGGATTCGTGTTGTTCAGACTCAGAAAAAAACCTATCCGGATATATGTAATACGGATACGGCCCGAATCCTGCCCTAGCCGGATTAATTTCCCCAGTGTGGGTCTAAGTGTTGTGTTTATATATATCACTGAATGCTACCTCAAGGACTACAGAGGAAACCTGGATGATGTTGTTAATAGTTGTTTACCACCGGATAAGAAGCACAACACAACATGTTAAGGGGACAATCTGCAAGTTTTTAACCACGATTCTCACAGACTTTGTAGGCATGACGAGTCTTGAGTGCAGCACTTCTAATCAGAGGAGAAGGTTCAATCAAACACTCAGAGTTTCTACTTCCAAGACAAGTCAGTAAGTTTTCTGGGACACAAGGGGATCACAACAATGAAAAGAGACAGACTAATACCAAAGTTTACTGCACAATGGTATTGTGGAGGTCAAGAAGATGAATCAGCATTTGGAGCTGAGAAGCTCCAGCACATCTGTCCACGGCAGGGATTGACGCTAAACAGAATCCTCAGAAAATATGACTGTGGATCTGTGGACTCTACAATGGTATTATGGTGACAAATAAATGTCTACCCTAGGCCACAAATGTATCAATCACCCCTCACATGTTTGCCAGTCAGGTGCATGACTTGCACTACTGTGCAGATAGTGGATGCTGAATGCAAATGTGTAAAATAATGGTTTAAATTAAAGCTCAAACTGAGAATTAAATGCTTTTTTGTTACAGCCAGTCACCCCCTCGCTCTCCTGGGCGTTTCGGCACAACCAGTCATTATCATTTCTCAATAAGGTGCTAAACACATTTACACAATCCAACTAAGTTAATTGTCAAGGGACAGACTGTAGTGTTTGCCAATCATCATACATTTGGGCAGCACGGGCTGCATACAGATGACTGATGCTCTGTGATCTGTACATGCAGCAGGCTTTCAGAAATGGCTGCACTCAGTGCATATTGTAGCAATGGATCACATTGTTGTCAACGGGTAGTCACATCAGGCTACAATATCTCCCATGGAGATCCAGTGATTAAAAGGACTGGTTCTCACAGCAGCAGAAAAATGGAGAGGTTTCTCATCTATTACTGATGAACCTGTTTAAATGGAATCACAGATTCAGTTTTTTTTCTTTCAAATCTTACATTTCAGTAAGAATTACAATTGTTAAAACTCATTACATCATCCACATCAATCAATAGTAAACAAAAGTGCAGAAGACCAAAGTCAGCTCAGGATGATCCATTGCATTGATCTGGCTTATTGAGAACGCATTCTGTAAAATAGGTCCATATTTCTTTCGTTAGAAAACAAGGTTTCATGTGTGTGTGCTTGCTACACTGCATCCCATAAATAAATTCACCACACAAACACAAAACTGTTCTTATATCAACTGAAAAGAAGAAAAAGATGAGACACCGCTCAGACACATCCGCTGTGGGTTTGTGCACAAAATCCAGCAGTGCTTGTAACATTAAGCTCAGCAACGCACAACAAGAATATCCTCCAAGAAATATAAGTGTCAGCCTTCCCAGCAAAGCAACTAAACTGAATGACAAATGAGATATATATATATATATATATATATATATATATATATATATATATATATGAAAGCTGCTCATCTCCATCCAGCTTCCACTTAGAAACTGTCAATAACACGTCAGTCCACCAGTCCGGCACGTTCACAGCTCAGGAGATGGAAAGTAATCATCCAACCTCCAGGAAATCAAACATTACTATATTTCCTGCCAAGAGGAGATGTCGTTCAAGCCGACCCCCAAGGTCAAGGCCACTTAGCTTGTGTGAGTGAGGACCTGGGAATCTATTGGATGCCATCAGTGCTGGAGTTGATGGGGGCAGATGGAGAGCTCACTGCAGATGCTAGGCCAGCTGGGGCTGCATGTTTGACTTTCATTGTCTGTCCTGTTCTATTATTAACCTGATTTTTTTTTTGCCTTATATATCCAGCTTTGAATGCTCATGTATTTATTTTATGTCTTAAATTGGAGCCTTTGTTTTTTTAAATGAAGCCACCACTGTATCATAGTGCTGTATTTTGCCAAGTACACACACACAAACAGCAACTGATCATTTATTGCAGTCTCAGCAACGTTCACATATAGCTAGCATGTTTGGCTGTGACCACTTCAGCACGAACTCCTCAAAACTGTATCACTCTGCCGCCTACTGTCCAAAGTAAGCCTCTGCAGCTATGATGTTTCAAGCTGCTTTAATTCACCACCTGATTAGTTACAACATATTTTTGGTTGGTATCATCATAAATTACGATTGCTACCATGTAATGGAGGAAATCTGTATAAAAAGTACACAAAAATGTGATTATAGCAAAACCCTTGCAGCGCTACATGAGTGTAGGGACACTGTAACTTTCTATTCACACAAAAGGCTGAAAGGTGCTTAATATAATACACTTGGAAAATCATTTCACCTTTCCAAAGCTCTTAATTGAAAGCTTAAGGTCACAGCAAGCGAAAGGCCACTTGTAGTCAATTTCAGGAGCAGTGTGTAATGACTCAGATCCAGGGAAAATTAATCTCAACATTTAGGGGATGTGACCCCCTGCCTGGCTGGCTGGCTGAGTGTAGCCCTCAACCCAATCAGATCCCTGTGCAGAGATGGATTACAGACTGCAGTGTGTCAGGGAGTGGTGCTGCAGGGACAGATTATATCATATATTTGCTCAGTATTTAAGACAATTATTACAAATAGAGCTCTTCTTATGTTGCTCTTTACATGTGCAGGAGCTCCACCAACTAAAACTAAATAAATGTGGGTTTTTACTGCAATGTAACTTATAATTGTGTATTTTCATCCCCAAATTGTTTAACCTGTTTAATCAATATTTAATTAAACAGGCCCTTTTTAGAGTGGGAGTAAAAGCTTCCACTCTAAAAATGGTCACCTGCTTTATTTATTAGAAAACTTCATCCACATTAGATGCTGCAAAGTAAAATGTAACCATCACTCTGGGATTAATCATACACTAGTTTCAGTTTTTAATCTCAAACTGATTTACACTTTGGGACTCTTCCTGCATACATTGGGGATAAAATAAGGCTGTTTTTAATGGCTGCGGAGGGAGCAGTGTAAAGATAATTACCCTCAAGGGATGTCACTTAAATCGGCATCATTTGAGGCTACAGATGACAAGTCTGAATATCGAAAAGTCAGCTTAGCTCCTCATCTGCTTGAGGCTAATAACTCGAGGCTACATTAGCCCCTCCTGGCATAACACGCCCTAATTCTTGACTGGCAGTTCTATGGTTTTGTGCACCTTTATTCCCCCCTTTTTTCTGTATCATTCACATAACAAACATATTCTGTTTGCCATCATATAGCGTTTCCTCCATCAGAGCTGCACCTCGGAAAAACCTTTTCTTTCTGTTGTTGAAAAATGAAACATCATTGCAGTTTCTAGACATATGGTCATCACGCTGCAGTGACTTGTGCTTGGTCTTATTATTTGTATAATTCATCTCCATCACACTGTGCTGCCTGCCAGATTCTGCAGTGTCATGCGTTCTCATCTGCCTCTGCAATTGTCTTCAGCATTATCATTCACGTCATGGTTAAGGACCGCAGCCAAGACCTTGATTGGATCAGGAGTCACAGAACTCGAAGTTTTAATTGAATTGAAGCCACAGTCTCCCCAGGAGTCTACCAGCAGCCCGTGGGTAGAAAAATACCGAGCAGAGCATTAAGAATATGCATGAGACGGGTGCAATAACTGAAGACATAACAAAAGTTAATAGCTGCTGAATATATATAAAAAAATGTGGTCAGAATACATGTAGCTTAATTTTATTAAAAATAAATAAACAAATATCTCATTGAATGGGCGTGACTCAGAAGCTGTGCCCCCTCTTATGATCATAAATTCTAATCTCTGTGTCTTGATCGTCAAATATTTCCTGCTTTTTTTTTTGGATTTATCTCTTTGATGTACTTGGCTTCACTTGAAGAACCGTCGGAACTGGAAGGGAGCGATGAGTTTTTCATCACTCTCTGCCATGTTCTCCCTCAACTGTTTGTCAGCTTGGAGGCAGCTCGATCATCCGGCTAACTATCACAGTTAAAACATGTTTTCCCATGAGCGCCTGTGGAGAATTCTCAGAAGCTCTGTGGCTTCCTGCCCCTCCTGACAAAAACACACAGCCAGAACATGCAGAAAATAAGAGTTCATGCGCAACTGCTTTTAGGGGGAGTTGGGGTGTAATGAATCTCATTACTTGAATAAATTATTAATATTCCAAAAATAATTAGCATTTTCTTGAGCACTGCATGCTTGCATCCCACCCATCAATTAACTGAACTGCTGCTTATCCTAGAATCTCTCAAGCCAAAGGCTTTCATACCGTTTTTGTCAGAACGCACCTCAAACAGATATCAGCCTGACTCAAATGCTGGCAGCCAGGTCCTGCTTGGAAATGTAACTGTGATGCTCCGATCTTTAATAGAGGGGCTTAAATGAGCCCTTATATTTATATTCATAGACCCATCATCAAACTGTCTTTTGAGAACAAAGGAAGGATTAATCAAAAGCCATAAAAAGGCAGGAGATTCGGATGACGACTTTATACAGAATATGCAATATAACTGCAAAGTTTCAGAGATTAGATTTGGCAGACACTAAATATTGAAACATCAATTGAATTATTTGATGTGACAGATTTAAGACGTCTTCTGTCAATTAACAACCTCCGAAATGAAACACAATGCAGAAAAAAAAACAAACAAAAATATTTTGGCTACAATCCAATAATTTAAAATACCAAAAATAAGAGCACTGAGGCGCCACGCTGTGAAGCTACACAGCATTACTTTTGATGTTCTGCAGCCACCATAGCTACACAATGCAGGATAATTGCTTTTCCTTCAATTCCCAAGATTCTGCTTTAAAGATCTCATTAGGCAACCTGAGTGAGAGGAGTGGAAGCTGGCTGGAACTGCCACACAGAGGCCATTCTAACAGGTACAGCATCATTGCATGCAGGCCTATTTAGCATCTGAAAATAACCATCATTAAATAAAAGTATTCAGCTCCTTAAAATGGCTAGCAGAATGTTTTTGTTCAGTCTGTTCAACAGCCAAGGTTACTGTAGATCTATCAAGTGTCCTTGAAAAGAAGAGAGAGAGAGAGAGAGAGAGATGATTAACCCTCACCTGCTCACTCAATGACAGGTCTTTTGATTAGATAAAGGCCTAAACTGTAATTCACGGCTGCTCGAGCACCATGTTTTTGTCATCTGCTCGTTTATGGTTTGAACTGCGCTCACCCGCAGGTCAGAGTGGCTGCTGTCTAACAAACCTTGAATTTAATCAATGGGTTTGGCAAAGATGGCAGGAAATGCCTGCGCTACAGAAAGCGCCACGCACCGCTGGGCTTGAATCGAAAGCTGAAGGTGACAGAAGCCGCAGCAGCAGCAGCTTGGAATGCAGTGTAGAAATCAACGTGAGTAAATTTTAAACTGTCTCTGTTTTCTGCCAGTGATGAAATGATGTTTGTCCACTTATGGTTCTACAATTCTGATCAAAATATATCACTTTGTCAACACATTTCTGCATAAATATGACCTAAAATATCAGCAGTCCTCAAAGTAGACAAAGAAAACCCAATCAAATAAGGAGCCTTGTGCAATCTGTGGTGGTAGTGTCATGACTTCTGCTTCTTTTGCAGCATCTGAGCCAATGAATTCTTAATTATACCAGTCCCTTCTAAAGGGAAATGTCAGGAAGTCTGTCTCCGAGCTGAAACTCAAGAGAAACAGCATTAACCCCACGCACACAAACAAAGTCAAAGTCCTGACTTTAATGCAGTGTTGAAACAAGCAGTTCCAGGATTATATGGATTAAATTCCTTATTGCAGATATTTAATATCAACCAAGGATTTAAGCACCTATCAGATTAGGTAGCATCCCTCACAACTTCTTCTTTCTTTTTTTTTTTTTACCTAGGTGGGTTTCCCCACACATTAAGCCTTACAGTAACAACAGCCTCCTGTAGAATCCACCAAGGACAAGGGATCTGACAGGCAGATGGATTGCTTTTATGGTGTAGTTAAATTTTATCTGTAATGGAGGGGGATTTACAGCATCTAGTGCTGGATGGATGGGCTGTGTGTGGCTGGCTATGAGAAGTGAAGAAAATGAACTCAGAGTTAGTGGAGATGCAATTTTTGCCTCTCTTAATCTGTTTCATTGGAACTCTATTAGAAAGTTGAGTGTGTTCATTCATGAAAGCCTTAAACACTATGTACACTAGTGTGGAAGCTTTAGCTGGTCATTTGTTAGCTATAAACAGTGGCAGCTGGTGGTGAAATTGATTGGGTGGGCTAACAAATAAATATAGCAATAGAATAGCTTATGTAGCTACACTGGACCCTGAAAAAAAACAACGAACAACAGCACAACAGAGGCCAGACAGCATGGCTGCTGTCCTTTAAACAGTTTATAAACTGGGGCCTACCTTAATTGAGAAGAAGCTCACTCCTGCAGCCTTTCTTGGAGGCAAAGGTGTTCATGTCCTTGTCATAAAAGTCTGGTTTTCTGTTGAACTCCCGCTCCACAGAGCCAGGGCGTTTAGTCTGTCCTGTCCCTTTTTACTTTGTAGGAAACTTAATTTATAATTTTTCCTCATAGGACATTGAAGAAAACGGATTATTATTACGTTCATCCACCTCATTCATATAAACGTCCGCCATTTTTTTTTCTTCTTCGTCTTCTTTTTTTTTCTTCTTCTTTGGTGAAATCAGCCCAAATGACAAGTAAATCACGGGGGGGGGTGTGAAACGACACCTGTCAATCATTTACCCGGCGCCAGCCCGCTGCTGATTGGTCAGAACCGATCTGGTGAGGGCGGGACAAAATACCCGGAAATAAGTAAGAGCAGATTTGATGCATTCCGGCTGCCTAAAAGTAGCCCATTTAGAGATATCCTGTGTTATTCTTTTAACTATTTGGTGCTGGTGCCTCTTTAACGTGCAGTTTTAGTAAAACATGAACTTATAACATTCTTTTCTATGTTATTTAGACATTAATTTTGTCATCTTTATTGCATAGTATACTGTAGGAACTAGCATCCACTAGCATCTTTATTGTCCTGACTATAAAGATGAGAAATATTAATGCTGAAGTCTTCTAGTTAAGCAGCTGATGATTATTTGAATTATTTATTGATGGTCATCAGATTGAGCTGGACAGGTAACAAAAAACATGGAGGCCAGCAAACCCTGGATGTCCACATACTGTATTGTACAGTTGTATTCCACCTTATTTCCTATGCACTGATGTTTTGCCTATGCACTATATCCACTGATCTAATATTTTAAAAGCTGGCACACCCAGGTAAGTTGGAAATGACTTTATTACAACAAAAACTCCAATTATAACAAAATCAAACGTACACATAAATGAAATGGCAGCATTTTTTCCTCCGATTTCCCCTGAAGCCAAGTACATTCAGTGTCATCTAGCTCTGCAGATTTAATGCTGTTGCTGCTGATGAAATACTCATCTCTACTGTATACCGAGTGTCCATTTAAACCAGTGGGAGAAGTGAATTGCCCTGCCATCCCCCCTTCACCCAGGTAATCAGACCCAAATTGAAAATATCCAGCCGCCAGTTTCAGTCCGAGTTTCAATATTCCCTGCCTGCCAGTGTGAT
The DNA here is from genome assembly GCF_900634625.1 of Parambassis ranga. Lineage (NCBI taxonomy): Eukaryota > Metazoa > Chordata > Actinopteri > Ambassidae > Parambassis > Parambassis ranga. The sequence continues at coordinate 19,562,125 of NC_041030.1, forward strand.
GTCGCTCTTCCTGCTGGCTGTAAAGGTGGAGACAATATAAGTGGCTTATGAATGAGATTTGAATTTCATGACCCAATATCATTTAGAGTCAGTAAGTGGGCAATATGTATTCTGTACCCCTAAAAGGCACTTCTGATTTGAGTTTCGAAGCAGCTGGGTCATAGGAACGGCATCGAATAATAGAGGCGTACATGTGTTCCCATCAACTATCAGATTTTCATTTTCTTTGTACAGAGCAGGTCCTACCAGGCATGTCCAGGGAAATGAGTCAGAATGATTGAACAGTGTCCCAGAGGATTAGGCAGTAGGCTCGCGGCTAGACACTCTGCAGCAGGCCTCACAGTTCCAAATGGAAACAGGTTATGGAGGAATAAGATGGGATGGGGGGGCTGCAGAGGTGGGTCAGCTGTTGATGTGTTTATTGTGATGTGAGTATTTGTGACACAGATCAGCATGAATAAAGTTTTCAAACAAGCCATAAATGATTCAATGAGTACTTTTTAATTTTTTAGTTGGGTCCATATTTTCATCCACTTATACAGGAGAAGTGACGTTTATAATGCATACTGCATTCAGCCACCAGGGGGCAGTAAAGATGTTTTGGCTTAATTGCCTTAAATATAATATACATATATTATGATAAGCCCATTTTAGCAGATTTAAAGATAAGAGATAAGATAAGATAAAACTTTATTAATCCCGAAGGAAATTCTTGTGCCAGAGGTATCAAGTTACATTACATGCAGTTAAGTACAGAGTATAGGAGTATAAGTGTCACTATAATCCAAATCAGAGTACAGTACGCAGTATGAGCACAATATATGATACATGGATACAAATATGGAGATATAAGGTGCTAAGTAAACATAAATATAGACCAGTGGAGGGAATGACAGTGATGCCTGACATGATTATCTAGCTCTTCTCCCTAAAGAAAGGGGAGGAGTTATACAGTCTGATGGCCACTGGCAGGAAGGACCTCCTGTGGCGTTCTGTGCTGCTCCTTGGTAGTCTCAGTTTACCGCTGAATGTGCTCCTGTAGGACAGCAGTGTGTCGTGCAGGGGGTGAGACGTGTTGTTACGAATACTGAGGAGTTTCCTCAGTATCCTCCTCTCCGTCACCTCCACCACAGACTCCAGCTCCTCTCCCAGTACCCAAAACCCCAAAACACAACAACAAACCCAAGCCTGCCAGCTTTACCTGACTATATTCAGTATTCATACTGTTCCTGCCTTCATCAGGCTTTCTTGCAAGTCTTTGGCACAAATTCCTGGTTTCTTGGAGCTGTTTCCAAACATCTGATCCCCCCCCCCCCCCCCCCCTTGGAGAAATGTTTGTCTTTCTTCCATGCCTGAGAACATTTGTGTTGTACCATGATTTTTTTTGTGCGAGGCGCTGCCAACCATAACGACCAGTGAGGAACTGGAGCTGTGCAGGTAAACGGTCCAAGATTGGCAAACAAATCTGAGGGAGCAGGCATAAATGTTCTGTCTGAGAAAACAGCGTGGGGAGAGCAAGCAGCAGCAGCAGGAAACAAAAAGGCTGGGAGACACGACGAAGATGATCTAACACAGAAAGAGGAGAGGAAGACAACAGCTACACACACAGAGGATGGACAGTTAGACACAGGTGATGCACATCAAGGGACAAAGCAACACAGGAAACGATCAATTCCACATGTGAGCTCATGCAGCTGTTGCAGTATTGAAAGACTTTGCTGCTGAGAATGGTTTAATATGAACTTTATGGCTCTGAGCTGTGTGAAAACAGATCACAAATATGATTTCATTTTTATAAAATAATGCTGAAAGAATTCCTGAGGACAGGGTAGTTTTTGCATTTTTGCAGCGGTGCTGCTGTTATTTCGATGCTCTGGTGAGTATTTAGAGCAGAGCATGCAGTGCATGTGGGTTTGTTTCGGAGCGATGAGTCACGCTGTGCACAGGTGTGGCTCAAATCTAACAAGTGGGATTTGTTTGTTTTACATTAAACGGAAGTCATTCAGACAAGTAAGTGTCGTTTTTATGCACTCATACTGTATTAATTATAAGCAACTTCATGAATGAGGCTGAAGTACGACAGCGTGTGAGTGTTACAGCTCATTGTGTAACCACATGGGATTAAGAGGTTGGGACCATTTCCAGGCTTCTTGGCCGAGCCAGCGAGCCCTCCACCATGAAGGATTAGTGAAATAAAGCACAAGGATGTCCCTGTGATGTCTCGGATATTGCCTCTCACCGGTGCTTACAGCACAGCCTCGTCGCTCACATTTGGTGATTACCTCTGAGCTGCACACCCAATCATAATTAGGCTGATGACAGCCCAGCTGACAATGCTGCATGATGGGAAAACTTGATCAGAAGTTGAGAAGAGCATAAGCAGCAAACAATATGTTTCGAGAGATAGAGAATATTACGTCTCCCACACAGCATCCCGGGCTTATTGTTCACACACAACAGCAAAGAAAGGCAATTTGATGAGGCGAAAGGTGCGAGGAAGGAGCTGCTATAGATGTAACCACTGCGTCTCCGGGGGGAGATTTTATTCCATTTTTTTTCCACCACCAGCTGGTTAATCTTCCTCTCCAGCACCTAATAGACTTCATACTTATTAAACCCATACACGATGCAGGACAAAGCTCGACGGGTGAACAGAAAGCCCTCTGTGCAGAGAGGGGAGTGTGAAGGCAGAACGGACGTCAGGGCGAAGATGAAGATGACACCAGGACAGACCAAACTCTGACAAGTAGGCTACAGGTTTATTAGCACTACTGCCTGTAAAAGTTGGGCCCATTTTCCAAAATTTGTGTAACATTTTTCTATTTTAAAGCAGAAGATTTTTCTGTGAGCACTCAAATTGCTATTGGAAGGTGGATTTCCTCCCCTCTAATCTAGTCTAGATATGCCAAAGAGAGACCCATGAGCTTTCCAGACTGCACTCCACTCATGAGCTGGGCAGCTAACATGGGCATCGGAAAACAGCAATGTGACTTCTGACCCTCCGTATATAACCTGTGTCGAGCTACTGAGTGACCGGGTACAGCTGTGCAGGCAGGTGAACCAGATCAGCTGATTAACAGCAGAAGAATTGACGGAATTGACACTAGAAGAGAACCTATCATCTGAGACCAGAGTGGTTTTTTGTACCAGGCTGTAAACATGTTTTTTTCTGCTGTGAAGTCGGCCATTTTAACATGGGAGTCTATGGGAAATTACTCGCTTTTGGAGCCAGCCCCCAGCAGTTGCGGCGTGAATTACAAGTTTTGACACTTCCGCATGGGCTTCAACTTTGAGCCCCGAAGGTTGCCGCTTGCTCAGAACCTGCCCCCCTGTATGACTCCAGATGCAGTGGATCAGACAGATCCTTTAAGCCCTGAATAAAATCCCCACTTTGAACACTTTGGTCTGCACTCACAGGGTGTTTTTATGACCTCTGTTCAGCATCCTGAGCCTTCCTTCCACCATCTGCATGTCCGTCAGATTCCTGCAGGCTGTGGAGAAACTCTTCCACACATTTAAATGTGGATGAATATGTTGATGCTGAACATTAAAAAACAAAAAAACACAGTCTTTGTGCTACAGAAGGAACAACGAGGCTGCTTCACATGTACACAAAAACTGTGAGACTGACCTCATGGTTGTTGTCATTCTTTAAGCATTTGCATGAAATGATCTGCTCTCTGTGAAGAGTGCAGCAGCCACTGCAGCTTGTTGTTTCCTGCATGTAAAGTAGAGCAGAATGAGCACGTTGTATCACAGAAACTGTGCCTCTCACATAACCGGCTCGTTGACTATTTAGTGCCGAACTTGCTAAATAATTTCTCACCAGGAACAAAATAATAAAAACACCAAACTGATGCTGATGCTGGAAAACATGATATATTCATGTGAGGGGGGGGGGGGAAGAAATGCAGACAAGAAGATATCGATTTCTGTTTATGCTCGACTTATAGATCATCAAATAATACATCATCATCTTCAACTGTAGACAGGCCTGACCTTTAATCCCCTGCTGCAGGGTTTCCTCATCAGGACATGAGCTGCATGATAATCAGCTTTCATTGGTCTTTGCAGCACCGTCACTCCTCTGCTGGTCACTGACTGCCACTGTGTGGTCATAAATATTTAACACAGTTCTGCTGCACTTAGGTTTCTCTCTTTTACAAGCTGGGAGAAATTACATTCATTCATCTCGCTGATCACATTGTAAGGGTAATAATTCATATGACTAAAAAAGAGGGGAAAACATGATTTAGATTCTTCCCAGAAATGAAACATCAAGTTGTTTTCTACCCTGGAAACACTAATCTTGTCTCATGGGCAAAAAAAAAATTGAATCTATTGGTTTGGCACCGATGTTTCTGTTCTACCTGACTGCAGCCTCCATCATCTATCACCATTAACAAATAGAGGGGGAAAAATGAAACGCTTTAACACAGTTTGATGAGGGGAAAAAAAGAAAAAAGCAGCCAGCGGCGACATGCTACCTTGTTTTTTTCTTCCCGTTTATAAGTTTGATAGTGTATTCCTCCACCATTTCCCTGTGAAGTTGTGTCACTTCATGACAGTTTGGCTAACATGGTGTCAGATTCTGACATTTAGAGTGGAGTTAAAGTGATGTTTTTCATCTTTTTAACGCATCAACAGAAAATGTCAGACAGCACAGGCTTTTTTTCCCCCTCCCTAAGAGCTGCTGTCATTTTAAATCAAACATAAGCCAAACTAGGAGATATAAATGCACACAAAGATGGTGGCCTCAACAGATCAACATGCAGATCAATGGTTTTACATACAATGCATCAAGTTAATGCATTAAGTACTAGGCACAACAAGGACAAAGGTAGTTTATTCTTGATGGTATTTTACATGGACTGTATATAAAGGTGGATCTCATTCCTGACGGCTGGCTGCAGTGTAGGTCTCCCTCCCTCCCTCCTCCCTCCATGTTAGTGGATGGGACATGGACCCAATTAAAATAAAAAGAAAGTAAATATAAAGTAAATAGTATAAAGTAAATATTCTCCTTAAAGAAAATATTCCCAGAGATGGATGGTTAGTTGGTTTTTATCACACTGATCTGTGTTCAAATGTTTTTTTCTTCTGCGTTTGTAATCAGTTATTGTCAAGGAGGAAGTGACATCATGGTGAGCAGCCAATGGAGCAGCTGAAGTATGGAGAAAATAGACGGCTTAGACTCTGGCATCTTTTTCCAACATGGCCTCATTTGTGTATCAAAGCAAAAATAAAACCTGGCTCTCCATCTGTATATACAGCTTAAAGTTTCTGATTTATCAAAAAACAACAACATAATCATGACTCCTGCCCTCAGGTGGGTTTTAAATGGAGAGGACACGTCCGGCCCCCATCTCCAGTGTGCTCAGATTCAAAGGGAATAGCACATTGTTTGTCATACATATTCTATAAGGGGCGTGACTTCTCCACTGTACAATCAAACATCCTTTCAGAGAAATCAAAATATGTTATTAGGTGAGGATGGGTTAATGGTACATGTCATAGGTGGGGGAAATTGGCAACACACTGCGGTGATAAGGAAGCCCGTACACAGGACTCATCCCTGCGTGACCAAAGCTCTCCACCTTCCCAATCTGGCGCAGGTAGAAGAGCATGGTGAGCTTTCGGGTCATGGTCCTGAGTGCCAAAAAGGAGGCCAGGATCTGGGCGAGCAGGAAGAGGAGGTAAAGGGAGTGGACGGCCCTCTCCAGGGGCAGGATGATAATTCCTTCATCGGTCAGGAAGAACAGCAGCACCGGCAGCTGGAACATGAAAGACAGGAGCCAGAAGGCTGCCAGCTCTGGCACCTGATGACAGAGAGGGAGGGAGACGGGCGACGAGACAGAGACAGAGACGTCACTTCTTACCACATGAGAGCGCAGACACATCTGTATGTCCAGCCACACATGAACTCTACAGAGCAGGAGCAGCTTTTCCTCCTTTGTGTCACTCATAAAGCAGCACTGGCTAGTTACACTTACCTTTTCTTCAAGGTTTCCAATGTAGCCCAGATACAGTCGGACCACTTCAATGACTGTGAGGAGGATCATGCCAGTTATGAGCAGAGCCTGGTAGTACCCAGGGAGATAAGAGTACTGCAAAAACAACAAAACAATCATGTAAATATATGAAACTATCATAATGCTGCATGCACAAGACAAAGTGGTGCAGTCGTTACTATACATGACCACTAGATGGTGCCAAAGTCACAGGTTTTTCTCTGCAACTGTTGCCCAAGTGACTTCATGTTTACATCTATGACAGGAGGGACTAAAATAAGAGATCCTGGAAGATCAATCGATCATATCAACATAAATGATCCGGCCTGTGGAGACAGGCCGAACTAACCTTTATTTCCAGCATGAAGACAGCAGAGAACCACCAGCAGGGAAAGTAAAACATGTTGAAGTACAGCAGCATTTGAAGGGGAAGGTGAGAAACCAGCTCGTTGACCACTGCAAGGCAAGTGAACCATCATTGTGTGTCATTGTTACTGTGTTTACTGGCACTAAAACCAAAAGGAATCTGTGTTAAATTCCAGTAATCAGCAGCAAGTAGCAGTTTAAAAATAGCTGAAAACATCAATTATAGAAACCCAAACACTTCATCATGATCAGGCGCCCTGCTCATTTACCAGAAGTCATCACCTCGGTTGTTTGTGCGTTAAAAAGCATTGCTCTGTTCTGCTGTTGTAAACTAACCAGACGCATCCTCCTGCTCCCTGGTGAAGTCGCTGTCCGCCGTCCTGTTGTTGGTGAACACCGAGCCCCCCATGTAGGCCAGACCCATCTGCAGGTTCTCGGGCACGGGCGAGTAAAACACAGGCATTGTGGGTAAAGCTGGTGACCATGACCGTGCCAAGAAGTCAGGAAGTGTAACAGTCCAAAACTGTCTTTCAGTGTCTAACTGCTAATCCTGGCTCTGCTAAGTCTCACAAATGGACGCACAAAAACACACACAGGCTGGCAGACATTGCTGCTAATCAGATTATGGTGAAGGAGGCGGGCTGAGGATTAACAGCAGCGGCGGCGGTGGCAGCAGCATGGCGGTTTGTTAGTCAGTTAGTTATTTATGATGCTCAGTGAAATTGTTTATCCAATTAGGAAATGCAATGAGATCAAACCGGGAGGGTGAGCATGAACAGATACTGGTGACAATTAGAGCGGTGTGATTTTAATGTTTTTTTTTATTTTTTAAATTTATGAAAAAAACAGAATGACACAGCAGTGAGTAACAACCCCTGCACCCTGCACCAGGCCAGCGGCTCCTCAGAATGATGCCTAGCTTTTTTTTTTTTTAAGCCTTGGGGCTCCACTCATCATTTATGTGGCCTAGGTGCAGAGACAGAGTTTGGCCACAAGGTGTCATCACAGCTCGTCCCTGGGGGCATGCAGGGGGAAATGCTGGAACTCCTCTGGCACCTCTTCCCCTTTCTGGGACCTCTTGTAGAAACCGAGCGACTCCAGCAGGCTGCCGATCTCGTCCGCCTTCATTTTCTTCACAGGAACAGTCTGACGGTGCGGGAAACACACACACACACACACACACAGTTAAAGGCTGTGTTTGTTGATGTATATGTGCAGTAATGGTTTACAGGATCTGGGTTTTCATTAAAAAACTTCGCAGCGCTCCTCCTGCACATTCATTTGTTCAATAATTCAGTCTCACAGGGAGCCTGCATTATGAAATCCATAAATGAAAACAACAAATATCAGTGACTGAATGAGACTAAAGTAAAGCTCCCACATTCTCGTTTTAATGGGAAAATAAAAACAGCTAAATCATTGCTGCTGATGCTCTTTGTGCATGTAGGCCATCACAAAGGAAATTCATTACTGCAGAGTTTTACTGTCCCGACAGGGCCTGAAGTAAATAACGTCTGTGGGAAACTTTCAGGGCACACAGTGTTCAAATTTACATCATATCAAAACAGCACAGAAAACACTCCTCATGTTATACACTTTTCCGTCTCACTCTGGACTCTGTGGGACTGACAGAGGATCTGATAACAGATGCAGCAGCTCTTAAAACTTGGCTACATGAATCCGTCCTGACATTCTGGCACCTCCGTCGATAAGCTCCATCACAAACAGATCCCCCCCTGAGCTCACCTTTACAACCTCGTCCTTTTCGTCGTAGAGTATCAGACGAGGGTTCTTCTCCTCCGACGAATCATACTCCAAGTTGTGGCTGCACGGGAAAAAAAGTAGATCAAGGAAGAAAAACAACAACAACAACAGGTAGGCGGTGTTGTGAAGCAGCATCCAGCTGTTTTTAGCTATTCTTAGATTTGATTTTTTTGGAAAGCTCATGGAGCTGGCACTAAATTTGGCAACGTACTGAAACAAAACACAGTGTTTTCAGAGGTCATGAGAAAATCAGTGTGTCGTCGGTGTGTGTGTGTGTGTTTTAATGGAAAGGTCACATCTCAGCAGAAAAAAAAAGGCCTGATGGAACATGAGAAGAGGATACTATAACGCCAGGCGCTCCATCAGGAAATGATGGAGCTCAGGCATTTTCTTTATGCCTCATCCAACCACACTGGGAGCCTGCAGGGATGACAACACACAGTTGTTAAAACAGCATGACAAGCTGCATTGTGCATGCTTCATGTGTGTGTGTGTGTGTGATCAAAGGTGGCAGAAATTGATTTCATGTCTCAGCAGTGTGAAAACTGACACAACACAACACACAGCTCCCCTTTCTACTGCAGCGTTTCCTGTTTTCTGCACAACATCCTGAATATTTAATGGACCAAAGACCAGATGAAGTACTCACCATCAGTTTGCCTCTGGCGATGGCGAGCTTTTCTTCCACGGCTGTGTCATTGTTGCTTTCTGACGCTCCCACAGCCAGGGCAAGGGCGAGCACCAAGAAGGCCCACATGTTTATGACAAATACGTATCTGTGTGTGCTGATACCCAACAATATGTAACGCTTTAATCCATTTGGACAGTTTCTCAAGGTGGACAAATCCACGGCAGACTCTCAGCAGGGGGGGGGGGCAGGGCTCACCTGGTCTGCACCGGTCACTCGCTTTTGTTATTTTTTTCCTCACAGAAATTCTGAATAATCTGCAAACTGCTTCTCCAATGTGTCTGCAGTTGTTCTCATTGTGAAACAGCGTTGGTGAACAGACAGCGTGTGATTTTTTTAAAGCCCCCCCCCCCATGGCTTTTTAGTTTATAGTTTCTTCCACATCAGATGTCGCTGGCTGTCCACAGAATCCACAGAACATCTGCGCTCTTATCACTTTTTCCCATACAGTGAACTTGCAGGTGGTTGATGGCCGCTGAGAGCAGCCACACACTCACACAGCTGCTGAAGCCTCATCTGTCTCCTTTATTTCAATACAATGGAGAAGCTGCACTGAAACAGAAGTTATTTGGGATCTGAGTGGATAAAAATGCATAACATATATAAGAGAATAGAATCTTTGACTGGTGGTAAATGAAAATTTGATGACTTTTTAGGATCATACAGTACACTGTTGGAATCTCTTCTGTATAATCTTTGTGTGTCCTAATCCTCATCTTACAATCTCACTATCCTAACACCATGACAAAGTATTGATATTTTTAGCATATGATTAACACTAACACGGAGCTTCAAATCTTTTATTTTGTAATGTTAAACTTTATTTGGAAGCTGCAACAAGAAGACAGTGGTCCCCCTCGCACTTGGGTTCATGACACCTATGTGAAATGTATATCTGCATACAGAGGTGGAGGAAGTACTGAAGCCTGGTACTTAAGTAAAAGTACAATTACCCAGCAAAATATATACTTAAGTAAAAGTAGAAGTGCAACATCAACAATCCTACTTAAGTAAAAGTCTTAATTACTTTTAAATGTACTTAAAGTATTAAAAGTAAAAATACTCACACACTGAATATATATGATTGATTTCCATTGCAAAGGATCTGAACAGGTTAAAATAATCAAAGAAATCATCTCAAATGAAAATGGACCATGTGTAGTTAATGTCCATGTTCAGTCCAGAAGCAGCTGTGGACAGGTCTGTGTGTCATGAGGCAGGCTGTAGGCATCAAGTGAACAGAGAGGCTGCTGATAACAAACAGGCATTCATTATGTTCACTGTGTCAGTGTTCCTGCTGTAGATTCATGTTATGATTCATGTTCATCAGACATTAATGGATGGACCTGTGTTAGCAGACAGTAGCTAACTAGTTAGCTCACTGAGCCAGAGCACCGGCATCATGACTGAGGCTCAATATAGAAACACAGCTGGCAGCGTGACACCGCCTCCATGCAGAGTCTGACCTCACATCAGTCCAGCACTGTGTTCATCACATGGAACAAGGAACTACAGACACTGGAGAAATGTAGTGGAGGAGAAAGCACAGGTAACAAAATGTAATGGAGTCAAAGTATAAAGTATGCACTATTATTTTTACTTAAGTAAAGTAGAAATACATAAAAAATTACTTAAGTACAGTAACAAAGTACAAATACTTAGTTACTTTCCACCACTGCCTGCATACCACTTACCATATTTATTTATTTATTATAGATCTGATCTCTCTGTGAGTCTCTGTGTCTAATGAAGTTGTTTGAAGACAATTGGTTGAAACCATTTCAAGTAGAATCTCTTTTTTATGGTGCATCAAAAAAACATGTTTTAGCTGACTGAGACATGGTGCCATGACAGCTTGAAGAGTAGACTGTGCTCTGACTCCACAGATTACAGAACAGACTTTACTGTCTGAAGCACATGTAGCGATGACTGTAGCTACTTATTAGCTCTAACATTAGCATTAGCTTTTACATACAGTTCAACACAAGCTATCTTTGTGACTAACTAGCTTTCTGTACATGCTAGGTGGTTAGCATAAAGGCTAAGTTCACTGGATTTTGCATCATTTTGCAGCAGCTGACAGTGTTGATAACGTTGCTGTGACTCAACCGTTTGCTCTTAAAATATATAATATAAAATATTGTGATATGATACATATTATAGACTCAGTAATGTGCAGAGTGTATCTGTGCAGAAATGTTCAATAGCAACATTGTTGTTGGAGAATATTTGCTTTTCCCAAATACAATCAAGACGCCTCCACACACACACACATTTGCTACTGTTGTCATGGTGCTGCAGTTGCATGTGATGTTTAATTTCTTTGTGTTTGCTGTTTGAAGTCAGCCTGTGACAGCAGAGCACATTTGCACTGCGTCGACACCCTAGAAGCAAAAAAAAAAAAAAAAAACCTGTCTCTGCTCCAGGTTTGCTCAAACTGCTTTGTGTTGTGAAAGAAGCAAATTCATCAGGTCACCACAAGAGGGCGGTAATGGCCACATGTGCACTTCCTGCCTGGCAGTTTGGCGGGTAAAGTGTGTACATCCAAACTCCCAGCCACAGACAATTATGTTTCCAACAAAAATAAACCATTCCTGCCTGGTATGCTGAAGTAAAACCATCGCTGCTGTCTCCGTCTGCTCCAGGCGTGGAGCTCAGAGTGCTGCTCAGCATGCACTGTTTGGGATTATGTGTCAGATGGCAGTTAAAAAAGACCCCCCCCCCCCTTTTTTTTTTACAGGGCTTCCTCCACTCTGCAGCCGGCATAATGTTTTTATTTTTTTGTGTCTGTTAAAAGTTTCAGAAGTTGTTTTTTTTCTGACTTTAAATTTGCAGAAAATAAAAGTGGAGAAAACAATAAGGAGTTGGGGTGGGGGGGGGGGGGGTGGATGCATTCCATATGTTTCCATGATCAGCATGTTTCAGCTTACATCACACCAAAAGGGGGATGTTGTTATTATTAATCTGCTGACAAAGGGGAAACGCAGTCATTTCTAACACAGCACAGATGATGAAAACATTTAGACTGAGCAACTTTTTCCAGGAGGGGGTTTGGTAAACTGCAACACTTGCAGCTGGAAAAAGATCAAACGCACCTCGCTGCAACCCTCCTGCCTGCACAGGGCCTGCTGTAAAGACGCACACACACACACACACACACACACTTCCTGTTTCTCCAAAGTGCCGGATGCTGCCTACTACTACTAAGCCAGCAAGACATTAGTCTGCGTGTTACGGTCGTTTGTGAGAAGGATTCGTCTCTGTGGACGTTTATTTGTATTCTTAGGAATAAGCAGGGGATGTGATCAAATATAGCTTGAGTTTTGAAACTTTTATCTCCATGTCTGTGTGTGTGTGTGTGTGTGTGTGTGTGCTTATCTGTCTGGAGCCTCGGGGCAGCTGGAGGGGGGTGGGGGGGCATGCTGCCTCTGTCTGCCTGCTGTTCTCCGGTCCGCTCATAAAGAAGAGAGGCTGCATTAAAGGAAGTGAAGGCGATGTGGCGGGAGTTCAGCACAATGCTAATGCCTGTGCTCCACTGTACAGTTAAGTGGACGTAACCTTGTGGGAGGTCAAGGTCTGATGCCAAAATATTGCTTTATCAATATAAAATACCACCGTTTGTAGTGGGGGGTATAGAATCACAGTGAATTAGGAAACAAAAACAGCAGGGAGATGCCTGTGCGTGACAGCAACTGTAAGCACATTTACAGCTTTACAGAGTAAATGAGAACGTCACCGAGTTTGATTTAGCTTGTGGTTCAGCCTGAACCTACGACCTAAAATAAGTGGCTCCAATTTTCTCCACGCAGAGAGGCCGCAGAGGGCTGTGTGTGTGTGTGGCTGTGCTGCTGTGTGTGTGGCTGTGTGTGTGGCTGTGTGTGTGTGCGCGGCGCTGCTGGCTTCGGCACAGGACCCGTCCTGAACAGGCCTGGATGACGAGGAGGGTTTGTGTGTGTGTGCAAGCAGCCTGTTGGAGTTTTGTTACATCCATGTTTATTGCTTGATTGATTATTATTCGCTAAAAACAGGAGGATCAGTGATGGCGCAGCTTCACCACTCGACTTCTACTCCTTGAAACAGGAGTTCCATATTTTAGCCTCACTTTTGTATGGCGGGGTGGAGTCGGAGAGGCAACATGTATCCGTACACACAGTGTCTGGTGTTGATGTATACGCCCTCCTGTGGTTGTGTAAGTAAATGCATGTAAAAATATCTGTCAGGCTGCGACTTGTTGCCATGGTAGCCAAGGAAATGGTGGAAAATGTGCCCTGTAACACGTGCTCAGCGTCTGTTTTTGCAAACCTAAAAAAAAAACATGACAAAAAATAATCCTTTGGGGTTTATAGGCAACATCTTCTGTTCCTGTTTTTTAATTGACTGTTTTCAGTCGCCTTCTCATGTGTTTGTTGACCTGGAGGATTCTTTCACTGCCCTTCTCCTGTCTTTTTGTGATCTTATCGTTCCAAGAAATTTGTATTTTTTTATCCTAAAGGCAAAAGGTTTTGTTCTTTTTTTGTTTTTCTCGAATAGATGATGAACTTACACAGAAAACATTAAATTAGTCTGAATATTTGTCATTTCTGTGGGTCAAAACTACCAATGTGAGAACGTTTTGACAATTCTGGGACACTTTTGATGGATGATGCGAGCAGCCTGATGATGATCTCTGGTACAGTGTGCACTAAACAACAACAACACAGTCACACCGCTGTCCTCTGTGTTTCCTATCTGACCCTGAACAAGCTTCATTTGAGTAGAGGGTGAAGTTAAAAAATGCATTTCTCCACTGAGGTCGACAAACCCCACACTGTTTAGCAACAACAAGCACTACTACAGCAGTAGCAGCTCTCAGTATGTAGGTCAATACAAACCACTGACAATAAGGAGTGGAAGGTGGGGGCATCATGCGGATGTGGAGGTGGGAACGGGCTGAGGGTGTTGGGCTGAGGGTGTTGGAGGGATTTGCGCTGATGGATGTCCAGTTGTCGGCCACAACAGAGGAGCCGGTGGGCAAGCAGACAGCATCGCTGCTCCCCTCCCTCTAATCAGAAACACATGGCTCCCCATAATGGCTGCAGTGTTGTCCTGTGAGGTAGAACAAGGCTGCAAGGGTCACGTATATGTGTGTGACCGAGCTGCAGTCAGGGGGGAATGTAGCTTTGCTTCACATGTGCACTGCAGACACATTACGGGAGGTTCATCTATCCAGAAGGAAGGAGTCAACGATCCTGACCCAGCTGCAGGCTGAAGGCGAGAAACTCTGCACCGACATGTTACTGTGAGAGAGGGGGGAAAAAAAAGTCTGCATCTCAAACAACAGAAGTGCTGCTGGTCCCGGACTGGACGGATTGTCGGGACATTCACGGGTTCACTGCATAAAAACATGCAGCCATCTGCTTATTTTTCTGGGTTTGGGCAGACACGTTGGGTCTTGTGATCATTTTCCGTCCCAGTATCTTTCTTTCTTTCTTTCTGTTGCTCCAGGATGGAGTGAGTGAGAAGCAGAAAAAAGAGGGGAGAGAGAAAAAAAACTCTGGGTCAGCCAGTGGAATTATGTGAAAGCTGAAACCTCGGGCCACATTATGAAGTCTGAAGTCCCACTTTACTGCACAGATAGTGGATGGATGGGTGTGTGAGGAAATAAAGGACGAGAGGGAAGGGGAAGGGGAAGGGGAAAGGGGGGGGGGGGGGGGGGGGGGGGAGAAAAATAGGCTACAGAGAAAGTTTTAAGAGGAAGAAAGAAACAGCATCTGACTGATCTGCTTTCTATTAGCCGTCCAAATCTTCTCCCTTAATACGCTCGTTCCCTGGAATTATGCTGACAAAAGGGGAAAATCCAGGGCGACTCAAAGCCCCAGACGACTGTTTGCACAGAGAGAAGATGCATTTGTTCAGAAAACTGTCCACAACAATGCATCAGCTCTGCTCCGATGCAGTAAAAGTGGGTTAAAGTTTAAAAAAAATCCAAACTCTGCTTCACCAGCCTGGTGAAAATCTCTCTGGGAGGTCTGCTCGTTGTGCGGTTCCTCTTAATTTGAGCATTAAGAGCAGCCGTTTCTAGCTCTGTGCCAACCAGAACGGAGTTTAAGGGTCTATTATAATGACACAGTCTTAAATCGCAGAGTGTGTAGATGTCACTGGAAATCTATAAACACACATTCGATGGTGCTGGTGTGCAACCCTCCACCCCCCCCCAACCCTCCATCTTGCTTGTGCACGCTGACCTCAGTTCTCCCGTGGTTTTGGCTCGAGCGAAGCACGAGCTCCATTTCCAGTAAATGTCATTTCATAGTTACTGCGTTTCCACAGGGCTGAGAAACAACGTTTAACGTGTAAGAAGGACTGCAATTAGACAGCGCTTCTCGCAGACAGCGCGTCGACGGCAAGGGGAGATGAAAACAGCACTTTCCAGCCTCCTGCGGCCACGTCTGATGCAACGAGTCGGCCGAGGAAATGACAGCGTTTCAGGAAATTCTGCTGCACAGACGGTGAAAGAAAACATTTGTTCCATTTCAGCAACATCATCATCATCATCATATCCATGCATGCACCTAATACAACCATGCTGTTCACTTTTTACAGGCCTAATCCACTTTTCCTAAACTTCCACGGACACTGAAAACCCGCTGCCGACTCGGCCCGTGCTCGAATTAATACTTTCAGCCACTTTCAAGTGTAACCTGACTCCACTTTCTTCTTTCTGCTTTGCATTGCAGAAAATATTTGTCTTTTTCCCCCTCACTCATAAATTTCTTTTCTTCCTCTCCTTGCAGGGACTGAAATGGCTACCAGATGTGGTTCCAATCTGTTCCTGTTGCCATGGAAATGCAGGGACTGGAATCGTCTTTTTTTTTTTCAGAGCTTTTGGCTGACTCATAGAGCCTGGGTTTTAAACAGTCGCTGTTTCATGGCACACCGAGGGCACCCCCCACCCCCCACCCCGGTTCCAAGTCATGTTTAGACTGGCAGCTGAGATGTCCCTGAACCCCCCCCCCCCCCCCCCCACCCCCCCCGCCCCGCGTTATGCAGCATAGTCACTGCTTTGTGTTAGTGTTATTTTGTGCTGCAGCGCCAATTTAGGTTTCACACGTCCACATTCAATACAGAATCAATACAAATCTGACTGCAGAGGGGATGTGAAGAGGCCGTGTCTTGCACATGCTTAATCAATGCAGCTCCTCCTGAAATGCTGTGCAGTGGTGACACGAAATGCACATTTGCAGTCTGTGACTTTCCCACAGCACGCCGAGGACGGACAGCCAGAGAACATGTGTCGGTAAGCTCAGCTGAGAATCTTCTCCATCTGCGAGCTGAGGACGGGCAGATGGAGGCAGTTGTGTCAACATTCCTCTCCATTCTGGTCATAAATTTTCCTTCAAGCTGCTGTCACATGAAGAAGAAGATGGTATTGAGTAGTGGGTGGAGATCCTAATGAGGGATTTAGCGGACAATCCCATGAAGGAAGTTGAATAATCTGAAGACGTCATAGCGGTGAAGATTTAGGACCAGAAGCTAGCATGCTCACAATGACCATTTGCTTCTGTCCATATAGTGTATTGGGCTGAAAGCTGGGATTGAACAGCCAGAAAAAAAGGTGTGAAGGCAACAATCTCATTAACACCTCAGCTCAAACACAAAACCTGCACTGTGTGAGCAGCCTCGCAGCTTCAATGCTGGACAAAAAAACACACACACACACACACACGAAAACAAGAGTTGTCTTTGGACTGATGCCACAGCTCACATGTGGTGTGTTCACCAAACAGTGTCCACTGCAGATAAAGAAGAGAGGCTAATTAGCAAACACAGATCACCTGCAGTCATCTCCACTCAGACACCACCAACCGTCCTGGCAATGAGCCCCAGCCCAGCCTATACAATGTCTGATTATTCCTGTCATTTTATCCTCATTTTTAGTCACTGTTTGGTTCAGTTAAGGCACCAAAATGACCTTCTCCTATCAGTGAGAAGACTCTCGAGAGTCCAGCTGTGGACAGGAGGCGCGTTGGTCACCATAAATTTTACTGTGAGGTGCGGATACCAATACAATACTCTGTAATATTTTTCACGATTATTTGGGCCATGATGAGATCAACATCGATTTGTTGTCGGTATCAGGATAGACGTGAATTACAAAATACATCACACATGTTCTTGATCGATCTATCCTCATATGCATCCACTCATCCTCCTTCGTTGCCTGGTGGCCCAGTTTTAGCAATATCTGTCTACTCCCCAGGGCACATAAGCAGCGCGTGATTAACTCCTTCAGCACAGAGTTTCTACTGTTTCCCCCCCCCCTATGAAAGGAGCTCTTGTCCTCCCACCCCTCCACCCTATCCTGAAGGAGCCAAATCAACAGTCGCCTGGTCTCCTCGGGCTCTTTGAAGAGCCGCCGTGACCGAATGACTCTGCAGGAAGTCAGGCAGCTCGGCGGGCCAGAGTCACCGGAAAGGGTTGAATATCAATCAGCGTCCTAATGAATATCTTCAGAGGATACATTAGTGGTGCATTACTCAGATTTTTTTTTTCACTGAAATCAGATACTAGAGAAAGAAGCCAAGGAGAGGTCACGACCCCACGAGAACACACAGGGAAAGTGAGTTCAGATATGACGACTGTCACAGCGAATTAATTTAAAGAGGACGGGTCGTATTTAAGTTCTGGTTTGACTATATAGCTACTTGTATTGTTTTTTTTTTATTCCAAAGAAGTAAATGAGGAACACACATGGAAATCAAAACCACAAAAGACAAATTATACCTTACAGTCGGTAATGTTTGCAGCTTTTCAGGCCCTTCTTTACAAAAAAATGCTCTGTGAGGCACGGGCCAGTCGGATTAAAAAAAAAAAAAAAAAAAGATTGCCACTTTATAATCATACAATATTATGGTTTTTAAGTATATGCAATCATTCGAACAGTGGTATTATAGCAGTATCGTACAATCCTTTCTGTATGAGCTGGGGCAATAATAACAAAGGAAGGGGAAGAAGAAGAAGAAGGTTACAGATTTCCTCTGCAGCTATTAATGCCATATAATTACACTCTGCGTCATGCAGTTACACAAACAATAACATCAACAGAGAACAATTACAAAGCCAATGTAAACTTTACAGAAGGAGAGCACTCATACTGCAGGTTTGCTCCAGAGCCCTAAAATAAGCAACATTTAAAAAAAAAACAAAAAGCAAAAAATGAAAGCCAGTTCATTGAAAACAGAAGAACCCGAACGGTCATATAAGCACAGCTTACAAAGATAATAAGAAGTACACAATGTATACAAGTAAAACTGTTGAAAAAATAACCTACATGTGTTGTACCTTGACAAAAAAAAACACACAAACATCAAGACTTTCTTATAGCTGTGGATGTAAAATCTCTTCATAGCTTTAAACATATGAACTGATATAAAGTTGATTATTTTTGTTCCTCTTCCCGTTTAAGCTGTTTTTGGTTGTTTACTTATTTTAGGATCAACACTTGAAATAAACTTTGGCAAACATAGCTTCTTTTTGCTTGAACTGATCCACAGTTGAGGCACTTTATCTAACACTGTAAGGCACAGTACCATTTGGTAACAATGGCATTAAAACACAGTTTCACTTCCTCTGAATCTGCTAGCTTAAAATAATATCATCTCCTTCCCCCCACGGTACCCTGATGGTATTTATGTCAAATGAAACTAGCTCAAACGGTGACGCAGACATCACTTCTTGCCTAAACTGAGACGCAGACGCATGCTGTTTATCATAAACTGTGATGCACACTGAGGATGTTGTCCTGATGTAAATATAGCATATAAAAGAGTAGATGTTTCCTTTATAACAGACAGAAGTCAGTGAATTTTAAGTGATTTAAAAGCATGGGGACATGGGATAGCTTTAGGGGGGTCATTTTTTGGTGTAGTGGTTTACCTGAATGAACAAAACGTACAGTAAGAGCACATTTTGGTGATTTTGTATTTGCAGAAGTTTGCATGAGAGACATCTTAAATGTGAGTAGGGCTGCAACGATTATTCGAGTACTCGAGTAATATTCGAGGGCAAAATGCATTAACAATTAACAATTAATTTAGTATTCGATGACTCGTTAGTGACGTCATCGAGAATGATTCTCTGGCTTGTGGCGCAGCGGGATGACCAGCGTTTTGGGTGCAACAGGCCCTGGGTTCAAAATCTGGGCGAGCTGTTTGCAGGTCAGACAGACACTCAAGCACTCTTGGCGCCGTGCATGGAGGCGGCCACGGACTGAAACAATGACAAAGCACGGGTCCAACCTATTAGCTGCAGCCGTATTTATGGGAAAACTATGACATTTATATGATCCGATTACCGTATTTTCCAGGCTTTTATGATGGCCCGCTGGTGAGACTAATAGTCCGGTGCTACTTATATATGGTTTTTTCTTCTTCATTACGCATTTTTTGACTGGTGCGACTTATACTCCGGTGCGACCTATAGTCCGGAAATACGGTACTCGAATAATCGCAATATATTAAATAATCGGTGAGTATCCAAAATACTCGTTTGTTGCAGCCCTAAATGTGACGCATACACATGTGCGTACCTCAGCATGCTGAATTTACTTTAGTGAAGAATTATAACTCGGATGGCCATAAACAGCAGCCTTGAACTCAAGGTTCAAGTAAACCCTCATCTGCAAAGAATGACCTTTTCATTAAAGGCTTTCAATGTTGTTTATAGTGACCCCTGTGGCTGTTTGGTGAACTGCAGCCAGCACCTTGTGGCTAGCAATCACTCACACAACAGATCAGTCAACCAACACCTGATCCATCCTCTTACAATCTGCATTAAGCAATAAAAACCTGCATTCATACAAACAGAACCTTTACGTGTAAGGATTACATCTTCAGCTGGCTTATACCGTGTTTCTGTATCCAAATGTGAAATATTAATGTTACGAAAATTAGCTTGAAATCCTCAGAGGATCTAATTTTGTCATTATTTTTAGTACCTGTGGAGAGCATACATGAAAGTAGCTATTTTTCTTACACCTGTGACCTGTAGATTTCTGCAACGTTCAAAGCGTTCCTTGTATAAATATAGAAGTGGGCGTACTGCAGACGAGTAGAGATGAATAAACTTTGGATTATGTCTTTGCGCCACTGCTCTCACAGTCGTGTCCGGCTTAGCCACAGGTTGTGGTGTGAGGTTGATACATACTAAATAAAAGGTTTTTTTTTTTTGTAATGTAATACAATGGTGTATAGAGGTTATTATAATCCGACTCGATCGCGTTTGAAAACATTTCTCCTGGAGTCACAGCACATTCACTCACAAAAACAAGTATAAATTCCGTGGTTGAAAAACTATGTGGTGCTTCAGCGTTCAACAAATTCAAATTGTTATAAAGGATTATTTGACTACCTGTGGCGGCATTATGGCTGTCTTTGGCTGAGGTGTCTTATTTTCAGGAGTATCCGAAGTACCCTCCTTGCCTTTCTTCCTGGGTGGCTTTTTAATGGGAGTCTTCTTTGGTGTAGAATCCACTGGGTCCCCTGCCCTGGAGCCGTTCAAGTCCTGCTTCTCCGGGCTCTTGGCCTCAGGGGTCCCAAGGTTGGTGCTGACAGGCGCCACCATCTTTTGGAGGCTGCTCGATGTGGGCAGCAGGGGCTTGGTGGAGCCTTGCTGGATCGTTCCTCCAGAGGCCGTCCTCTTGGCTTTCTGCGGAGGTGTGGGCTTCTCCCGGTTTCCCTTCGGTGTGGAGAGACCATTGGTCTTTGTCAGTCCTGTCCCCTCATTCCTGTTGATACTTTGAGTTTTCTCCTTGAGCTGAGCAGCGAGCAGCGTGGCAGCCTCCGAGTTCATGTGAGGGTGGATGAGCTTGGGGCTCTTGGGCGGTTCTTTAGGAGTCTGCTTTGGACTGTCAGCATTCTTCTTCTCAGATGAAGAACTGTGGAAGTTACTGATCTTCTTTAGAGCATTCTGAACAACACCATTGATGTGCTCCATGTGACTGGGACTGCCGTGCTCATCCCCAGACTTCTTACCTCGCAGAGGTTTGTGTTTGCTGGGAGAGCCGTTGGCATCTGCTTCCTTCCCCTCCTGTTTCTTCTGCTGCTCACGACTCTTTTCCTTCATTTTCTGCCGCTCCTCACTCTTGGACGAGCCATCACTGGAGCTCCTCTTGTTCTCCTTTGACACTGGGAGAGCCTTAACTGCCCCCTGCTGCTCCGGCTGGGGCGGCCCTGTGGTGTTTCCGTGTATCCATGACACTTTGGGTTTGGTGGACGGGTCTGGTGGTCGCGGTTTGGGCTTACCAGGTGAAGGCGGTGGCTTTCCGTTGCGCTTGGCCTCCGGTGTAGGTGTGCCATCCCCATCCTTGCTGCTACCCTCGTCCTCCTTGGACTGCTTGGAGAAGCGGGTGATGCGGGCGTACTGGGCCGCAGCTGCAGACTCAGAGCCGCTGGTGGACCCTTCGCTGTCCACAGACTTGAGCAGGGGCTGCTCGTTGCCTTCTGGTTTGGTGATGCTTGTGTCTTTCAGGGAGGTGTACTCCCCTGCATCCTCCTCATTGGGGTCATCTTCTGGCTTCTCCACTGCCGGGCTAGGGCTCCGCTTCTCCTTGGATTCATTCATAGATTCTGTGGATCATTTATAACAGAAGGCAGTCATTAAAGCAGAATCCATTCATAGAAGAAAGTACTCCATGTGCACAAACATCCAACAAATAAAGCCCAATTTGCCAAGTCATGCTTCCAGAATAGAAAACGGTATTTTCCAGCAAACTTCCA
This sequence comes from Parambassis ranga, assembly GCF_900634625.1. Taxonomy (NCBI): domain Eukaryota; kingdom Metazoa; phylum Chordata; class Actinopteri; family Ambassidae; genus Parambassis; species Parambassis ranga. The sequence goes on from NC_041030.1 coordinate 19,583,709, forward strand.
TGGAGTTAGTCACTGTTTGGATTTGTGCCATATGCTGACTCGACCATTCCATTTCCTGTTTATATTCCCCTTGTTCTCAAAGGAAAACCTGGACCCATGGCATGTGATTAAAAGCCAACTATCTCCATAATGAGATTTACAGAAGTGTGTGAGTCACTGAGCAGATTAACTTTTACAGAAACATGTACCCATGTCTGTGTGTGTGTGTGTTAAGGACCCCATGCCAAAGACAAATTGTGGATTTACGTGCGTCATTCTAGATAACAAATCTGCTTATTTATTCATCTGTTGATTCACCTTCATGAGGAACACAGTAAACTGGCCCCTCCTCCCCGCTCTCGAACGAGGAGAAGGACTCCTGGGACGACCAGGAGGACGGAGAGGCCTCCTCGGCCGCAGATGGGGGCTCGATGAAGCTGCAGTTGAAGGTGTTCTCTGGGTCGTGGTGGGCTACTGAGAACAGAAAACAAATGCAGAAGCCAAAAGGTCAGTCAGGGGGTTTTGTACCGTGTTACAAGAACAACAGTCTGTTCTCACTCAGTCTCACAGCAGAGTTGTAGAAAGCGTTGGTTTAAGTGAGTCTGCAGAAAAAAGGGGTTTTATTGGTTTTACATGTGAGCTAACAAAGGCTCCCACATAATGGCTACATTCAGTATTAATAGTTTCTGATGGCTGAAACTGGTTTTACATAGAAAAGAAAGATATTTAAATAACAGCGTATAGTATCCGCTGCTTCTTGGTAATTAGCCCTGAGATACTGCAGCAGCCACTTTCAATTTTATATCACCACACACAGCAATGCAAGAGTTGATTCTCCACCCAGAGAGATGAGAAACTGGCTCAGAACCGTTCTCTGTTGATGTAAATACACCAACCACCGCCGCCGCAGCCGCCTCTCAGCACAGAGCTGCATTTCTGACGCCACAGTGAGGCGAGTGTTGACCTGAATGTCAGCATCTGGAACTGTAACGCAGAGGTTGTTAAAACAACAGTCTCGGAACTCTGACTGTGACCAGAGTAGGGTGGACAGGATTTGTTTTTAGGCCCACAAGGATCCCCCAACCTCTAGTCTAGTACAAAAGAGGGTTCATGCCACCATCATATAATAGTGTATGTACATAATTAGAACTCCAGATGCTCTAATATCAAAATTATATTTACACAAGAACAGCGTGCAGCGGGGATGATGTGTTTTTTATGGCCAACATGGAAGTTTGTTCCCTTGACAAAAGACCGTTAGGAGCAACTTAAAGTCTAAATACCAGAAGTAAAAAGCTAATGCTAAGCTATAGAACGACAGACAAATTCATCATAACTAAATCACTACTGCTCTTGCCCTTAGGAAGTCCTAAAATGCTCCATAGACTCTCTATGAACGCTGAACTGAAACTGACTAACTAGCCCATCAAGTGGTGCAATATGCAGATGTTTTTATTATGGCGTGACAGCAGTTATTATCAAAATCTGATAATAAATCTTTGAATCTTGCCCCTTCAAAAGCCACAGCAAGCACACACTGCAAAATGTGATCTGTGTCTACCTTAGAAATCACGGAGCAGTAATATCTGATCCTTCATAATAAAATCTGAGTCTCAGTGTTAGCACAGCATCATGTCATCTGCTTTTTTTTCTAGTATATGAGCTAAATAAACCACAATTGCTCTCTTTTGTCAACTTCCCTGAATCCTCTCCCTCGACCATATGTAGGTCAAGCCATATTTCCTTCTAACCGTCTCCCTCTCGCTCTCTGTGTCTTCCTTCCTCCCTCCCCCCGTCAGCTTTCTGCTGACCCTTCAGTCTCACGACAGCTGCGGTTTCTGAGGGATACTTGGGGTTAATCTTCCCATCTGGCGTGAACAGCGGAGTTTTGGCGTAGGCCGTCCTGGGCGTTAACGCGACATGACCGACCACATCAGATGCTCCTGTTTACATGCCCGATGACACATGGGTAGATCCGTTTGTTTAGACCTTAGATAAACCTTCTATGGAAGGAAAACTGCACCAGGACCCAGGCCAGGAACAAATTCTGTTGTTGTCTGACTGAAATGATGAGATCCACAGCTGGATTTTTGCAGACTTGGACTTAATAGATATAGAAACCTTGTATCACTCAGATTTCACACAGCTTTTTTAAAAGCATGTACAGTCTTCATCTCAGAGAGGCGCCTCTCACTAGTGAGTGTAAACAAAGCTTGTTGGTGAGGTTTATGGCTTCCTGTGTCCATCCATCTGGCTCACCACATGCAGCTTTCTGTTGCTTACAGTGTGTTCTCAGACAAAAAGCAGGTTTCGTCATGTTTGGCAGTTTAACATGTTTGTGAGATGTGCAGGTGCAACACGTCTACAATAAAAGAGTCACTGCAGACCAGAAATAACAGGTATTTAGACATGAAAAGGGGGACTTCCGTGCAAGGGGAGCTTGCATGTGTGATTATTTAGGAATATCCTGTTTACTACAACCTGTGTAGTGGATGTTGGGCGACAAAAAACAAGTATATGTTGTGTTTGCCCTCACCGTGCAGCAGCAGACAGAGACTCAGAGGGGCTGAGGAATGTAAAGCAGCTAACCTATGCAAAGATCTCAGTCATGTTAGTCAGCAAGCTAACACATGGGCATTTTGTGAGATTAGCTGTATGCAGCAACGAACAACTGCTGCCCTTGAAAGCTGCTTCTTCCAGACTGTGGGGCAGATCGCTCTGCAGACTGGACGCCGGGGCGATCCCTCCCTGCATGGAGGCCCGACACACAACGGGGTATTATTGACCCATCCCAGCTGCAGAGCTCCATCGCAACAGTTGCTTGCTAAGGGTAAGGGGGTAGTCAAAGGGGTTGAAGGGGTAGGTTAAAGCCGCTGGAAATGTGTGACTAAATCTCAGCCTGAATTAGCTTCTAGCAGGGCTGCGGTGAATGGCATTCAACCTACAGTATGCACAGTGGATTCAGCTCTGAAGACACAACTGCAGCTTTTCCACCTCGCTGTTGCACTTCTCAGGGTGTGAGAAAGTTTTCAGCGCATTTTATTGGGCAACTCACAACTGCACTGCAAACACATTTGCAAGTGCAGCCAAGTTTCCCTGGATAAATAAAGATGAAAAAAGCAGGTGGTGCTGCTCACAGCACTCATTCAGGATGAAGCATTTGGTCACAGTGGATGCAAGGAATGCCGGACAGACGTGAATAGAGGGGTGGGGAGTAAATATGCTTAGAATGGAATGCTAAACTACAAGCAAAGAGCCTCAGTTTTGCCAAGAGGGGAATAGGTGGCAGTGTGTTTATGTGGAGGCTAGCTATGCTAGGAGTAAATGTTGTCCTCTGTCCCCTGTTTGTCCCTGTGTCCCTTTTTCTTTTTCTTTTTTTTGTCTTGCCACATCTGTTGCCAGTGACCCTGGTGTGGATAAATCACAGTTCTGACACTCGCTGGGGTAAATTTGACCACTTCCTGTTTCCAGCCCCATCGGGCCCCCTTTGGAATGTGTGTGTGTGTGGGGGACTGTGAAGCTGCAGTCAGAGTGGAGTTTCTAAATGTTGGCAGGCCATGCTTCTGTGGGCAGGCCAAGAGAAAGCAGCAAAAAATTTGGATTGGACAAACCGGCAGAGAAGGAGCTAAGTGACGGGTCTGAGGAGTTTGATGCGTCTCTGTGTCAAGAGTGCTTGAGCAATACACACCCGCTTGTATTTAAAGTGTGAGTGTAAAAGAGTGACAATGGGCCAAAAAGAAATTGACATGTGTTTCTCGTATCTTTCTGCAAAACTGCAAGACGTACGACTTGTTTAAACTCTTCATAAACAAGCATTAATGTGCCGCACACTGGGATGACTAAGGCTGCTCTGACCCTGTGTTGAATCTGGAAATGAGGCATGATGTAGACAGATTCTAGCTCAAATAATCATCTGGATAACTGAGGAGGCACATGCTGCTCAGACATGGAAAAAGAATCCAGGTCAACATGCTTTAACTCCTTCAGCACCACTCTAACTTCAAAAGACCTCTTTTAAAAAAGCACCAAAGCCAAAGTTGTCAAAGTTAGAAAGTCAACAATCCTTTTGGTCTATAAAAAAAGTCCTCCTCAGATATTCAAAAAAAAACCCTGCACAACCTCACATCTGACGTGCCGGAACCAGGGAACATGCTCAAAATCAGGGCTCCTGGAGAGGTCATGGATGTCTTTACAATATAGGAGCTCAGATATTGGAGCTTGCTGTGGCCTGATGATTCTTGAACTATGATAAACAGTGTGTGATGAGCTTCATCACCACATCTCCTGTGCTTACAATGGAAAAGAAGAAGAGAGGGGTGGGGTGGGGGGGGGGGGGGGTCACAGACAGATCTGTCACACACCACGAGACCTCCACATGGAGCAGCAGAGCCGCAGCATCGACCCAAACAGAGCGCCCTTTGATAGCGCATCACTCACCACCAGACATCCCCCCCTACCCTACCCTAACAACCACTGGCCTTCTTTTAATAACACAGCCTCCTCCTCCTCCTCCTGCTCAGCACAAGAAAAAAAAATGTCTTGGGGAATAAGATGATGGAAAAGAGTAAAGAAAATGGGAAGAAAAAAAAAAAGACCGAGTTTAGGGTTGTAATAATATGAACACATGGCATTTGAGAGTGCCAAGAATAATAATGGGCTCTAAAACCAGCACATTCCTTTCAAATGAAACCCCACACTCGCCTGGCAGCCACCATACACTCTTCAACCCTATTCATCATCTCAGAAGCAGACTGAGGTAGCACTGAAACACTCACACTGTCATTGTCTCCACTCTGTCAAACATTTAAACGCACTGACAGCCTGTTTTTTTTTTATCATCTGAAATGTCATTAATGAAGCTAAGACGGACACGGACACACACACACACACACACACATCCAGCAGACTGTTGTACAAGCAGAAAGATTACATAAAACACATCAGCAGCAGCAGCAGCAGCAGCCTGCTGGCAGCCCTGCGGTGGGATATGAGAAGAGAGTTCTGGGGCTTACCGACTACTTTGGGCAGTTTCTGTCGCCTCAGTGGAATACGGGGGAGTTTAGTGCTGATTCGGCTGAATCGTCCACACAGGATCCGCTTGGCTTTTTTGCTGTTGGTAGAGTTGTCTTGGTTAGGACTGAAAAAGGGATGACGGCATGGAAATCCAAATGAATCATTCAAAAGAGGCATTTTAAACCTGGCCCTGTGCCCCTAACTTATGAGGGCTCAGGGGGGGGGGGGGGCTGCTCAGATTTCTATTCACACTGTAATGTCAACAATAAAAGTACTTAAAATACAATTTATATGCATTTATTCATTTAACAGCCTGGTACCTGTGAGAAAAGGGTTAAGAGCAAACATTTTTCTCCGTGTATTTTTTGCATAGGAGCGGACTGTGAGGTGAAGACACCTCTCTGTCACTCACTTGTGGTCGTCCTTGTGGCGACAGAGACAGCAGCAGCACAGCAGCGAGAGCAGCACAATCAGTAAGAAGGAGACCAGGGTCCCGGCTGCGATCACACCCATCCGCTGGTTGGGCTCTGAAAAGACCAAATGCAGGGAATTCTGGGTGTGCCACGTCAGGGGACGGACGCCAGTTACAACAAATGTCTCCCTCTGTCACACTCAAACCTCCCCTGGCTTTGATTTGGGGGGGGGGGTAGGGGTTTAAGCGTATGTCACCTTTCATAATAAAGACATCGGCCGATGTTAATAGCTGCTACTGTAAAACATCGCTACTTTAAAAATATGCTGAAATTCATAAATAATTCATGATTAAGCGTTCAGTGTTGATTTCCTGCAGACCTCCTCTTCACCACACAGCCGTCGCCGCTGATGATTTATTAGCACCCCTCCCTTTTCCTGTGGGATACACCCCGAAGATAATGACACCAGAGACGATCAGTTAAGGGGTATTTAGCAGCGACCCTTAATTCTTTTAGATATGACTGCTGGGGTGTGTGCCATTACGTCCTAACAAATTTTAAAGGAGGCTAAGGTGACAGGGTCTTATATCACTCACCAAGCCGCCACCAGTCATCACGCTAAACGGCTAAAAATCCCTGCTGCCTGTGCGTGAGTGTTACACTGCTATATTCTCCATGCCTCCCTTCTCTGTCTCCAGATTTTCTGTTCTTTTCTCCATCCCCCTCTTTTTTCTTCTTCCTTCCTTCCCCTCTCTCCCTCTCTCTCTCTCTCTCTCTCTCCCCTCTGGCTGGACAGGAGCAGAGCCAACAAACACAGCCATAAAAAGGACACCGGTTTAGGTCTGGAAACACTATCAAGGCCTCAAAAGTCTCCCGCTACACACATTGACCTGTTTGTTAGTACTCAATGTGTGCAGCCAAATATTAGACATATAATCCACAGGAAGCTTTGCAGTGCTATAAATTCGGGATAAATGGTTTAAAAATGAAGGTTTGCTTACGGAGATAGCAGGCGCCGGACACAGGGTCACAGTTCTTGTCATGGCAGGGGCAGGTTTGGTTGCAGTTGACGCCATACTGGCCAGGCTGACAGGTCATATTGCAGCTTGAGTACAAGAGAGACAACAGACATCTGTTTAATGTTCATTCCAAGCGACTGATGGTGTCAATGGCACAAAGGAGGGAGAGGAAATAAGGGATAAGTAGGATTAGCTTGCTGTTCCAAGCACTTTGACTTTTCTGTGATGAGAGTTTGTAAAAATGTTAACTTCTCTCTTTTTTTTAACAGTGTGCTCCAAACACAAGCTCCATCCTTCAAATTCCCAAGTGCACGACAAGCCTATCAAACCCTCTGTCACTGCGTGCTGCTGCTGCTACAGCCGAGGGCATAAACATGAGTTTTTTTTAGGCTATAAAGTGTCTTATAACTTACTAGATGCCATAAAATCCCGGGTCACACAGGCACTCTCCGGTGACAACGTGACAGATGCCGTTGAAACAGTGACTGCAGTTGTTCTCACAGTTCTCACCATACGTGCCGTTGGGGCAGCGCACCTCACATCTGTGATGATGATGATGATGACATGTCATTTTTAAGCTTAGCGGTATGAGTCATGGACATAATCACAGTGCAGAAAATGACACACACATGCAGTACTGTCATTATTCTGTTGTTGTTTTGTTTTTGTACACATTCCAAGCTGTGTTGTGTGTTCTCCTACCTGTCCCCAATCCAGCCGGGGTTACAGTGGGAGCACTTGCCATGAATCGGGTCACAGTGGTGCCCGTCTTTACAGGTGGGACAAACCTCCTGGCAGTTTTCACCAAAGAAGCCTTTGGAGCAGAGCTGATCGCACCGAGTGCCGTTCCAGCCACGGTCGCAGGTGATGCAGCGTCCCTCTGTCACCTTGCAGGGCTGCTGGCCTTTGCAGTGCCCACACCTGGTGGGAAAACACCAAGGAATGGTTATTTATAGATAAACAGTGCTGGACATAGCACCTGGATCATGTGAAAACAGCACAGTCTGTGGAAGGTAAAGCACTTAACCTGAATTGCTTTGACATGTTGGCTGATGATTATGGGGATAATGTGATCACCAGCCCCCAATGTCTCGCTTTATCATTGCTCCATTAAATTACATGTTCAGATATTTTATCAGCTGCAGCCTATCAAATCTTATATCCAATCAAAACCACAAAACCGCACTATTATACGGATCAGACAGGGAAACTGAACATTAGGCATCTGTAAAACTGCACGTTTCCCAAATGGTACATTTGCTCTCTGCCAAGTTTTTTTTTCTCCCACCTGTTCCTGCAGTTTTGACCATAAAATCCAGCAGGACATGGTTCCCTGCAGAACTTCCCACGGTACCCCGGCGTGCAGGTACACGAGCCGTCGGCCTGGTTGCACTTGCCGTGGATACACTGGCAGTACCGTTCGCACCGCGGGCCCCACAGCCTCTCCCGGCACTGGCAGCGGCCCGTGAACTGGTCGCACGGCGAGTTGTTACAGTTGCACTGGATCCCACAGTTCCTCCCCATCCAGCCAGGGGTACACAGGCAGCGTCCGGTCATCGCGTCGCACACGGAGTTGATGCTGCAGTAGCAGTTGTTGTTGCACTGGGGACCCCAGATGCCGGGGTGACACGTGCATTTTCCAGTCTCCTGGTCGCATTTGCCCTTTTGACACAGACACGCATTCTCGCAGTTAGGTCCCCAGCGGTTGTGGTTGCAGGTGCACTCGCCGGTCAAGTCATCACACTGGCCATTGGGGTAACAATTACATTTACCCTTGCAGTCGGGGCCCCAGAACTGGGCAGGGCACTCTGTGATAGGACAGATCAAGAGATGGGAGAAATTCTTGTCACATTCTTTAAGAATTAGATACTAAAAGCCTTAACAGAGACATGAGAGGCTGCAGCTACAAGCTAATGTCACTTTAATTTCACGTTAGCTTTGCCAATAAATCCAGCTGCAGCATGCAAGCTGTGGCTCTGTGGTCAAAACTATGAAGGAAAAGTGACAGGATCACCAGAATCAGTAGGATTCATTTGTTAAACACGATGAATGCCACGAAAATGTCATGCCAGCCTAGATATTTGAACAGTGTCAAACACTATTATCCCTTGGGACTTGAACCCAGCATTGAAAAATGACTTATGTGACAAAGTTTCCATTCATTTGACCTTTAAACACTATAGCCAAGAGCCAAAATATAAAAAAAACGCTGCTTAAAGAGTCTCTTACTTGTGTCACAGCTAGCTCCAAAGTATCCATGGCGACAGCGACATTCATTGGGCCTGACACACACCTCGTTTTCCTTGCAGGTGAAGTTGCCTTCACAGAGAGCTAGGATGAAAAACAATAGGCTACATTACTCAGCTGGCTTGCACAAATGAGCCATGTGACACGCGCTGATAAATGTTAGGACTGTGTGGCAGAGCACGTACGTGTCAGGCATTCATCCCCTTGCTGCCCCCATCCGCTGCAACACACCGACGCTGATGACCTGGAAAAAAAACAAAACATTAGGAGATACAGAATGAGAGGGGATACAGTAAAACAAACACATATCAAAGCGGCAGCATCCACACCCAGCTCTCTTTGATCTCAGAGCTCCCATTGATGTGGCTGATGCTGATTTTTTGGCACGCAGGGCATCGTGAGCTGCGCACATGCTTCGCACATTGTTGTGTAATTATCTCAATATGGGTGGAGATACATGCACTCTAACCCCCGGGCCTGTGCAGACTCTTCATCTTCCCCCCAGCCTGTGCAGGGACAGTGTGAATATTCACATGAAAGTTTTTTAGGCCTGACAGGAAAGGATGGATGCGTCTCCTCTTCCTTCCACGCCTGTGACCTCTGTGGGGCCCTAGAAACACGTCAGCTTCCCCTAAATTATTGGATGGCAGTTTTTTTTTTAGGCACACGCGTGAGATCATGGGTCTAACTTCTGTATTCTTTGACTTGTTATGAAAGGAAGATGCTTTTCTGAAAAATCAGTTTAACTCTTTGCTGCACTGCTGTAGATCCTCAATGTATCATGTGAGGCTGACCCTTGTTGACCTGCAACACAAATCCAATCCATGTCAGCACCAGGAAGACGGATTGATGTAGCTCTTCTTTCACTGATTTTACATCAGTGCTGAAAACATCACAAGCTTTTGTTCCCAAATGCTTGAAGCTAGAAAACAATAAGTGTTGAAAGCATCATCCAATATCTAGGTTGTACTGCTTTCTGCAGCTAGATCCAGCAGCTGATTTTGTAATGTGACGACACACACTGGAAATACTGACAAGTGATGATAAATGCTGAACTACTTCCTGCTATTCATATGATTCAATTGAGAAAACATTACGGGCATAATGGAGAAAACAAGTGAGTGGTGAGCGGAGAGGTCACCGTAATGAATGCTGAATGCAGCCAGGAGGGCAAAATGTCAAACTTGTAGAGCATCAGGGGCCAGTGCTATGTATAGAAGGCCACTGAAGGCCGGCACAATGAAACAACATGAGATAACAGCACATGGGAAACACGCAGAGTGCGGATTTTTGGATGTATTTTTGTTGCTTCCTGTCAGTTACTGCACACTTTTACACTCAGCATCCATCCTCTAACACGCTGAGGACTCATGGAAAGAAAACACGCTGTGACGAACTTGGCTGCAGACGTTTTGTTTCTGCTTTGACCACAATGTCAAAGTGCAACAGTCCAACAAGTCTGGATGCTGCAGTCAGCACAAACACCAACAGGCTCAGTCTGATCAGTGCTTCTTATTTAAAGGTTTCTGCTTGTAAACCTAAATCTGATCATTCAAACATTTTATGAACCAAAACTTGTGCCACGAATGCTGTGAGGATCAATGAGAGCGCCCCCTACAGGGCAATAAAAAAACACTCCTGTTCCAGATGTACACATCTGTAAAGCTGCTTTCTTCAATGGACTCCTCCTCCTCCTGCTGCAGCTACAGCAGGGACAGGGAACACGTTATATGTAGAAAAGAATTAGGTCATCGTGAAGTAGCACAATATGGGAAACTGTTGTATGATATATGAATATGAAAATAAATAATGTTTATAAGATTAAGTGGGAAAAAAAGTTTTCACTTTATACAGAAGTGTTTGTGTTGTAAGTTATGAAACCATTTTTCTTCATTAAAATATTAAAAAACTAAACAAGCAATCAAAACAAAACTTAAAGAATGCGGTGATGTCATTTAAAACTGACTGCACTCCTTAAAAAAAATGGAGAATTAAGCGTTTAATCCACAAACAGGCTGATTTCCATAAACAGCCAGTGGAATAAAATATATTTTTTCTCCTGCACTCATGCTTACCCGGGTCCTTTGCACACATTCCTGCCTTTGGGGTTGAGTTCTTGGCTGAAAACGGAGCAAAAGCAAAGAGAAACCAGCGCAACAACAGCGAAAGAGTTCTTCACTTCCATTGTACAAGCAGCAGCATCCTTCTACACGCCGTCCTCTCTCCGCATTCCCCTTCTCCAAAAAAGTCACGGTGCTGTCCTATTAACTGCGCTTCATACACTCCAAACAACTTTTACGCACATAATCCAGACAGATCTGCTTCCTGAACAGGCGGATAGATCCCTGTGCGGATAGTTTCTGTAAAGTCTTGCCACCACCTACGCCATCAAGAAACTCTCAGCAGCGGAGCGGAGCAGCAGCGACAGCGATCCCGACCCCAGGGCTGGGAAAAGTCCTCAGATTCTGCAGAAACTTGCTGAAACTCCTGCGCTCTTTATTCCGTGAAAGGTTCCATAAGAGGTCGTAACGCAAACGGCTCCATGATGAAGTCAAACTTTTTTTGCGCAAAAAGTAAGAAAAACAAAGTCAGCGCGCCAGGAAATGCGCAAATTACTTATATTTATATAAAAATAGATATATACACATATATATACAGCCGATAAGTGCTTTTGGCCTGTGTGTTTCCTCCCTGAGGAGAAGAGCTTAATCCGTAGCTTTGGTTCTCTCTTGCGCTCTCAGGAGTGGCAGGAGGGAAATTCCTGATTTGTTACTCTATCTTTGGCTTTGTGCGCCATGCGTGCGCCACCAAATTTACATAGGCCTGTGTGCGGCGGGCTCTGCTTATACTGGCCTGGGTTACAACTTTTAAAAAGTTACAAGAGCGTCAGGGACAAATTCCACAGTTTCATAAAGAACTTTATACAAAAAGTATAATAAATATTAAAGGAGGAAAAAATAAACAACGGGACTGTCATTACACCGGCTCCATATGTTCTAATGTTATAATAATAAAAAACAGGAATTGTAGATCTATTGTAGTCTAATATTTAAAACTCACCAATCTAAACTCTAAATTAATTTGAACTGATGGATGTGTGTGTCTGTGTATGGGGGGCTGATGGGAGCAGTGTAAGCACATGTGAGACAACAGCTCCCCCATCTGTTAACATGAACGAAGTGATGCTGACAGATTGAACCTGCATTCAATCACCCCTTTTTCTGTTGTTTACATCAAATACATTCAGTCCAATGAGTTCTGTGAACCGGTGGTTGCACATTACACGTGCCAGGGGGCTCCTGTTTACTCACAAAAAAAATTCTCATTTCAGCATTTTGTGGATTTTGTGGATCTTCGGGGTTCTTTGAAAGCTTTCAGGGAAGCAAGTCGTACATCACTCCTCTGCAAAATGTTACGAGATGTTCATAAATGTCAGCAACACCTACGGGCCAAACTGTGATGGCCTTAAAAATGTTTTATTTATAAAAGGTTAAACATTAGACGTAATGCTTTTTGATGTCCTAAAAAAAACACAGATTTGGTCCTTGAGGTGTGTAAATTCATGCACATCGTTATGCAGGAAGAGAGAGTTCCAGGCCTGGAACTGTGAGTCCCACAATCACTTAGACATTGTTCAAGCATGAGATTATTTGTCTTGCAAATTGTGCCAGAAGGCAGTCAGTCAGTCAGGCAGACAATCTCTCAGCACACTCCAAAGTGGAAAGACTTTCTTCTTTTTAAAGAAAGTTTCTGAAAATAATGTGGTGCAGGGATTTAAAAGATAGTGTAGCAAAGCCAAAATTGAAATATACGAGTAAGAGAAAAGTATTGCAGAAATAAAACTAGGCTAATAAGTATACTCAGTATGCAATTCGTTCTTTGAAAGTGAAATATCATATCTTAGGCTTTTATTCGGACTCATCCGGCTTGCTTTAATTATTCCTATTTGGCTTGTTTTGAATTTATTGCAGGGAGTATTGGCACATCTACACTGATTTATTTAGTCAATATGTCTCCATAATCCTGTGGGAGCATGTATATATGTTCAACAAACCTGTGCCCAGAATAGAGCCTTGGAGAATTCTGCATGTTATTTTTTTTTTATCAACACTGCTGCAAATGAACGCAAAGCAGACTGTAAGCTTCACATCAATTCAGCGGAGAGCCCTGTGCAATTATGCTGCAACATGCCTGATGTCAGCAGCCAAGTATGTCTGACCAAAACTTGTACACATCAACTTATGAACTACAACCTTTTGCTGTGTAGTTTCCCTGCTCCACCTCTTCTTATGTTAATGTTATTGACAAGCAACAATGAAAAAACACAATGTTAGCCTCAGTCACACAGGTTTTACGGAAGAGGATTAGGGCCACTGGAAAAAAAAATTGTCATGACAGAAAATATTTTGATTATAATCTCAGAATTCTGAGACTAAAGTCAGAACTAGGGGTACCTGTAAGGCAGTGACTTGGTGACAAGACCATGGTGGACAGATTCAGATGAAGAGATTATATTCTGAGATTAAAGCTAGAATACTGAGATTAAAGTCAGAACTTGGCGTACCTGTAAGGCAGTGACTTGGTGACGAGACCATGGTGGACAGATTCAGATGAAGAGATTATATTCTGAGATTAAAGTCAGAACTCTTAGATTAAAGTCAGAATTCTGAGATTAAAGTCAGACATTTCAGTGGCCCTAATCCTCTATAGGTTTAGTTGCATCTTGTTTGCTGGTTTTCACTTGATGCTGTGTCTTCAAACACGTGGATGAATTAATGTGTGAATCACACCCTTATTTACAGCTTTACACGCAGTAATGATGTAAATCAGAGGTTAAATAATCTAAAATATTTTAAATAGTCCTATTTTGTGTAATCTGTGTGTTGATAAATGACGTGTGTGGGCTAATGTGTGCATTTACACTGTCTTTAATAATCCTTATTAAAATACTGGGACCTTGCGTAGGGCGGAAACGTGTGTGATGACGTCACATGCTCTCCACCAATCAAGTGGCAGCTTGCCACTTTGTTTACACCGCAGCGTGAGCAGCTAGCGGCAGAAACACCCCAAAGAAAGTCCCGCAGCGCTGCTAACTTCACCGCCGCGCTGATGTTTTATCTCAAACCCGCATCTGCTGCCCTGACCGGGGCGAGGGCGAACATTTACCTAAAGCGGGTACTTTTCAGCGGGAGGCTCCGGTCCACCTTCTCCGCCACCACCGGGACGGAGCAGCAGCAGCAGCGGGAGGAGGAGGATGGTGTCAGGGGCCGCGGCGGCGGCAGCGCTCGGTCAGAGTGTCCCGGACAGGCCGGCAGAGGACGGGAAGACAGACCCGCCTCCGCCGCTGATGCTGGTGCTACTGCCGCTAATGAGATCTCCGTAGACTTTGAGCAGACCCAGGAGGCTTACAGGAGCAAAGACTCATTAGAGCTGCTCAGAAGTTTGGTGGTTTTCAAACTTTGTTCCTATGACATCTTGGTCGATAAGAATAAGGAGGTAAATAAGGTGCTGTGACATCCAAACAATTAATGTGCGAGTAAAGCAGGTATACTACGATATTGTGCTTACTAATCCTAGCACATTGCATGTGTTGATAACCCTGTGTTCGTGCTTAAGGATAGTTTGAACACATACCTGCAGGGGTAACAACACCCTGCTAAATTCCAGCTGGTCTTCCAAACCTCTCTGCAGTACATAACCTCAGTTATGCTGATGTATTCCACGAGACACATCCATTCCCCTTCTAAGCGAGCTATTTCATAAACCCTATGGGGGGGTACAGTGTTTTAATGGACCTCCTGCATGGCAGGTCCATTCCTTCCTGCACTTATCAAATAATCAATGGAATCAATAGAAAGTTCAGCTGTGGTTGTGAAAGCAAGTGGGAACAGCGAATATGAGGTTTTAATCTAATCTGGCATTACGGTGGTTTTTAGCTGTAAGGGGGGAGCTGCAGCTTTCTTCCTTTTGTTTTGCAGAGTCTGTCAGGTAGCTCTACATGCCCAGACACAGCCTTACAATGATCAGAGTCATACTAATAATCATAGGTGCAGAAATGTGCACCTATAATATGTCTCCTATGTTTCTGTTTAGGTAATGGATCTAGGTAAGAAGGTCCTGGGCCAGAAAGCCTTTGACCAGCTGATGAAGATGACATTTTATGGTCAGTTTGTTGCTGGTGAGGACCACAGGGACATCAGGCCGCTGATCCAGAAGAACCAGGCCTTCGGTGTGGGCTCTGTCCTGGACTATGGTGTTGAGGATGACATCAGTCAGGAGGAAGCACAGCAGAAGGAGATGAAGTATGAAATTTTACATGATTATTACCACATAAGATAAAAGAAGCCACAGCTCCTAATTTAATGCTAAATTTAGATTGATTGTTTCAGAACATGATTGGTTGTGTTCCCCCTCCCCCTCCCTTCCTTCATTGGCTGGCTGGATATAATCTCTCACTTGCCAGGAATCCTGTCACATGAGCAGCGCAAGGCGGCAGCTATCTGATCTGTGAGCCCGATGTAAACTTGGACGGCAGCACAAACCTTATGCAAGCGGTCTCTCTAGACAGCAATGTTCCTTCAGTCGCAGCTCTGGGTATTCATGCATTATGAGTAATTAGGACATCTCAGATTCCAAAATAAAATTTGGACATATTGGCCCATTTAAGAGTTGCTTCACAGCCAAACTGAGTAAATAATAAAAAAAAAGAGGGAACATTTGAATTCTCAGCTAAAAAAAAGGAGCCTGACCTTTCATAGCTCACAGTGCATCTCTACTTTTTTAAAGGTCATGTGTAGTGAACAAACAAGGCTGTTAGGCAGTATATTATCTCCAAGCCTGTAGATATAGAGTGACAGCTGACTGCAGTATCAGCTTACACCAGACAGAATGCCCTTTATTATTGTTTTATTCCGCTATCGCCGAGTACAAGATGTCATGGCACAGCTTTGATGTACTTTGTCTCGGGGGCTCCTGCTTGGAAACATCAAATAAAAAAAAAGGTATAAGATCTGATCCTGGAAAGGTGTTTGTTTGTTGAGGGCGCACACCTTCAAATCGTGAGGCTGCAGGACAGGTCTGATCTAAGACAGCAGGGTTTTACAAGCCCTCCAATGATCTGTCAAGATAGCAACAGCGACATTAGTCAGTACCTGCAACACAAAGAAGATATAAGAAACAGTATAAGATGTAAGCAGGCTTCATCAGAGTGATAATAATGTTTTTGATTCAGCTGTTTTGGTTTGATTAGTGCTGGGTTTTCTAATTATGCTAAACACGATGAAAACATCTGTCATTTTAAATATTAACAGAAAGCCAGTGGCCTAAAATAGTAAATAAAACGGATCCAAAATTCGGCAGCGCCTCCTTTTTGCTAGTCCCTGATGTTTAGTATGCTTACTGTTTACTCGTCTGTTTGGTTACACAAGCTCCCCATGAGCTGCCTTGTGATGGGAGGGGAATAGGTCAAGTGTGGAGTGATGCTACGACTCTTCTCTCCGGAGGGCCAGCATCAGACAGCGGGACACCCTCGACATATACGGGGTCACTAAACACAGTGTCAGCCCTCTGGCGTGCCGCTGCCACAAAGCCAAAATGTTTACAGAAAGAAAGTGCTAGTTCCCAAACTGAACTCCTGATGATGCAACATTGCACATTGACTTTATGCTTCTTTTTTTTTTCTGTTTTAGCACGTGTGCAGAGAAGGAGAGCATAGGTAGGCGCCCTTGTTTTGTTCTCATTTGTGGATACGGCGTATGATGTAATTAGAAGTAATAGGCATGCAAATTTGTTTCCCGCCACAGGCGAGAACCACAAAGAGGCAAAATATGAAGCGCACAAACAGTTCAGCGGGGGAGCGACGGGAGTCCGCTCGTACGTCTACGCAGACGAGGCCAAATGTGACCAGCATATGGAAACGTTCATCAAATGCATCAAAGCATCTGGTAGGTAAACACTAGCTTAATGAAATCAATGACTTTACTGTATATACTGTGTATAACCTGTGTCCTGTCTGTAGGCGGGACTTCAAAAGACGGATTCTCTGCCATCAAAATGACCGCGCTAGGACGACCTCAGTTTCTGGTAGGCACTAAGGGGTGATTAAAAGGTCAGTGTACCAATTTAGCTGATACTCATGCGGGTAAGGTTTACTGTGGACAAGATTATGTTTTTGTTTTTTTTGTTAAAGCTCCAGTTCTCAGAGGTCCTGGTGAAATGGCGGCGATTCTTCACATTCCTGGCATCGCAGCAGGGGAAACATGGCGTGGAGGTGTTGGAGCAGAGACTGGAGCTGACACGCCTGCAGGTAGAGTGCCCCCTTCCCCACTCCCCCTCTTTCACTTTTGTTCTGTTGATGTTTAATTATAGTGATTCTTGTTTAACCTCTATATAACATTACTTCCAATGTTAAACACCATCTGTGCACACACCGTTGCTACAGGTGTTGCCATGACATCGCAGTGAGATCAGATCTTTGTGCCTTTGTAGGAATTTTTGACAAAACTGGGTGCAGAAGGTGATTTCTATGGCTGGTTTACTGGAAGGAAAGAGGAATCTACAGGGTATGCAATGACTGACATTTAAAATAGACATGAAACACCTTTGTGCAGATGAGAGTTTTACTCCATAAAAAATAGATTTGGCATGCTTAGCTTGAGTAAAAGTCAAACTAAAGGCAGTGTTACAGTCTGACATTTCTCCAATACTTCTCCATTTTGTTTTTTCCTGACAGATACATTGACATGCTTGACTGGAACAGCCTTATTGATGACAGAACAAATGTGCCTCATCTGCTTGTTGTCCCAAATGTTAAGGTTAGTAGGGTGGAGCACCAATGACCCAGCTGCACCTGATTTAAACAGATTTTGACTAAATGACTCAATAAATTTTGAGGTATTTTTCACTTATGTTGGTTATGAGGTTTCCCACAGCAGAAAAATTGCTGTGTTAACTAGGGATGTCCTGATCCGATCACATGATCGGAAATTGGGCCAGATTACGTGATTTCAGTCTCGATCGGAATCGGATGTTATCTCCTGATCAGGACTCGGATATATATTTATAAGGGCTGTCAAAGTTAACGCCTTCTGTGCAGGGTGGTTGTGGGTCTTCTAGTGTAGGGGTATGATAGTTGCCTTTAGCGCGAGAGGTCCTGGGTTTGAGACCTCGATGAGCTGCTGCGTGTATGAAATGTGCTAGCTTGGGAAGGCTGAAGCATTTAAAGTTGGCGGCAATGCGTTGCGGGCAGTTTGGTGAAGCAGCACACGTGGAAATCCACAGATGCGACAGCGATGAACAGTCATCGCGAAGCGCTCTGGACTCACACACAAACACGTTTTGCTTGCAATAACAGGCATATATCATTTATATGCAACGAGTGACTTGCTATTTGCCTTTGTGGAGAACCCTAAAAGTATGGGATCGATATCGGCAGATACTCAAAATCAAATGATTTGGACTCGGGACTCGAGGGCAGAAAAACCTGATTGGGACATCCCTAGTAACCAGATATTACAATAAAGACACAACAGGCACACAGGGTAAACACTAATCTAAGATAACAACAAAAGTAAAAATGATTCATCCATATTTTGAGGTCATTTTGCCGACCTGGTACACATTTGAAATAAACAGCGCCTGCTATATGAACTGCTCAGCTCTGTTCTGGGACAGCCGACCGGTGCATTCATTAACAGCCCGTTGTCCTCGTAGCTCGGTAAGCTGGAGCCTCTGCTGAGAAAGTTCACTACGGAGGAGGAGGATCAGATGAAGCGGATTTTGCAGCGAATGGACGTGCTGGCGAAGGTAATCTCACATCGGCTGCAGAGACTGATCGCTGAACGCTGACATGCACACGCCTGCTGGCAGCTGCGTTTGTTTGTTACCAAGGTGTAATGATCACGCACTTACAGCCCAACCAAATGTAACAATGTTTATCGGTCAAACACATATGACACCACAGTGTATGTATTTATATTTCGTACTATTTTCATCTTCAATATTTACTGCTCATTTAATGCATATTAATTAAACAATAACAAATGTGTATTTCAGGGTCACATTCACAGGTCACATTCAAGTTTTTAATAAAACTATAGACTAATGAATATGTTACACACAATTAATGAGATCTTTCATTCCCCAGCATGCCTTGGAGAACGGCATTCGCTTGATGGTGGATGCGGAGCAAACCTATTTCCAGCCAGCAATCAGCAGGCTCACACTGGAGACGCAGAGGATCTACAACAAAGAACAGCCGGTCATTTTCAACACCTACCAGTGCTACCTAAAGGTCGGGACTGACGCCTAACACTTACACTTTGATCCAAAGTTGTAGCTGTTATGATAAACTAATGTTTTGCTTATGCTTGCATGGTATCTGGTTAGCAGTATGACCTTTTTTGCTCAGATACCCTCACGGCTCAGACCAGCGTTAGAATTTGTTGTAGAAGTTATATCTAAACCTGCAGGACTCAACTTCAATGGACCTCATTTTCCTTCCTGCAGGAGGCTTATGAGAATGTAACTATGGACCTGGAGCTGTCTCGACATGAAGGTTGGCATTTCGCTGCCAAGCTGGTGCGCGGGGCTTACATGTATCAGGAGCGAGAGAGGGCCCAAGAGATCGGATACGAGGACCCTATTAACCCCGACTATGAGTCAACCAACAGGATGTACCACAGGTAGGAGCTGAGCCTTTTGATCTCTTGTAGCCAGGCCAAACTCTCATTTCTTCATATGTACAGAGAATCTACCTCTATTACTGTAGCAGTCAGCTTAGAGTTAAGGATCTTGCACTCAGTAAAACATGTTTTTCTTTCTAAATTCTGGGTCAGAGAATTAAATTGGCCACCTTCGAGGCGCAAATCTGCTGCAACGGGCAGCTCAGGGATTTCATTTTTTCTGAAAAAGTGGAGTTTCTGGGTTTAACATCTTATGTCAGCAAGCTTCTACCCTGCAGGGGTTGTCCCTGTGCAGGTTAGCGGTCAGCTCCGGGGGTGCGCTGTGCTGCAACAATTTTCTGACATTCCAAGATGAAGGCGTGCTCAAAGAAGCCACCCTATGGAGATCAATATGTTTCTCAAAAAAAAAAAAGGAAAGAAAGGCCAATCTCAAGATCAGACATCAACACAGGACAAAGTTTGGCTGATGGGCCACTGCACAGCATGAGGTGGATTCAGAATATGCAGATGGTGGTAGAGAGCATGCATATTAACAAAGCAACGCTGGCAGGGAAACAGCGAGCCGAGCTCCACCCAGAATGGATCACTTCAGACTTCTGCTCTATGCACTCAGTGTTTGGAGATATTTCATAGTCCTACAGCACATAATTTACATGCTAATGGGGAAGATTTATTAGGTTGTAAGCCTAATATACATACAATACTGTATTATATAGTCTTAATATGTTAAAAGTTTAATAGAGAGAAATATGGGAATTCTTACTTTGAAAACAAGGTCATGATTTTGTGAAGGGATTTATTATCCGCCCTCGTGTGTCTTTGTGTTTTTTACACAAGGTGCTTGGACCATGTGCTGGATGAGATTGCACTCGACAGAAATCCCAGTGTAATGGTGGCTACCCATAATGAGGACACAGTGAAACACACCTTGAGGAGGTACAGTTTCACTTCTTACACGCACTTATTTTTTTTTTTTTTATGCAACTCTGCATCTTTTTTTTTTGCCTGAGTTAATTTTGGATGCGTCTCCCCCCTCTCATTCAGGATGAACGAGCTTGGTCTCCTACCAACCGAGAACAAGGTATACTTTGGGCAGCTACTGGGCATGTGTGATCAAATCAGCTTCCCACTGGGTGAGGAAAAACACACTCTTGCATAACAGTACAATGACTAGGCACCAATTTTTCCTGCCCTACATAAGGATGATTTGACAGTTTCAGTCCAGCCTCTGCAGAAACGTTTTTTTCGCCGTCCTCCCCCTGCAGCTCTCAGCTGTTTTACACACACACACACACACACACACACTGCAGACAGTGCATGTGTGAAAGTCAGCGTGCATCCCCTGGCGTGACATATGAACTGAGACACCTCGGTATTGACCAGCCGTCTAAACAAAGCGCCGCTGCTGGCTCTCACCGCTTTGTTTGTCAGTCAGAGGCAGATGGAGTGGCGGCGGGCAGTTGTCTGTCTGAAATGGCCTTAGCTGTTATTGATGAAATCAGACACGTGTGTGTGTCTGCTGCTTTCTCAATGGAGCAGTCAGTGCTGTATCTTTGATGATGCTTCACTGTACTTTGTCTTTCACTTCCTGCACCAAATGTGCCGTGTTGACTGTTTTTTTTCTGTTGTTCCTGCCGAGCCGCAGTTTTACTGTATCGTGTTTTGCTCATTATAGTGGATTAGTTAAAACAACATTTGTTTCAACGAATGTGAAGAGTAAGCCCTGACTAAGCAGCATCACAGTGTGTGAGCTTGACTGACAGACCAGCAGAAGCTCTCCAAATTGAAATGCAGCAAAGTGAGGATGTCTGTGCAAACGCTGCAGTCTTGGCTGATTAGAGGGATTGTAGCAATCATTCAGTGTGGGATACCAGCTGAAAGAATGTCTGGATGTATTCTCCAGAGTCCGTCTAAAGTAACCAGTAGAAGAGTTACACTTATAAATGACAGAATAGGTTAGGTGTCAGTGATTCCCAATGCATCATACAGTGGATAGCAGTCTGTAGTTGGCTGATTTAAAGGATGAGGAGGATATAGGTTCACAGTTGAGGTCTGGTGACTCACTTTGGGTGTCAGGTTTTTGAGCACATAGCTGCATACACACATTATAATTGCTAAAGTCTGTCTGTTGTGAAGCTACAGAGTAGCATTTTCTTTTGTCCTGCACTGAGAAAGGACCTGGGGCGTCTCCATATGGCCTCTTGTTGATCTCTTACATAAAGTTTAAGCTTGTTGACCACACAGACTCATCTATAGAGACATACAGCGGCTTCAGATCGGCACATAAAGGTAAAACAATCATATAGAAATGGTTAAATTTTCACACTTCCATCTACTCTAATTTCAGCCCAGGCAGGCTTCCCCGTATATAAGTACGTCCCCTACGGTCCCGTGAATGAGGTGATGCCCTACCTGTGTCGGAGAGCGCAGGAGAACCGAGGCTTCATGAAGGGTGCCCAGAAGGAGAGGGAGATGCTGTGGGCGGAGCTGAAGCGCCGACTTGCCTCTGGGGAGCTCTTCTACAGACCAGTGTACTGAAGACACTGAAGAGGAGACAGAGGAGTGTGTGTCAGCGTGTTGAAGTTTCTTTCTTTCTTTGTTATCTTCTCTGGGTGATGGCTGCTGCTGTGTCTGTCTGTTCTGTCTCAGTACATGCTTTACCCTGTCCTGGAGTTTTCCTGCTGATGGACTGTTTCTGCACTCTTTTTTTTCTGTTGTTGCTCTTCTCCACTCTGATGCTACCCACCTTCACCCCTGCTCTCTCTCTCTCTCTTTCTTTCTGTCTTCCTTTATCCGCCTCTGCATCCATAAGCATTCCTTCATTTGTTGTCTATACAGCTCTGGTATCCATCAAAGGGGCATCTTTACTGCTCCAAAAGGACTCTTTAAAATGTCAACTAGACTGGGCTGGGGTGGGCATCGTTTTTTTTTATTACCCTATTTATCTTGGAGAGGGGCGACCATAACAAAAATAACTAATGGAAGGGAAACGTTCTATACTTTGTGGGTTTTGGACTCTTGGAAAGCTGCACAGTACCCTGAGGAGGCCTTTTTTTCTCCCTGTACTGTATATTTGTGTTTATGAATCAGTAGGAAGTGTCTCCCCGCAGCACACACCTCTTCTTCTTCTTCTGTGAGTGCAGTGCTTCTGTTAATGTATTTCAGTAGAAAAAGCAATATTCTTAGTCAGCGAGGTGTTACAGCACTGTGTTCAATACTCAGGAAGTGAGTCTCTTTTTAAACAGGCAGCCTTTTCACACAATGGAATAACACTGATAGAAGCTGTCCATTTAAAGTTCTATTATATGTGTATACTGTGAGAGTGTTCAGTGAATAAACACGTTGGGTGTTTGAGAGAGAAAAGAAAACCTTGATTTGTCCCACAATGGGGATACTGCATCACATCGCGTACCATTGCGTGTTACTGACTTAACTAGCGTTAGCGAGCTATTTGCTCAGCTTTGCTTGTTTTGGTTTTTATTCCGGTGACATATTCTACTTGGTTATTAATGCACAATTAGTATTTGAGTCAGAGGGTAACCAAGCGTCATAATAATTATGGCCCTGTCATTTTATGAGAGCAGTCAGTGCTCTGTAGACCATCATTTAATTACCCATGATGCTACGCTCAATACAGATCACAGAAATTGGATGCATTAATCATTACTCAGAAGAAACTTTAGTGGCTGTTAAGTTTTACCGAGGCAGAGCGCCACAGAGCTGTCACTGCTGCTGTATTCTATCGGTTTAATTAAGAATCAAGTCTGCTTTTGATGTAAGATGTGCCTTTGGGTATACATTTGCCAACAAATCCCCTCTTACGGGGCAGAGTAGAGTAGAGTTTCTGCTGGTTAGCGTCACTTGATTTGGAGGACACACTATAGTGTGAAAAACTCTTAAACACAAGCCAGCACGAGCTGCCAATAGATTCAGCCTGGGTTTATATTTACCTCAGGTAATGAATGTTGACATTGAATCATGCGAGACGATGATGGATACGTATCAGATTTTCTTCTTCGTGCAGCCACGTGTGCTGTGACAGGCCCACATTATTATTATTATTATTATTATATCTCAGGAAAAGCTTTTGTTTTCCTGTCACACTGTGGATGGATTGGCTTGCTGCAGCATTCCAGCCACCACTTAAGCTCTAATCAGGGTTTGTGTGCCAACAGATGAGCTGACAGAGTAAGGAGTACAGAGGCTTTGAGCCACACCAGGAGTATTATGTATTTTTATCTTCTGACAGCAAACTGAAAAAGATTACTGGCTCCCGGGCTACAAAACGGAGAACCGGGCCTGTGTGTGCATTCCAGTCGACAGCTATAATCATATCAGGTGATGAGGTAGTGTTCTGGAGACGGGAAGTAGCAAGATTATTTTGGAGAATACAGTAGAAGGCTGATTCATTAAACAAAAGTCCAAATGTTGTCTGTGAAACCACACCTAAAACTCCTTTAGCCTCCAATTTAGTTCGACCACAACAGAAAAATCCGGGTTTGCAGTTTCAGGAGTATTCAACAGGTCAGCTGAGATGCTCAAATATTTCCGTCCGTCTGCACAGTGCCAGAAGGGAGAGCATCGACAGCAGACAGTAGACTGTATTTCCTGACATTGCACCATAATCACAAGATCATTTCTACATGGCCAGTCAGTGTGACAAGCACAGTATAACTCTGCATCAGTGAGAATGCTGCATGACATCTTGTCAATATTTTATAACAACATCTGAGGCTAACTTGGCTCAAATGTCTAACAAGGAGGAAGGGTTGTTAGCTCTTCTGCAAGACGCTGACATTTTCCAATGAAAATAATTGGCAAGAAGGTACACAAGAAATCTTAATTACACACCAGCAAACCACAACTTTACTGCTGGAGCTAACTAATGAATGTCCCACAGATATTACTGTATAGGCTCCAGTTATATATATATATAAAAAACAATCTACGGCCTTTTTACCGGAATAATTAATAAGTCTTAAAAACAACAATGTTGTGCAAAATTAAAGCAAAACTTATTAAATGTATTATAACAAAGCAGGAACATCCAGTCACCCCATCAACAGTCGGTGCTGCACGTCCTCTTGAGAGCTTTAGTGCATTTATTCATGCCTTTATCATTTTTTCATGGTGACATTATTTGTTGATGAAGACTAGTTTTCCTTCATTTGTGCAGAGCAGAGAACTAAATTAGTAGCCTGAAGCTGCTTATGAATAATGTGACTCTATAAACAAAGGTTAGCTTTCTTTAAAACCTGCATGGAATTCATATGTGAGGAAGATGTTAGCAGCGTAATTTACGATGAAGAAGGGATGCTCGGATGAAGAGCTGATTTTCAGTCTGCATTCAAAGATCATACTGGACAACATTTGGTCTCTGTGGGCCACCAGCTGTGTTTGTACTGCTCATCTACATATTGTGAAACTATTACAGGCTCATCACCACCTGTCCTGTCAGGGCATGCCAGTAGCTATTTCCTTGTAGACAGCAACCAGAAGTGGACCTATTATTCACATTTCATGCTCTAGATTGGCTTTTTATCCTTAAACTGATCCTCCATGCAGCCCCTCTGAGCCACGTGATCCGATCTGATTGAGCTTTATCAAAGATAGATACTATAGACGGAGCGTCACCTGTAGGATTTCTGAAGAGCCGTTTTGATTCTGTGGTAGGCTCTGACGTCGCCATTTTGAGAGCATCACAGTCCGCCTGAACTTCTAATACAGGCAAAGAAGTAGAGTGTGAGTGGATCTGAGGCAGGAAGCTCTTTCCTCAAATACCTATCATATACCCGATCCGATCACGTGATCGGAAATCGGGCCCGATTCCGTGGTTTCAGACTCGGATCGGAATCGGACTCGGATATGTATTAGGGCTGACAACGCCTTTCCTCGGATTAATCCGGCATAGTGCTGCTCAGGATGGCTCTGTCTTGTAGTGTAGGGGCGTGATTGTTGGTTTGGGTGCGGGAGGTCCTGGGTTTGAGACTGGGATAAGGGTGGCTGCTTTGTGAAAGTCACCAGTTCGAGCGGAAGTAGTTAGAATCTGCGGCAATGTGTTTCGGGCAGTTTGTGGAAGTATCACCCGTGCAGGGGGTAATACCGGGTGGGCGGTTGATGCGGTAAGCGCTCTCGACAGTGCAAAGGTGCCGGACATTACAGCAAGATGGCACAAATGAGCGCAATAAGTGTCCTGCCATTCGCCTTTGTTGGAGAATTTTAAAAGTATCGGATCAGGACTCAAGATCAAATGACTCGGACTTAGACTCCGGGGGCAAAAAAACCCTGATCGGGACATCCCTGAATATTCCCAAGAATATTCCACATGGGCCTAATATCTCAGCATTACTACAATAATACAGGCTAATACATCCATGCTGAAGGCAACGGCTTTACACAGTGTGTCAAACACTGACCTGGTAAATTAGCACTTCTGTTAAAAAAATAGTGACCAAACTGTTGAGTTCTGCTTGTAGCATTTTCCTACACTCACAAATAAAATGCTGTTTATCAGGCTACTTAGTGAGAAATACGATGAGTCATTGAGCTAAGCTGACCTCAGAGCTCAGACCCAGTCCTGCGCCGACGGAATCCCCCTGCCGCTGTAAGCTCTGATGTGAAGCGCCGAGTAAACAAATGAGTTGTAAACACAACAGATGGGACCTGCGATGACTAATCTCATCGGCCTGTATAGAGCGGCAGAACGCAGCATAAATGATCAAAGGAGCCGGAAAAGGACCGGAGAGATGGAAAGTTTGTTTTTCTGTCCGCCACACTGTCAAGTTCGCATGATGGAAAACACTTTTTATTTCACAGACCAAAGCGCCACGTCGTGCCGCCTCCATCGATGTCATCGCTGCGCTATCAAACAGAAATCAGTGAAATCATCTGCCGGATCTCCTGAGTGGATTTGTCTGGCGGAGCGCTGGCATTTATCACAGTTTTTGTGACAGGAAGTGCTGAAAAATGCAAATAACACATCACACGCCTCACACATCCCTGAAATTAATATTTTTTCAGTCAGTCTGTCATCACTGACTGGTTTGTGGTTTTATTGTAATCTCATTTGGAGGCAAGTAAAGCTGCCCGGGAAGGATCAGGAAAACACAATGCCCACACAATGGAGGCATCCTGATTTTCCTCCTTAAGGGAGACACTACTAAAATTCTTTAAAAATTAACCAAAATCATCAACACACTGGATCACATTGTGTACGTTCCAGCTAGTATCATCATGTAATACCACTGTGTGCCACAAGATGGGATCAGAGAGGCCTGTCGTTATTTTCAAGCTCACATTTTGTAGCTTATTAAACCAATTTCATCTCCATTCTTTGAGACTCATGCGTTTTTTTCTTTGAAAATGCAGCATGGTGCAACAGGCATGAGCCCCGACTGCCTTTTCTCTGTGTATGTTGAACAGGAAACTGCTTAAAGAACCCCCACTCGAGTGGAAAAGGAGCAGAGCAAGCGATCCGTCACAGCCTCTGGCCACACAGCCTCAATACTAAACCCAGAAGTCCTACACCTTTACCCTTAACACACAAGCACGCGCTCATGCACCGACAGCAGCACGTAGACTCACACACCTTTCAGCCTCTCGCACACACACACTTCCT
Source organism: Parambassis ranga (assembly GCF_900634625.1). Classification (NCBI taxonomy): domain Eukaryota; kingdom Metazoa; phylum Chordata; class Actinopteri; family Ambassidae; genus Parambassis; species Parambassis ranga. The sequence continues at coordinate 19,610,680 of NC_041030.1, forward strand.
CCCATCAGTTCCCATATCTATCAGTGTGGGGTGAGAGATGATTTGGAGCGGCTCAGTGTTTTGATCATTAGTTTGGACTCATGGAGTGCAGCAGCAGTGAAAAATGAGACCGCTATCTCATGGCCACCTGTTCTTTTAATAAGAAAAAGAACAATTCGCAATCACAGGATGGATTGGACCTGAAGCCTGGGGAGGGAAAAAATGTGTGTGTGTGTGGATGCCCGCTGGAGTGTTTTATCATGCCTGCATACATCTGAATTCAATTCAGCCTGATGATATCCACGGCAGAGTTAAAGGTAACAGCACACAGCAGATATGTGAACACCGCTCTCTCACACCTTTTATTTTTTCAAAATTAAATTGGATTTCACATCCCAGCTAAGCCAAAACAATACTAAAGAAAGCCCAATTCTTACACTTTTAATTGTTGTCTAATGTCAGTCAAGCATGTAAATCTGTTATTTGATGGAACCTGAGCTCCAGGATCTGCTGCTGGTGAAATTAATTTAAATCCAGAAGGATTAAAACTTCTGTAACGATTTTAGAGTCTAAACTGTCCTCACACTGCAGAACGTCTTCTAATCACAGAGATTAAATATATTTGCATTTTTAACACATTATATTGGAATCTGGCCCTGTGATGGACTGGCAGCCTGGCCAGTGTATACCTGCCTGTAGACAGCTGGGATAGGCTCCAGCCCCCACCTGACTCTGCAGTGCAGGACAAAGCAGGTCCAGAAAATAAAGGGATCAATATTGTAAAATTTACTGTACTGTAAAATGACATTTAAAAACAAAATACAGTATATATAGAAAGTCCATTTTGTTATGTGCCTGTGGCTTCTGGTTGGTGTTACTGGATGTGTGTGTGTGTGTGTGAGCCTATAGAAAGCTGTCATGCCAGAACAGTAGGAGGAACATTTACACGACCAGCGGTGCTGAGATAAAAGCAGAGTGAGGGAAGCAGCCGGCCCGGGTTTCTTGCTGCTCTGCAGCGAGCAGACAAGCAGCTATCGACCAGAAAACTGTTTGGATTTGTAGGAGATAACACGTCAGTGAGGTGGGAGAACTAAACCAAAGTAAACTGTGTTAAAGAGAACCTTACGGGTCTGAACTATCTCCAAAATGTGCCTTTCTTCTTTTATTACAGGAATGTACCTGCAATGAATAAAGAAACATCCTCACTAGGTTTTTTCTGCAAATTAAATTAAATTAATGAGTATTTTAAAAGCAGGTGTTTCAAAATTTGGAAAATCTGCATGGCCAGAAACAACAGACAGTCATTTGTGGTAATTTGAGTCTTTAATCTCAGCAATCCTGTCGACTATCCCACTACAAAACGCACACGTTCGAGCCCTGACAATGAACCAAATCAGCTGTTTACACTTTGTTTATGTGTCGGTTCTATCAGAGAGGCAGATTTTCAGCATTCAGAACATTAGAACGGAGCAATCAGATGTTTTTTTTTTGTTTCGTATTGGGACATTTGAAGCCATAGCTGCAGACATCCTCTTGGGGCTTGTACAGCCAGCTGAGAACGCTTCCACTGAAAAGCCGAATAACACAGCAGCCAGTGGTGATAGCGGATCCCATCATCCATGGTCTGAGTGAAGCCAGGCTGCACAGTTCTGGACTTGTGGCTCTTTTTCCTCAGCGATTATACAAGCATCTTATTCATTCTTGTGCGTGTCCTATGACCCCCGTTATAACCCTCTGTGGGGTCACGACCCTCGTCAAAATGTCAACACTATCCAGAATCATTAACCCTCCCTTTACTGGAAGCTTAATTAGACTGACCTGTTCAATAAAGATTCTAGCTTAACAATTGAATTGAGCGGTTTTCCACAGAACACAATGACTAAATGAATGAGCTGAATTGCTCTGCTTAATGAATAGAAAACTGATTTGACAGCGCAGGACTTTTCATTTCGGTGTGTCAAGACATTTTGCTACGAGGACATACGCTATAGAGAATATACAGCGGAGAGATTAGATAGAGCTGGAAAAGAAGAGCAACTGGAGGTGAGCTGAGAGCCGCGTCAGCAGTATTAACTTATGTGATCCTTCTCCAAACAGGATATGAATAATTGCTTGTTTTATTTCAGGATGATGAGTCAGAGATTGCCTCCTTGTTCTTATACAACCTCAGGCTGAACGTGAGGTGGCAGCCTATGAGAGCTCTAATTTTGTGGATAAGAGAGCCAAGTCTGGCACATCTTCATTGATTTCTGCCTCTCCCTTGTGTTTGTGTAGGCTTCGCTATACAGAACGAGGGCATGTGAAGGGGAAAAGGGAAAAAAACAAAAAAAACAGGCGGACATCTTATTCGGTCTTGTTCGGTGTTTTGACACCCACACCTCCACCGAAAGCTGCGATCATGATGCCTGTATGAGGAGACTGAACCCACACGCTGTTGCCGCTCTTAATACTCAGTAGGTGAGTCTCTGGATGTGAGCCCAAAAAAACATATAATGGCTAACACCAGGGGGCAGTAGTAGTCTTCAAGGCCTTTGCATGAACCTCGACCCAGCTGTATGTGTGAGTGAGAGAGAGATCCTCAGCAGCAGCAGCAGCATCTTCTCCTCCGCAATCCTCAGTCCTAAAAAGCCCTTTTAAAAGGCTGCATGAAAATTCATCGTGCTTTCAAACTGACCTATTTTGGGAGATTGGTTGCTTGGCTTCTCTGAATTCCCCCCCCCCCCCCCCCCCCATATTCTCTCTCTTATCGTGATGAGGATTTGGAGAAGACAAAATATTGGCAAGTTGCTGGGGCAGAGTTAAACACATGGAAGCATGGAAGGCAATAGTTTCTGTGCTAAAAATAGACCTATAATACCCAATGTGTCTGTTATATTCCATAAAGAAGATATGGCAGCACACACACACACACACACACACACAGAAACACTTTCCTCCCCTTTCTTCTCTCTTTTATGTGTTTCATAAAAGCTTCCTGAAAAGTCCAAACATGCCACCATCGCTGGGTGAGAGCACTCCATTTCCGTAGTAAACAGAGTAATCCCCTCCTCCATGTTTTAAGGATTAATATCATCTTTATTCATAAGCATAGCAGGAAGACCGCTGTCGTGCTTGTGAAGGGACAGTGTCATGCGGGTCGGCCTCAAACACACGTGTCCCTGTCGTCTTTCCGTGATGACATGATCTGTGGGTGGCAGATTGATTTGGTCCAGCGAGAGAGAGAGAGGGAGGGAGAAACAATCAGATCAAAGAGGAAGAGGAAGTGAGAGAGAGGGAGAGAAAGGGGGAGAGCGAGAGAGAGAATGAGCAATGGAGGGGAGGCTGAGGTGGGGGTTGAGAGCAAGAGAGAGCTCTTCCACTTTGAGTTGATGGATTTAACTCTCATTCAAAGGGACAGACTTATGACACATGGGGAAGAGATTCGCTGTTCCTTCCTTATGCAGAAGTACTACAGTGTCTCCCTGTACACACACACACACACACACACACACACACACACACGGTAAAACTCTACTGTCCTCTCTCTCTGCTCCACACACACTCATCTGTCCTCCTCCTACTGTTTCCCCCCTCTTTCTTCTCTTCCAGAGATGGCTCAAGCTAACAAGCCCTGAGCTCGGGGGGGTTGCATTAGCGAGGTCCCCATCACTGAGCTGGAGGAAGGCTTTCAGAACACTGCTATCTATCTGATTGGCTATATGATAAAAGAATATAGCTGTTAGCAGAGGAAGAGGACGATGAGGAGCAGAATGGGGAGTATCATCATCATCAACAGCCTTTGAGGGTGGTTCCCGAGGGCGAGATTGGACGCCTCTGATTTCCCTGCACGCCTGATAAGACACAGGCACAGTGCTTGTGTGGCGTCTTGGTGGCATTTTGTTTCCCGGTCTGCGTGCCTGGTGTGAACGGTGTGTTTGTTAGTTTGTGTGTTTGCATGTGGGTCCCAGGCGAGGATTACCTTAGCACTCATTATAACTCATGGTGAAGATCATCATTACAGCTCTGCCTGCCCCACTGTAACTCACTGCTAATACCCACACTGCTCTGAGACACGCTGCAGGCTGCAGTGAGCAGCAAAGGGCACACACTGTACATTAAATGAGGCTGTCGAGCAGAGTGCTTTGCTTCCATCCGGGTACAAAAAAAACAAAAACAAAAAGAAAAACAGCTGAGATAACACCAAATATTAGTTGTAAGTTGAACACATTCATCCGTTGAGCGCACACGTCTCGGAAGGCGGCAGATGCACGGCGCTGCTGGTATTGTCTCATCTGAGTGAAAGCTGCTTACAAGCTGCTCCAGCGGTTTACAAATCTGTCTCTGGAAAACAATTTCACTTTCACAGACCTCCCTCACACCCATTATTCTCAGTCTTCTGTGTCACCATGTGGGCATTACAGCTTTACAGCCAGCTCACCCCCTTCATCTCACTTTCTCCATCGAAGTCTTTTGTTCCTTGATGGGCGCTGCATGGTGGATTTACTGCTTTGTGATGCAAATTCTTCCTGTGCTGTTTTTTACTGTGCGTGTATATTAATAATAATTAACTTCCACTGGATTGTTTGTTGATTTACCCACTTTAAGCAAATGCTATAATTAGCTCCAGCGGCGATTCAACAGGTTTAAGAGCAAAAGGACAAATGAAGATATTTGGTGGGCGGGACTCCAGTTTGCGTGTCGATTCAACTTCGATGAGCCAACGGTGCTCAGAAATGAATGCGACGGTAATGTTCCTGTTTTTACTTGGGCCACTGTCACAACTCTCCGTTTAATATATAAAGGTGAAGCTGTTCTGCACAGACACCCACCAACTTTCGCATCAAGCACACCCCTTCCTCAACTTCCTCCATAGATTTGCTGTTCCATTGGCTGCTGACCATGATGCTACTTCCTCCTTTTCTAGCAAACAATAATGTATTAAATATCAATGTACTGTAATTGGGTCCACGTCCCATCCACTAACATGGAGTGAGCAGGGTTTATAATCAATACTGCAGCTAGCCACCAGGGGGCACATTTAGAGAGCTGTCATGCTGTCCACCCCTATATAAAGTCTCAGGTGTCACATTCTGTCGCCTTATCATCTCATCTCTGTCTCATCCTCTGTGTTGTCTCATGTCATTGGTCTCTACACTGAGCTTAAAATCTGCTTCACACAGATCCACTGGTCCATTTCCTACTCCCTTCAATTCCCTCAGCTGGTTAGCTGAGGGTCACACATTTCCTAGCTCAGATTAGCCTAAGCCTCCCTCCGTAGGCTTTGTTTATTAGTCAAAAACCTGTCTTGAGTCTGAGCCCGATGGGTGGTGCAGCTCTGCACTGGTTTTTCCAGCACCTCAGTCGTGAGGTGTGCCACAGGGTTCTGTTGTGGGTCCTAGTTTGCTTCTTTACCCTTGCATGCAAAAATATATTATCCATTACAAAAACATAATGTTTCCATTTGCATACAGGAAGTTTAGAGCTGGACAGAGTGGGAGTGGTCTCTGCTGGACCTTGCACAAACAGTTACTGTTGTTTGATTGGAAATCAACTTTCCTTTGAAGTTGCTGCTCTTAAACTTTGGAACCGTCCCCGCTGCAGTTATAGAGTCCTTTAAAAAGCAGACTCATTGTGGAAAAACTTGCCTTTGAGTAGTATTCTTTTCATTTATCTCTGTTTTATTCATTATTTCTGCCTTTCTTTTATCTTTTATTGTGTTTTTCTTGTGATGTTCGATGTACAAAGGCACCAAATAAATACATTTACTTCCTTGCGTAAGGGAAAGCTGTATTTTTCAGCTTCGGATTGGCGTGTCTGAAACATGGAGGAGGAAAACTACGATGAAATCATAAAATATCTGCCACACAGTGGCAAAGCAAGGCCTTTGTCACACCAACAAAGTGAACCCTTTTTTCCTCCCCTTTTTCACAATTTGTCAAAAAGTAATCTTGAAAACCTGAAAGCTGTCATCTAGTTCTTATTGCAGGTTGAAATATAGTCCTTAAAAGTACAACTGTTTATTATTATTATTCATGAGTGACATCAAATCGCATTTCACCTCCACCTTAATGTTGACTGAGGGAAAGCGCTGGGCTGTGAATAATGTCACCTCAAGAGGTTCTGATTATCTTGTTGCATGCTCAGAGAATAATAAGACCCACATATAAGCCCACATAACCAGGACAGAGGAATACTACTAATGATTTCCATGTGCTGCTTACATAGTGTAGACAGAACTTGAGCTGTTAAATATACAGTTTTTAAAGTCTGGCGGGTAGCCAGTGAAACTTTTAGACCTCCTTATGCTGTAATTCACTGCATCTGATGGATGAACTTCAATCAGTCATTCAGTAACATCAGCACACTCCAGGGGATAGTTTCTTGGAGCTGATCCTACTCTCTTTTAAATGTAGAAAAACAAAAAGAACAAAAAGCCTTCTTGCCTTCTTAAATGCTGATTTTCTCTGTTATTCTGCACATAAGAATAAAAATGAACCCAAAGGGCAGCGAGAAGGCGGCAACAGTGGTTATTATCTCAGTTCATTTGACAATGACATGCAGACGATCCTAGATGGGGATGTGTTTAAGCGTTCGCTGCTTGTTTTTTCCCCTCTTTTATAGTTCTCCTTGACAAAGAACCGGTGCTGGAAATTTCTGCCGACGCTGGCGCGGCTCCAGAAAGGGAAGGAGCAATGAGGTGTGGCTGAGGTGTGCCAGACTATTTCCAAATGTAAACAGAAGCATTCACGACCATGGAGTCGCATCTGTCTCTGTCTGCCGATCTGCCTCGCTGTCTTTTTTTTCCCGCTCCCTCACACACGGACCCCAAAAATATTCACTGACACGCTTGCTCACATATAAATTCATGTCGTTCTCTATCCCATCATCCCAATTCACGCTCCCTTTCAGTTGTTTAATCACTGCAGAGGATTGTGGGACACAGTGCTGAAAATAACTGAGCGCCGCAGATATTGGTCGGGCCGTAGTCGACGTAGATTCCAGTCTCAGCAGTCCCGACCTCAGCTGACCTTGAGGTGGTGTTAAAGGCAGATATAGAAAGCTGTCAGCCTGTATGGCTCAGCAGGGGGGTTCTTCTCACAAACACACTTCCTCTCTCCTACTTGCTTTTCCCTCTCTTAACTCAGTTTCACACAAAGGTCTACAGTGTTTTTACTAATCCTTCCATCTCTTATACCGACTCCCCCTCCCCTCCCCTCCCTTCTCTCTCTCCCTCACACACACACTTCTAATCTCATCAATAGTAACGGAAATGAGTCCCTCGCTGCCATTACCAGCTGCCAGAAGTACCAGAATTTATTACACATTCTAGATGATAGATGAACATTTATGTTGCATCTCTCTATTGCTAGTTGATATAACATAATAGTGTTTCAACACAGGAAAGCTGATTCCCCTGTACACCTGCTGCCCCCCCCCCCTTTTGAGAAGCAGGTTAACTGGGTTATGTGGTCAATACTGGGGATGCACCATGACTCTAATCCATGCCCTATTGGCAGAATTTATCCAGTAAAACATAATAATCTGAGTAAGATTTTTACCAGGTTATCCATCCATCAATCATCTATTAACCTGCTTCATCCTGCAGTGCAGGGTCACGGGGGGGCTGGAGCCTATCCCAGCTATCTACAGGTGAGAGGCGGGGTACACACTGGACAGGTCACCAGTCCATCACAGGGCAACATACACAGAAAAACAACCATTAATGCACACGCACACTCACATTTTCGGGCAATTTAGAGTGACCAATTGAGCTAACAAGCATGTATTTAGAATGTGGGAGGGAGAAAACCCACACAGACAGGGGAGAACGTGCAAACTGCACACAGAAAGGCCCCAGTCAGAATCCAACAGAGAACCTTCTTGCTGTGAGGCGACAGTGCCAACCACTATTACAAGGTCATATAAAGAAATTAAAAAAGTATGCTCAACATACACCATTATATTAATGGGACATATGATTACCCAATGTCATTCGATCATGGGACCGCTACAGCTACTGTAACAGTGAAATTTCCCAGCTTGGGATGGATGGATGGATCCCTGAGGGGAAATTCAGGAAGAATATATATTAAGTTTAATTTTTAAACGTCTCAAAACAACAAATGCACAGCATTAAACATGCTGAACACTGTTTCCATGCATGGTCATCATTTACTGCTACCATCCGGACAAGTCTCCACACATATGATCACACAGGATGTGCTGTCCGCTGTGTTTGGTAGGACACTCACGCTAACTGAAAGTCAAAACCAAAACCACTGGCTGCCTTGAATATAAAGCAAAAAGATGGAGGAAATGCCAACTTTTCCTAATAAAAGTGGCTCCCTGTGGGATGTTTTAACCACCAAAACAATAACTTGAAACCAGCTAATGATGTAGCTGACTGATTAAAAACAAAGTCCTTGAAATAAGTAAAAAAAATGCCCCGAGCATATGTAAAAGTATCCAGCACTGACAGAATGATAACACCAGCCTTAAAATGGAGAGCTAAGCCAAGCTACAGCATGTAGGAGCAACTTGACAAAAAGTTATATGGATTAAAAGGTCATCTGTTGCCTCATGAAGTGAAGCAGGAGCTTAGGAACAGTCTGAGGGCAGAGCGAGAGAGGGATTAACCCTCTCCTCCAGGCCAGCAGGATACCGTCTGCGTGCATGTTTGTGTGTGTGTGTGTGTGTGTGTGTGTGTTCGAGGATAGCATATCTGTATTCCTCTCACCTCCTCTGTGCATGTGGGATGCAGCCGGTAGGTGGAAGGTGGTCTGGCATTTAAGCGTCTGACAGTATCAGCGGTGTGTGTGAGCGAGTGTCACGAGTGTGTGGGTGTGCAAGCAAAGGGGAGGTGGAGGAAGAGGATGAGAAGGGGGGGTGGGTGGAGGAAGAGGTGTGTGTGTGTGTGGGCTGGTGATGGTGGGAGGGATTTCCACAGAGCCACAAAGCAGATGGTGCAGATGTGAGTGGGTGTTCTCAGTCTCAGCAAGGCCAGGTTTATCCAGCAGCCCTGTGGAAGTCCAGGGATTCGTCTCCGTCTCACACTCCATTGAGGATTCCACCGCACACCAGCTCATGCCCAGCCTCAGGCTTAAGCTGTGAACATTTGTATGTATACAACCCAACTGGCAGAATGCCAGGCCACATATTGTGGTAGAGTTTAGCTCGGTAAAAGCTCGGAATTCAGAGAGATGTCAAAGCAATGCATCAGCATCATCACCCAGTGGAGGAGAGGGGTTAGGTGTGGGATGGAAAACAGGTTCGTCAGATTGTAGCTATTTCTAAAAGGTGTTGCGTGTCAAGGTGTGATGCTGCTGACAGCACAGAAGTCTCGCCTTCGTCTAATTTCTTCAACCACTGTCACACATACAGTAGAGCTGTCTCAACACAATTCCTTAAAAAATTCCTTAACACGGTGGTAGAGAGAGAGAGAGAGAGAGAGAAATGCAGCATTAATGAATGTATGAACCAATTACTCCACAAATCAATTATTCAATTTTCCCATGAATTAACCATCCCAGCAATCAGCCACATATGAGTCAGTCAATCACTGTTGATCCAACAGAAGCATCCGGCATCTTTCTGCCCCTCTTCTTCCATCTCAACAGATGAACGTGATCGGGGGGATGCCGTGTGTGATGTCGTGCCTACAGGGTAGCCCCGGGCCAGTTTTCATCATTACTTCCACGCTCTTAAGGCATTCCACTGGTGCCTGTTTTTGACGCATTGGTGGCATTTTCAATATGTCAGGTATGCGCCTATAATCAGCTTTAAGACGTGTACACTCAAAATTGCGAGTTTGGCATTTGGTAATATGTGACAGTTAACGTTTGTTGACCAGAAGGTCAGGTATTCGTATTTATTTATGACCATTTAAACGCAAAGTGATCGAGTTACAACATTCCGAGACATAAATCAGGATGACTCAACTGCCTAATTAATGTGAAAAAAACATGCTATGAAGAGAAAACTGTTGTTTTCTGGCTTGAAAGAATGACTCACTGAGCAGCCAAAGTAACTTTTAATATTTGTAATAACATAAAGAAAGAAAACTATCAATCAAACTACTGTGATCTCAGATCAAGTCTTCATTTTTTTGCTACAAGGCTGAGCAAACTTTACTGTCCCTTTAACTGGCCAAGTAAAAATGTGATCAAATCTATCACTATTACACCCATATTACAACATAATAACCAAACTGATTAACCCACTAAATTGCATTTTAACACAATCTGATATGCATCAATTGTACGTGTGGCCACTGCTGCAATATTCCCCTGCTCGATCAAAACTTCCCCTGTAGTCATTCCTCGCTTTCCTTCCTTTCATCATCTTGGTCTCATTATAATTATCGTCCTCCTTCCTCTTTTTCATTTTTTTTTTTGATCTCTCGCTCTCGTCTTTATAACCATCCCTTTCCTCTCCCCCTGAAACTCCTGCAGCTCCATGTCCTTCGATTCCTACTCAAAGTCCCACAGCACCCTCGCTTTCTGTCTAATGAGAATCAGTATAACCAAGCATAAGGGCTCTCCCCTGTGGTCCGGGGGGGTGGGGGTGGACAGGCCTGTTCATTTCAGACTGATGATTAGCATGCAGCGCCCCGCCTCACATACATCTATCTGACTGACAAATGAAATGGTGATCGAAAGGAAAAAAAGAAAAAAGCTCACGCATGAGGATTGAATGGATGTGGATCCAGCTGCTCTCCCTCCCTCCCTCGTGGGTCCCTGACAGGCCAGAGGCGCTGATGTTTTGCAGACATTTCAAACTGACGTGTTTTGCCATTGAGCACACTCATTCTTTATGACTTTATTATGTTAACATTTTAGATTTATTTAAAATCAAAAATGACAAATTGCTTTTTATATACTGACAGTAAATGCTGCTTTACCAAATATTCGGGTGTAGACTGATTAATAAAAGGTGAGTGCTGTCTGGTCACAGTGGAATCGTTCTCGGAGGGACTGAAGTTTAGTTTAGAGTCAGGTTATCCTCACCAGAAAAATGGAATGCGAGGCCAAAATTTTAGTCCTTGAAAATAGAACTTGTGCATATTTCTAATAGTGACAGGAGCCACCTTCTTTTTAAAATGTTTGTTATGAATATGTGTGTCTTAAGATGATCTTCACCCTTACCCTGTTATTTAATGTCTAACCTTAATCGTTTTTTTTTTTTTTTTTTTTGCCAAATCCAACTCTGATTATGAACTTAACAGCAGGTGAAAACAAAACCGGTCACAGTGTCTGGGGGACTGGAACCCCTCATGGGACATTTCTTATTTGTTTGTGCGGATTTATCGGTCAGAGTGGATGCCTTAAAAAAAAGGAAAAATAACTTGCAGTAACGTTTTTGGGTTTACCGTATTTTTCGGACTATAGGTCGCACCGGAGTATAAGTTGCACCAGCTAAAAAATGCGTAATAAAGAAGGAAAAAAACATAAGTCGCACCGGAATACTAGTCGCACATAAGGTGTATGGTATGCTAATAGCATACCATACGTTACAGCATTAGCATTATGCTAACATAACACATTGATGGCTATTCAGCTACATGAAGCATACAAACTCAATAGTTGTCCTTTATGTAACATTTGGATTGTCCCAACAATAAAAAGACATAAATATAGAAACACATTTTTCAAAATATGAAACCACATTTTAACAGTGCTCACTATAATTATAGCAGATATTGTATATATATATATATATATATATATATATATATTTCTCTCTGGCCTCTTCATGTCAGTATCTGTGGTTCCTAGTTTAAAAACTGACACATACTTCAACAGAATAATGAGTAAATTATTGAAACCCAGCAGAGAAATGCGCCTTCTCTCTTGTCTAGTTTGATTATAATGAAAGATTCCATCTTTCATTTTTTTTTTTTTGCTTTGTAATCTACTCTCTGTGCCTCTGTCTGTATCACTTGTCAACAAAGAGCATCTACAGGAAATACGGAACAAGTGCCTCTTCATGCACGGGGCTTTGAAGATGTGATTAGGATGATAGGTTTAAATGAATTTTATTTCACCCAGCCAGAAGCAGGAGAGGTCCTTATGACTTGCTCACCTCATTTAGACTTTTGTGAGTTAAAGGTACGTGTTATTAAGATAAAGGTTGGTTTAAAGAATTTGATGCTAACTCAGGTTTCAACTGCCATAGCAACTGTAAATATATAAATATATATAGGAGCACAGCAGCTGTGCACAGCTGGATGTCCTACTAAACATATGAATCGACTTCCTGGATACAAGTTTCATCTCTGTGACTCATTTTTTACTATCGATGCATCAAATCAATCTCAGCTTCATTCTTTGTTTGCAGTGACAGCAGGGTGATTACTAGACATAAACTGAATGCATCACAACAACAACAACAAGTAAACGCTCCCTTCAGGGCAGAACGCAGTAAATTTAACAAGCACACTGTATACAAAAAAAAAAAGTTTAAGTCAAAGATTGGTACATCTGCACAGGATGATGAAGCGCCTAAAAAAAAATTTCCCGTGATAATTTCCTCCGTTCACGTCTCCCATTTATCAAGTGCACCCTCTGGCAGCCTCGCACATTTACCTATTCATTACATAGCCATTCAATCACCTTTTTATTGTGTGTTGTAAACTCCACGCTGACGGTGTCTCCTGTGGCTGTTACGTCTCCTGCGCTCAGCTTTCCCTTCAACCTTTAAAAACGCAATAAAATGTCATTGTGAGAGCATGTTGCTATTTTTATTTGATATCTATGCAAAGAGGGATTATTGCAAGTTGTAAACTGGAGGAGGGGGGGGGGGGTGATGAGGTTATATGTGAAGGGGGAGAGGATGGGGCAAACAATATTGGATAGTTTTATTGGTTGCATACCCCCTGATAGAAAAATAATGGGTGCTTACTGGTATCTAAGAAAATACTGATATTTAAGACTAACAGCGATTGCAATAATACAAACATATCAAAATATTTGTATCAGAGCAGCAAGCAGAGCAGCTCTTCATGGTTGGTTTCATCTACAGCACACCAAATTGCAGCGATATTGAATTTAATGCTCTCATGACTAAACCCATCAACTACTGCAGGAGCTCATTTAGCAATTCAGTGTTTACATATTGAAGAGTGGGAGGGAAAAAAAAAACATAAATCAATGACACTAATTTCACAGACTATGTTTTTAGATATTGTTTCCCCTCCTCCCCCCTCATAGAAGTGTCTTCACACACACACACACATCTCTATGGTGCAATCTACTGATGAACACTAAGTGTAACAGATAAACACATCTGCTCAGCTTGTTTTAATAAAATAAGACATTTTGAGTAAATCTACACACGTGCAATTAAGCGTCACAGCACATTCGCAGGCAGTGAGCGCTTCACAGGCTCATCGCATCACTGCTAACAGGTGGTGGCTGCTCAGCTTTAGAATGAGCGTTGGTTCATTCGATGTGAATGTAGCTGGAAGCTAAGCGTATTAGTGTGGTGTGGCCAAGCTAGCCTGTTATAAGTGCCACCACAGGGGAGCTATGACACGCTAACATGCATAATGTGCCTGGTGCTGTGCTGTGCATCATTCACATGTGTGATTATTACCCAGGATGTTCAGTGTGGAGTGCAGAGCAGGGATCGCGTGGGCAAGAGATGAACAATAAGGATGCGCCGGGTTCATCTGCACAGATAGTGGAAGCTAGAAGTATGAATGTCGACATGAAAATATAATATTCTAATTTACCTTCCAGTTTCTTTTACTGTAGCGTGTGTCTCGTCATACTGATGTTAGTGCTGGATGCCGGGACGATTTGCGTCACTCGCTTTAGCCGGTTGAAAGCGGTTGAAATGTGTTGCCCTCATTGTGGTTCGGTCAGGGGAGCTAGCTGTGTGCCAGTGTTATGTGTGTCTCCACACGTGATGAGCAAAGTGATGATTAATGACATTTATATTATTCCGAGCTGCCAAATTGTTCCCACTAGCTCCTAAAGAGACAGAGGTCACTGCAATTTAACCTCTGTGTTATTCTCTTACCCTCCGGACCACATCCTGCCTCACTGAGACTGATTACATGAAGAAACGTGCATAAATCATACTTTGTCAATTGTTCGGGCTGAGCCATTTTCCACACTGCACCCCACTTGGCTTAGCAATTACATTGATTCACACAGGCAAATACAATGCACAATGGAGTCTGTTTATCCTCAGTATTGTTTGTGCAGGTGCCAATTATTTTGCATGGTAGTGTTAATAATACTCTGTCTGTGCATGAATGTGTTAATTTCAGTGTGTACACGTGTGCAACATACAGGATCATTACGACGCAAATGCCTTTACACTTGTATATTAAGGCATAATGCACCCTAACATCACTGTAATGTCACAATACAGCTCCTTCACATACCACCTCTTCCTCCACCTCGTCCTCCTCCTACTCCTGAGAGGACCAAGAAGAGCTGAGATTCCACATCGAGCCAATTAAGCTGATGGGTAGCTGCTGCACTGGCACAAGCATATGTTTACGATCTCATTATAAAACACTCTTCCTTGATAGGGAACGCCTCATCATTATTCTGTGGCCAGAGTAATTCCCAGGCCCTTAATTTGGCAAAGAGTCGGCCTACCAGGAGCGGAAAGGTATACGCTGAGATTGTCAGTACCTGTTACTCAGAGCTGGCGGTGGCAGGTCGTGCTGTTGCAGGTGGAAAGTGGAAGGTTCAAGTACTGCAGCATTGTGGGAGAGAGGCTTGTTGACAAGCTACTGCTAATTAAGGATGGTTGAAGGTGTGATAATGTGTGGGGGTTGCCTTGCAGCAATGTGACGCCATAGCTGCATAAATGGAAGGAGTTTCAAGATGTGAAAAAAAAAAAAACTAAACTGACTAAACTGAATACATGAGGGTGGTTATGCTGCAGGTTTGGTTTGAGAAATTTGGATTCTTTTCCCTAATGTAATAACTTGTAACTGCTGCTTTCCACTGCACAGTAAACAACATAAATCAAAGAGATTGAGTGCAGTGCTCCAAATACAGTTTCAGCCAACACCTCCTCAGACATGAGCAGCACATTCAGTCAGTATTAACCTATCCCAGATACCAGGCTGATATATATGTACACATAAGGGCTCCCAAAAGCCCACAGAAATGGGTAGAGTAAATGTTGAACTTATGATTTATTTAGTTTTTAACCATTTTTTTTTTTGACGGCTCATAAACTTACACATGCTGAACTTTGATTGCAGAAATCCACCTCCACCATTCAGCTGTATGGACAACTCACAGTGGGGATGTTCCTGTGAATGAAGCATGTCTAGATCTGTTATGTGCTTTCATGCTCGGGTGCACACACGCAACATGCTGATGGCAACAATGTGGTGGTGAGCTGGCCATCACAGTGAGCAGGTGAAGAGAAAGTGTCAGCCAGGCAGATGCTGGGCTGGGTGGATGGGTGGGGGGGGGCTTAAAGAGCTACTAAAGGTATCAAATATAGAATGGTCCATGAATATTCATGAGTGTGCAGCACAGTGGAATCCTGTGAACCAGGGAAGAGCACCACTGTAAATACATCCACATGATTTATGCACACTTTCTCTGCAGAGATCATGTCTCTTCCTATCGCCTCAAGGTAGAGCTAAGCTTAAAATACTCAAGAGTTCTACACAATAATAAAAAAAAATGCTGCAGAATTAACCTAAAAACGAGCCATGTCCGGTGCTATGACAGTCTCTTCACCCAGGGGTGGTTTAACACCGATATGACAGAGTTTAATCTTGACACTTTCCTCAAACACATCACTTTGAAGTGGGGCGGAATGTGAGCGCGGTGGAACTAGACCAAATTTCCCCTCTAGACTCCACAAAAGGTTTCGGTGGCACCCTACAGGAGGCATTCATACTGTCACCTTGATTGGCTCAATAGGCCGTGAAAACCAGCCAATGGCGGTTCGTCGTGCGGCACCACTGCTTCTGTGCATCAGCAGTCAGCCAGCCATCCGGTTGCTAAGTGGAAGTGAATCTCCATCAATAATGATTAGTGTGTGCCGAGCACTCCGTCTCACCTTTTATCTCCACCTATATGGATATAGATGGTTGTTTCTTTTCCACCAATATACAACATAATTACTTTTCACGACCTGTCAAGTATAGGAAAAAGAAAGTTTAGCATTAGTCTAGTTGGCTGCAGCCTTGGGCACAGGTTTATGCAGAAAACAGGATCATGTATTGTGCAGCTTCTGGAATGAACAAGATAGCAGGTAATTAGCTGTAGCTGTGTTTTTATTACCCTGTGCCCTGCATGTAAAACGGAGCCTAATTTTCCAGCATGTTGTCGTCATGCTGGCTGGCCAGGTTGTACACAACTCCTGAGAATACAACCGTTGTCTTTAAAAATTTCACCTCACACTAGTCATGCAAATTCCCACAAGAGTGTGAGCAGATATCAGCCTTACTGTGCCCATCAGAAGCTGAGCAGGCGATGCATACATGGCTCACAGCGGGGGGCTGGGTGGGCAGCAAATAACATGCTATGTTCGACGCATTGATTGTGACCATCAAGGTGAACGGACACAGGAAATGTAGGTTTCCCCCTCCCACTGAGGTAGTTATACAGTATGCTGCCCATTACATCTGCAGTGAGGGGTTCGATCTATACATTGAAAATAAACAAACACTGCACGGCGTTTAAAGAGCCATCTAAGTTGAACTGTGGGAAAGGCAGTGAGGCAATTTTAAAGCCAACAGCCTCGTCAAAGCATATTAGGCTTCTGACTGCCACTTTCATTTTTCTCATTTTTGCTTCAGATATGGTAGAGAACCAATCCTCCACCACCCCCACGTCCTCCTCACCCACTTAATTTTGCTCAAATCATATTTATGTTGTGTCATGTTATACATATGCATATACAGTTGATGGTTGAGCTAGAAGGGAAACCAATTTCCCTACTGCACCGTAACTAAAAGCGTTTGAAGAAAATAGAGAATGGATTGCATTAATGTGCAGCGCGAACTGTGTGGCTGAATATTGAATCAATCCTCTGGTCCCCCACAGGCACAGAAAATGGGGGAGAGAAAAAAAAAAGGAGCGCTCAAGGAGTAAGAAGTGTAATGACACCCATGAGAGCGACCTCAACATCCCACATCTGTAATCCCAACCTGTGCACGGCCACATGATGCATCGGTCAGTAGCGGGGGGAAGTCAGATGTAATAATCATTGCAATGATCAGTGATGGATTATCAGCTTTATCTAACTACTTTCCGAGTATTTCTGATACAGGCCCCTTTTTGGCGACTCGGAGGCCAGAGGTCCCTGGAGAGAGTGCATCCTTTAATTCCTCTAAACAAATAGATAGTGGGTAAGCCAAAGCGCCTTTGCAGTGGCACAAGACCAACAACACACAGCTGCCTGGCTGGCTGCAGCCAATCTGCCTCCAAGACATGCTCAGGAGGATAGAGATCAGAGAGAGAAGCAGAAAGAGACAGACAGAGAGAATTTGTGTGAGAGAACACTATGAGTGCTGAGATGGGAGAGGGGAGGAGGATGTATGTGAGAAAGGCGAGAGGGAGCAGAGCTGTGCAGAGAGAAGCGAGTGAACCTGAAGGACATAGGGGAAAATGACGCAAGGTGGGAACACGGGGTGTGTGTGTGTGTGTGAGAGGGAGAAATTCAGCAGATATGCTTATGCCTGCTTCTAAAAATTGAAATTCATCCAGGGCTGAATACAAAATCCATTATATTTCTATTCTTGATGGTTTCAAACAGAGACAGATTTAGATAAATAAAACCTACTTTTCATCATAAAAAGTCCAAACACATTGCTTTCCTAATGCCTTCCATAATCATGACCTCATTTCTCATAGCTCCTGTTTGAACTTCTCCTCTCAGCATCCATCCATTTTCCTTCTTTTTAAATCAAACTTCCATTAGCATTTCAGGAAAAAAAAACCCACGGATAATATACAATAATATTTATATACAATAATAATATTTATATTTAGGTGGGATTTGACTCAAGAGGCCATTCAAGGAACTGCAGGTTATTGACAAGAAAAAATAGACAAATGCAAAAAGGATGACAACAAAAGGTAGACATGAAGTGCCTGTTTATACAAACTATGGCATAAAATGAAAATATTACCATAGAATTAGACTTTCTAACTGCTTGTGCACCAGTATTCATAATTTTAGCAGCATAATTCTGTTAATATTTAGCAGAAAACGGCCCCTGTGTCCAATAACTGCTTTGTAATTTATTGCTTTCACACACATCTGTTGCAAGTGTCACGCTGCTCAGACGATACACGGGCCATGCTTAGCTGCAGGGTGTAAAACAGTTGGCAGAAGTTTCCAATCAAGCCTGTATTTACTGTACGTCGGTGCATTAAACTGAGCCATCGACTCTGGTCTGCAGCTTTATCGTTGCTTAAACAGATGGAGGCGGCATCTCTTTGCATCTCGCTGGGTAGGTCACCAAAACAGTTTTAATTAACCCAGATCTCTGTAGGGTGAGTTTCTCCTAATCCGTATGTGCTCACGGCTGGACACCACCACCCGCTTGTGTTGTTGTTACACAACTCCTCCTGCCAGCCAAGACACATTACGCAAACACACACACACACCCCTCATCTGTCCTCCCCTCAGGTTGGTGACCCTCCCCTCAGGGAGCGAGCTGCTGTGAAACATTTTAACACTGGTAAAATGCAGCTGTTGGCTATGTAGCTTGAATGTCTACGTGGTTATCTGGTAGATTTTTTTATTTTTTTGCCACACCAATTATAAAGTTTAAAGTGTCAAAGGCATGCCAGTGTGTCTACAGTGACGTTTGTTGGATATGTAACATCAATAGTAAATGTCAGGCTTTGGTGTCATTCCTCCGGTATCAAAGAGCAATGTCTTTTTTTCTAGCCTTGCAGTATGGCATTGATGTTGCACTGTCACACCACCACAGGAGCAGCCAAAAGCTCGTCAAGGACGGCATGGCCTCAAATACCCAGAATGCAATGCAACAAAAGTTATTCTTTAAGTGCAATTTCTCTCAGACGCATGCATTAAGGGATTATTTTTTTTTTTACTTAAAATAAGATGACAGAATTCATTGGTATAAGTAAAAATTCATTAATCACACAGTGGCCTAGCTGTAGCAAAACAGGCCCAAACCATGATACTACCACCACCGTGCATCACAGAAGGGGTAAGGTTCTTCTGTGGTAGTGCAGTGTTTTCTTTTCTCCAAACATAAACAAAAATCTGTCCACAAAATATTTTGCTAGTAGCATTCTGGTTTGTCCATGTAATCTTCTACAAACAGTCTCTTCGAAAAGGGGTGGCACTGGATCGGATTGACTCTGGGATTCATGGTGAATTCATGCACATTAGCGCGTATGATAGAGGCCTTTAGCTGCTTAGAAGTTACTTCCTTTGTGACCTTTGTGGCCCAAAAACATCCCTAAATTGATGGTTTTGTAACCCTTTCCACACCACAGTTCTTCCTCTGAGGTCTTGAGAAGTATTTTCTGTTTACAACATGAACAACACATCCATGTTTTGTGAAACAAATCAGAACCCTAACTGACACATGATTTTGATTGAAACATCTGAACAGATGGACTGTAATTTGGCCATCAAATTAACTAGGGATGTGCATGCAGAAATACATTACAAAAAATGAAGGGTTCACAAATGAAGGTTTATTCCTTTGAAAGATACAGTTTTAGGAATAGTTAGTGGAGCTGCTGGTCACCCAGAATGCAGAGCTGACTTAGAAACAAACTGGATGTTTCATTGGTTGTTGTTGTTGCCTGTTTGGACATCTGCTCTGCATTAACATATCTTCATAATTGAACAGATTGCCTTCTAGGAGCTGTGCACAATTACGGCCACAACTACTTTCCAAGATGCCTTCATTAGATTGCCCAAATGTATCTTGATAGTCACTGAACTGTGTGTGTGGTGCCTCCATGCATGCAGGGCATGGACATCACTAGGGTTGACAGATAAGGGGGCTTAGCCCCTAGAGTGCTTCTCAGAGCCACTTTTTAGACATGTCGACGACTCAGCTAGTTGAGGAAATACTTCTCTTGTCTTTAGAAGACATCTTTGATATACTACGTCAGAGCACAAAGGCTCTATAATTGGATATTTGAGCCCCTCGTGATATTGGTCGATGGTCCGATTTGGACCATGATTTGCCCATAGAATAATACAGCCAGTTTACAAGACACAGACATGGCAGATATGTCCTCGGAAAGCCTGAAGTGTCCTCTTTTTTAAGGAAAAAACAGAATGTCTTTAGCTATTACCATTCCTGAGATATGAGCGACTTTGTAAGACATACGCTCTCATGTTGTATACGTCACGATCGACTCCGGAAGAAATATCAAGTTAATAATAATACATAAAATATCGTCCCAAATTATAGGGGGGCTTTGGAATATTTTAGGGAGGCTGAAGCCCCCCTAAAATATGGCTAGCGATGTCCACGATGCAGGGTTTGCAGCTTTGACTGAAAAGTGAATCAAGTTTCCTCTCAAACTATGTTTTTTATACCACAAACACTCTTGACAGCAGGAAAAAAACACACAGCTAATAATGTTACTGATGGCTTTGCACCAACAAGGTGAGACAGTAATCCTGTTAAACAACATCGAACAACAGCAAGAATCTGGTTGCAGACAAGCTAAATGAATTGCAGTAACTTTTATTGGTCATTCATTAGTCACATCTGTGTGTGAGTAGTGGGCGCTGTGAGACATGCATCCCATTTATGGTTGTAATTGGAAATGGGGGGAAAAAAAAAAAGATTGAATCTGAGACATCTGTCCAAACAAATCATGCTTAAAAGAGTAAAAACACCTTAAAAAAAACAAACAATACTAATTAGAGCGGAGCGCACTCTTTGTGAATGACAACATAACAAGATAAATGTCAGATGTGAGATGTGCATGTGGCTCTCTGAACTAGGCCATCTGGCAGGTTGCTGCAATGGCATGATGTATGTTCCATGTTGTATTTCCAGTGACCTTTTATATGCTACATTTACTACAGGCTGTGGTCTAAGTGATGGTTCACGACTCACAGAAAAAACAGGTTTGAGAAGAACATGACAGCTGGTTAAAAAAAAGCAGCAGCGGCGGCGGCGGCAGCAGCAGCTCTGTCTGATGGTATCAATGAGGAGACAGGGCAGGTGGTGCAACTTCAAAGCAGCTTAGATAGATGGCAGATATTGTCTTGTGAAAGATGCTCTGATAGGAATCCGTGCAGTGATATTGATAAAGCGATTTACATATTCCAAACCGTGGATAATCTTATTATCAATGCATGGATACAAATCCCTGTAGCAATTAATCTGTGACACATGCACTCCGTGATGACTTGTAGGTAGGGCATGTGGTTTCCCTCTATCTCTTTTTTTTTCTATTTCCTTCATGCTAATTAACATTCAGGTCGCATTTCCTCACTTTATTTTAGCATTACATTCAAGTGGCTTCGTTTTTTTTGCCGGTTTCCTTTGGAGGCACACTTTCACAACTTGGCTTTGGCTCAACGCACATCCACACACACACACACACACACAGACGCCCGTGTTGACAAACCCTGCAAATGGCACAGCGGCTAAATTCACTGAAGTTTGTGAGCCATATTCAATATGTCTCACCGTGTTTAAGCACAACGGGAAGTGATTTGCAAAACCCAATGTGAGTGTTAAACACTGACAGCCACTGTGAGCACTTTATGGGCTTAGCGAAAGCAGCAAACAAACTACAGCCTTCCTCATGTCACACCCCCCCTCAAGGAAGCCGTTTTAGTTAATCCCAGTTCCATAGACCATGGTGTGGGGTATGGGTAGGGGGTGGGTGTCCAAAAATTAATTTAACCACTTTAAATCCCTCCTCTTGCTACAATCCCTAGTTGTCCTTTCTCACTAGAAATCTTCCCTGAAATCATGAATCTTTGTATCGTGCATATCTGATGGAGAGTCACGGGTCTTGAAGCGTATGGCTCTCTTGCCTTTAAAAAGGGGAGGCTGTCACTTTATCTTCATTAGACCTCAGCTACAGTCAGGATAGCAGTCTGTTAATCTGGTGGTTTGGTACTTTTAATCTGCTTCACATATGGTCGTCTAGATAAATCAGACAAGCTCCGCTCTGCTCTGCTCTGCCCCTCTGGAGCTATCGACATGTCTTTCCCCCTCAGCAGTAACAGCTATAGCTACAATAAGCCAAAGTCTCATCTACTGTTTCTACATTGTTATTTCTGTCTGACACTCTCGGAATAAGCCAGGCTCTGTCACCTACTGTCTCAACAAGACAAAAAAAAAAAAAAACAAAAACACCGTTCTCACTTTATTTGACTCAGGTGCGACTGTATTTGTGTGCATCTGTTTGTGAAAGTTCCCGAGCGCAACTCGACAGCTGCTATTCTACGCTGTCAGAATAATTTGCAGCTTTAACCTGCTACTTCTGGGCAGAGTGTTAATCTTTTAAAGAAACAAAAAAATAGACTGACAGCTTCTGAACCTCAGCGTCAACTGAAACTGTAATCAGGATTTGCTGAACCCTTCTTCATGTGGTATAAAGAACCATGCTCTGCAGCAGCAGGTATTTCTTTAATAGGTCTTATTCTAAATGGGTCGTTCGGCCTCCCGCCAGGTGAGGTCATTTAAAGGTGGTGGCATAGTTGGTGTTGGCTAGGAAGTTTGATTTTGACGGGTCTCGCCCCATTTAAAAGACGTTTGAGATTTGTCTGTTGTCTCTTAAGGTGCTTTGACACAATTCTAATGACGACAATGGACGTTAACCAATGTGCTTCACCCTGGTGAAGGTGCAAGTCCCCAAGGTGAATCAGACCAAGACCACTTCCTCTTGAGGGTCTTGGCCCAGCTGTTTTTTTGGTCTGCACATAACCTCAATCTCTGTCTTCATACCAGACAAAACAGACCCCAACAAAACCTTAAAACCTTAAGACTCTTAATCAAAGAGGCTAAATCCTGGAAGTGTGAAAGCATCCGTGTCTACATCCAGAGACTAATATTTAAGTCTGTCAGATGATTTTGCACATTGAAAGTGATTCCACTGCTTTACAGTGTGACACCAGTGGGCACCTATATGTGCGAGCAATGCTGCCTTCTAACAGAGATGAAAAGAAATGCTTAGATGTTACACAGATTCTTTGCAATGGGCAAGCCTTTGGAGTTTCAGATATGGATGTCCCGGTTTCCATGTTGTAAACAAGCAGCTCTGCCTTATTGCTGAGTTCTACTGCTATGGCCAACACTGCTTTCTGCTGCCACCATCCTTCTTACTGAAGCGATTATAGCGTTGCTATGCTAATGTCTAATGATCATGTATGATATATGTGGGTTAGGATGAGGAAGATTTCTTGTTGCTGCCTGAAGTGGTCCCTCAAACAACACTCCTAACTGTTGCATTAACCCCTTCAAACCCACAGCCTATTTTTAAGGCATCAGCTTGAAAATGGCATGCCTAAAATGAACAGAGTATATCTCAGCAACCACACGGTGTATTTGAATACTTTTGGTGTCATAATAAAGGGAACACCTGGGAGATTTGCTCAGATATGTAAGTGTTAGTTTGTATGCCTCTGGCTCTTTGTAAATTAAGATGGCACACAGCATAAATTAACATTTATTTTCTTGTCTGTTGAAAATTCACACTTTTACAATCAAAATCTTCTTGTAATGATGCAGTTGCAGCACAAAGCTGTAGCTAAGCTTGTGGAGATGATCTCTTCCAAGTTTCAATTTATTCTAATAAAGGCAAACAAAATTACAAGGGTTTAGTCCAAAAGGCATAATTTTTTAAGATGGCCACCCTGCATGGCCATCTTCGAAATTTTTAAAGGACTTGAATTTGAATTTTTTTGATGAACCAAACTATATGTTTCACTTTTAGGTCACTATCACTTCATTTTGCATCACTTTGTACTTGTATACATACATTATTATACATCTATAGATTATAATAGATGTATAAAGCAGACCATGCCACACCCAGATATTGCAGCTAATACCTCGACAAATAAGCAGGCTCATAACTTCGCATCATCAAATCTGATATCTCTCTCTGAAACCCAGTTCAGGAACCCATTAGATTCATGCAATTAGCAGTAATGCACTGTGAACGAAATGGGAAATCAGCCTTGTAACAGGATCACATGTAAATGTGCAGCATTTCACACATGCATATGTGCATGTGTGAAATCTAATCTCAGCAGCATTGCTTTGGCTCCTGTACACCTTGGCATGGCTGACTCCATATGCCACAAAGCAGTGCCATTAATTCAAATATTCACCCTAAAGATGTCTTCACGTCCCTTGATACTGTGCGGAGAACACATCATCAATCATGCAGTCCTAGTGAGTTCCTCTGGTTTGCCTTATTGTTTGCGGGAACACTAATTTAGAAGCTCCCCTGTGAGATGATGATAGCATGTTTTTTTGCTGGTGTCCCTGGCAAATTGTAAACATGAGGATGGCATCTATTCAGACAGCTAAATGGCATCATAATTATCATAAAATATGGTTAATATTTTAATTACCTCAGTTGTTATGATGACAAAACAGCCCTCCAACATGCTTGTTAAGAATCTAGTTCTTGATAAATATAGAGTTTTTTTTTTTTATATCTGACAATCCATATAAATGAGTTTATATAAAATGGATTTGCAGTCACCGGAAGTGAGATGTTGTTTAGGCCCCGAGGGCTCTAACTGGATGTGGTTAGGATTACACTGCAGAATAAGGGTTTGTGGTTAAAAAAGGTGGGCAGGATATCCTCTGTGCTGGCACATATTTTCAGATGCAGTAGGTACTCTGAGGAGAGCAGTGCGGAGATTATTTATTTATTTTCAAAAGCAGGGATTAACCTCCATTGGTTGTAATTAGATGGAGCAGGCACTTCCACTCCACTACAATGGATTTGTGTACAAGAGGCTCTAACATGCTGGCGCTCCATTTTCTCAGTTATTCATTTGTCATTCGTCTGTATCGCCGCTCGCCTCGGACACGCAGCTCAAGGAGGTAAACAAATGAGGGCCGCGTGCCAGGGAGTGTCGGATTTGGCATGGAGCTGACATTAGCCCTCAACTCATGCACACATACATGTATGCATGCTTTTTGACCTTTATCTGGAAATATCACGATGCAGTTCTGCTTCACTTAAAGATGCACAGCCACATATTCTGCTTTATAAACTTGTCATCAAACTCGTTTCGCCGTTTTTATGGAGTAATAACCATCACATCAAAACTCTAATTTTGTACATTTAGGGGTTGTTTACTGACCACCTACTAATACAGACATCTGGAACCTGGCTGGAATAGACTAGTCTGCAGCAGGCTGATCAGTGTGTGCAACACAATTCAATTGCCTTAACTATGCTGCTACCATCTGCTTTCCTGTTTCTCCAGAAAACTCTACTGCATGCTCAAACAACAAAAAGCTTACTCTCCTAAATTCAGTGAGGGTGGCCACTTCAAGACTTGGTGGCCAGAGGCTTATAAATTGTGAGCTCTTCCCTCCAGACTGTCAAATTAGTCTCATTTATCAATGTCAATTAAGTCTTTCATGAAATAAATGTCACTTATTACACTAAAGGGCAGCAGTGGCTCAGTGGTAAGTCATTGTTGTTCGTCCTTGGGCAAGACACTTTACCTTGCCTCCAGCCTTGCTCACACACTCAAGAAACTCTACAAACTAGTTACATA
Source organism: Parambassis ranga (assembly GCF_900634625.1). NCBI lineage: Eukaryota > Metazoa > Chordata > Actinopteri > Ambassidae > Parambassis > Parambassis ranga. Next base: position 19,636,345 of record NC_041030.1, read on the forward strand.
CATTACATACATATAGGTATTATCACACCTTCTGTACAAGGCAGCTGCACAAGCTGTCACCCTGAGACACGCATGTAGGAGGACCACCTGCACGATCTGCTCTACCTGGCAAAGTCACGCACACATTCAAACAGAACTCCAGGTACAAGCACACGCCTGCTTGTAGAACCTGAAACAATATTAATGTGTGTGCACTTTATCCACATGTCAACAGAGAGGCAACCCACTCAATGGATCCTGTGGAGAACTCTCTGGGGAATGTTGGCACAGATGGTGGTTGTATGACAATTGTCTGCTTCATAACAAGGGAAGCGTGAAACATGAAGCCAGTGATGATGATGATCCAAAATGCACAACTGAGGTTTACAGCGATTTCAGCTGTGTTGGCAGAAGCAGGTGGAGACTGACTCTGAACATTAGGCGCTTACTTGTGCTTTTAATTTGGCTTTCATAAAGGAATTAGCATAGCATTGTGCTGTCGTTTGTACACCTTTAGTAGGAGAATAGATGTCAGATGTGACTCAATTCAGCACACACATTGTTTTATGGTTCCTTCAGCATTGCTGACCCAAAGACAAGATGGGAGCTAATCTATACATTAATATGCCTGCATTCTGATGCAGAAATTTGCGATTTATTGCACTAGTACCAACACTTTTTATAATGGCAATAACGTATTTAAATCACATATATTTCAATGCTTCACTAATATTAAAGTATTAATCATCACATAAACTAAAAAGTATTGTGTCTTTTATCATTTACCGTGAGCTTCAGCATCCACGTGTTCCACTTACTGGTGACTTTATGATTTGGCACCAATATGTGATTGCTGCCTGATTGCAGTCTTTCTATGTGGAGTTTGCACGTTCTCCCTGTGCCTTTGTGGGTTCTCTCTGGGTACTCCAGCTTCCTCCCACATTCTGAAGATGTAATTGGTCATTCCAAATTGCCTGTAGGTGTGCTGCTTGTGTGTGTGAATGGTTGTTTGTCTGTGTGTTGCCCTGCGATGGACTGGTGACCTTTCCAGGGTGTTGGGTGGTGTGTTAGCTAGGATAGGCTCCAGCCCCCTGTGACCCTGCACTGCAGGATGAAGCGGGTTAATAGATGATGGATGGATGGATTGATGTGATTGGAGCCCTACTCCTCAGTTTACACACACATCCACGTGCCTTTTCATCCCATCTTGAAAAGAGTGTAAACAATTATGCAGATGACACAATACTTCATTACGGAGTCGGAACAGCACAGCTAATTTTCTTATAAATAATTATGCAGATGATTTAGTCCCACGCAATGTAACGGCAAACCATCATGTCCAATTTTCTTGTAAACTGCAGGGTAATTACTTAATCAATAAATATGTAAATCTTAAAATTAGGCTAATGTCTTTTGATGATCCAAAGGTGGCACACATCGGTCCATGAAAGTGTGACAGAGGAGAACAATGGGAGGCTTTGATTGGCTCATCTCACAGATCTACACCACACAAGACTAAGAGCTGAACAACACCCTCCGTGCCAGTCTTATTTACCAACCAGTGAAATCAAAGCAGCCACTTAATGAATCAGCACATCGACTCCATCAGTGAAAGACAGTACCGAACAGCATCAAAATCCATACTTCCATCGGAGACAAAAACCCAACGTGGAGGATTATCCGTTCAGCAAATTAGGCCAAAGAAAAACAGCTAATGTGTTAAAATGGGAGAGAAAAGGGAGGAAGAAAAATCTTTATGGGTGTAACAAGATACAAACAGGCCAATAATCCGCTTTTAACAAGATGAGTGATCATGGCCTTTTGTCAGTGCGTTGAAGCTGCACAATCAATGGTGGTGATTTAGCCCCTCGTGAGCTCCAGGGCCCCCCTCTGTAGCAGAAGTCTGGATCTTCATTTATCAGGCACACGTCTTGCACAAGACTGAGCCCTCGCCTGCGGGGTGCTTTAGCTGGAGTAGTGATGGAGGGTTGGGAGAGGAGTTTAGGGAGAGCAAGAGAGGATGAAGGCGGGAGCAACTGGCACAGACGGTGAAGGAAAGACAAAGAGGATGAGGAGGAGGAGGAGGAGGGAAACACGAGGGAAGGAGATTCAGCAGGAGACAGAGAGACTCTTACTTGTCCACTGCCCTGCTGTCAGGTAAATGCCACCTGGGTGTTTTACAGATGAGACTGCAGCTGTTGGCATTTTGAATGCACCTCCTACACTTTGTACTTCTTTTTTTGGCACTGCTGAGAATGGCACAACATTTGATGTCATATTAAATAAGGTACACTTTGTGAAATATGTAACCATCATCACAGATTATGATGCTGCCAACATGGCGAACGTGGGAGGGATCTAAAGCCCCCGTCAGAAACCTTACGGGTGACGGCATGGACAGTGTGTTCACAGTTATGCAGACGATACTATGCAAGTCTAATGCAAAAAAACGTATGCATGGACGGTCAGAAAGGAAAAAAGACTAGCTTGTTACGCGAACGTGAGATTCTTCGAGAAATTACTAGCACGTCCAGATTTCATCCACATTTCCATCCCCAATTTAGGCTTCACCCTGAGGCTTCCAAAATATTTGGGGCATTTGAGTCCAACTAAAACAAACTTCTACCGTCATAGCCATTTTCTCTGAAGGCCATGAAGCTCATGAAAAATAGATTTTGAAAGCCTTGAAATACTTTCACCATGCCTCCACAAAAACTCTTTGCTGATAGAATAACAAAAATAACAATGGTTATATTATTGAGACAGGCAACGCCTGACAAAAATCATCCTCCTCCGCCTCGGGTTATATGAGTGACTTCCCCCAGAGATTTGGAAGAACTGTGAATATACCCACAGCCGGGGCATCCTGATAAAATTGCCCTGCTTGCTCTTAATTCCACAATATTCTCTCAGCTGTTATTGTCAGTGTCTGAGAATGTAGGTCAGAGGGAGTTTGTTGATGTTATGTTGAAAGGTAGATTTACACTGCCTGCCACAGCTCCCCGACTCACCGTCTGGACATGGAGTTTACACCCATCCTCAGAGGCAGAGGCTGAAATTTCATTTCTCTTGTTTAGTCTGCCTTCTGCTTTGCACTGAATGAACCAACACAGGTTATCTTTTAGCCTCAGCTGCAGCTATTATTATTACATTAGCTAAGCTAATGGGATAGGGTTCCTGTGGCTCATGCTAATTCATGCAGAATATGCAGAGTCCTGTCCAAACACACAGCCAGTCTGATAGACTCACACATCCCTGTCCTTGCTGCCGACAGAACTGTCACCTTTGTCTGTTTCTAACAAGACACGCACCTGTTTTAACCACTGATCCATCACTGGTTTCTACTTATTCCCTTCTTTCATGCTGAAATAGACGACTGTGTTTCAACCCAGCTGCATTTTAGACACAGCTGAGGACTCCAACTGCTGCTTTTGTTCTGCTTTAGCTGCACAGCTGCTTGTTGACAAGGCTTAAGCTTCGGACTAACCAAGATTAGCCTCTCTTGATTTCGAACAAACGAAAACAAAACTCTCTCTCGCGATGGTAAGAAGAGTATCCCCAATCCGATCTGAATGTTTCAGATTTTTTTTTTTTTTTTTTTTTACAAACCAGCTGATTAAAAAGCTTTTTTCTTTTTCCTTCGTCGCTCTGCAATGGTTGTGACACAAAAAGGGAGCACATCACACGAACAGTAATAACACCTTTCCTCTGCTGCTGCTCTTCTGCCGGTGATGTGTTGAGAAGCTCAATGTTAACCAGCATACAAATGCATCCCTGATTGTGTGCAATCAGGTGGACAGATCTGATGATAACCTGTTATAGAATGTGAATGTATTCTGAATTTTCTTGCACACGGGTTAAAGGTATTGACGGGAACAATATTTATAATTATTTATGAGATGGGTTTTCCTGGACACACCCCTATTTGTGTGCTTCTCAATGGTTGTCCACATCTAAAAAAAAAAAAAAAATTCTAGTGATTCAATGAAATGACCATTCAGTCTGAATATCACGCTACTATTCCATTACTACAACAGCCAAAATGTCAATGGCTAATTACTAATGGCTGCCTTACTGTGGTTTCTAAGGTCTCAGCTAATTGGCTATTTAGACTCAGGGAAATGGCACTGCCTCAAGGCCAGTCACCCCTAGATACCTGGGAATGAACAAGCCGCTATCGTGAGCGGGGAAACAGAGGAGGATTAATCAGTCAAGTGCGAGCAGACAACGAGGTAATGGGTTAGAAGACCCCATACTACATATCTTTCAAGGGTAGGACGCGGGCCTAATGACTCATGTAACAGCAGAGGTTAATAGAGGCTGGTATTGTGAATGTTTTGAAATTAGCGCCAAATGTATAAAGGGTGCATATATGTGATTTTCACCTAATTACAGATTTAGAGGGGGGCTACAGCAGAAGGGTTTATCTCCCGGTTTTGGTTAAATCCCTCTGCTAACTAAATTCAACTAATAAAACCTAATAGTGTTTCAGCAGAGTTTGCACACTGAAATTACATTTTTGGCAGAACCTTATTTCCCCTGATTTTTATTACTTCTTGACAATAGTCAGAGCTTTTCAAGGACAACACGTATCAGTTGTGATAGCAAGCTGCTGCTGCTGCTCCTGCAGAAGCAGGGACAGAAAGCAGTGATTTGTGGTGAGGATTATGGGTCTGACAAGTAGTGAAGCACTAGCAGGCAGATTGAAGAATCGGTGCTGAAATGAAATGGTTTTTAATGTGTTTTTTTTCTGGCTCATTCGTTCACTTTGACTGAAAGATGAACTTATTATTAGACGGTTAATGGTCAAAGGTCACTGTGGCCATAACTAAGGGATTTCTATGCTTAATTGGACAAAATGTTATTACATTTTCTATTGAACGGGTCAAAGGTCAACTTTACCATGACAACAATATGCAGTAATGAAATTCCTTTTAAGTCTGGACACACACATGGATGTGACTGTACGTTGACTAGCTAACAGAGGTGTTCAGCCTGAAGCCGGTAACTGCCTTTTGTCCTGTATAATGTGAAATGATCCGTGACTTTCCAGAACATCAATGCATTACCGGCCTGGCTGTGTGTCAACTCCATTCAATGCTGTTTGTACTTCAGTGCCTTCGGTCAGTATTTTTTAAACTCATCATTTAAGTGATCTGTTCATTTTTAGAGTGTAACCAGCCATTACCGTGCACAGTGCACACATTAGAATGAGGACATTTTACATTCTTCTCTATTTATTCTTCTCTCCATACAAAAAAAAGAAGAACTCTGTTTGTACAAGCAAATAATTCAACTCTTGACTGTGTGTGGCCAGACACTGCAGCCAAGTAACTCTTGTGGAGCCTGAAGACGCAGTCGTCACTACATGGTGTCATTAACCAGGCACTCTGCACCAGGACCTTAGTGTCAAAGGCTAAAGTATGCCCAGGCTTTCAACACTCTCTTGGTAACTACTAATATTACGCCACAGGACTTTTGACACCCATAAGAACATATTTCCAGCACGTATAGTACCATCTTGTCCTAGAAAAGACAGTGACATCACTGGGTTGGTTGGCATGGAAGTCTGACAGGAGCTGCATTCGCTAATCCGCAGTAACCACTTTGACACTGACTACCAAGTAAAGATACATTTGTTAAGAGTCAGCAATCAGGGACTGATTATCCACTTTCATGCCTCCATCTATCAGCACTGTTAGCCATAATGCTAACATTTGTAGCGACCGCTGTGTAAGCATTCATCAGCAGTTAGGCCCCACTGACACTGGAGAAAGTTAATCCAGCTAGAGTAGGATTGTATCTGGATAGCCTTTAAGCTGGATACGTTCAGACCTATTTTCAATTCTGGCTATCACACACGCGTGTCCATGCTCAATCCAGCTTAATCCGGCTTGTTTGAGGTCCTCCATACAGAGTCCGTTCAGGCCATGGTAGGACCGCGTGTGCGCATGCGTTGTGCGTTTTTTTTTTTGTTGTCCCGTGTCGCTCGTGCCTTCGTTTCTTTTCGGTTTAAAAAGCAGAAAATAAACTCGGGGCAAAGCTGTCATAGTTTGGCGGTTGTTTACATACGGCTTTTGTACACGACCCGGACACTGTCCCTGTGAACCGGAAGTATCACATCGCTAACTGGAAGTATCGCTTCGCTAGCCGGATTCGCTAGCTGCATTTGCGTTCAGACCTGAGCCACATTTGAGGCAATCCGGCTAGATCCACCTCTGAGAGGTGGAATGAAATCAAGCTGGATATAGCCGGATGTGTGGTGTTCACACAGAAAAAAAGGATATATCCAGATACAGCCCGGATCCCGCTCTAGCTGGATTGATTTCCCCAGTGTGAACAGGGTATTAGCAGCAGCTTCCTCCTCTCTATAAACAAATCATTATCTACAGGTGATAACAGGTGAATACTTATAAATGTCACTCCTGATTTAAGCCTCAATGGTTTACAACCATGTGTGATTATCAGCGTGCCTCTGCAGGCCACTACTGTGTGACACTAAACAGCTAAATTTAAGGTAGGTCAGCTTAAATAGGACACTCAGTGACCGTTGGTGTGAATTATGAATTATCCAATAGCTGCCGTGGCAGCACACATGACTAAGCATTAAAAATATCACAACCACAATCTCTCCTAATGCTAAAATTAAAGGATTTTCAATGGCATCCTGCTCCGGATTCTGTGGCATGCCTTCGTTCTTTTTTTATCTATTTTTTGTAAATGTTGTATAACCAAATAAACAAGACTAAATAATAAATATTAATTATTGAATCCCATAACCCCAAATATCAGCTATGTTTTTTTTTTCCTTACAGGGGCATTAAAAGAAAAAGGCAGCAGTCAGCATAACGGGCTCTCACGCTGAGGGCACAAAGCACAGACAGTTCTATTTCCAGCCACATCCACTCTGCACTCTCTGGAGATGTAGACTAAGTTTTATCCTGGTGTAACAGAATGTCAGTCGAGACGAAAAAAGATAATAAAAAAAGAGCGCGCCCTCTTTGAGAGAATGCAAAGAACCATATGGACATATTTTATTTGTTTACATTTGAACACCGACCCTCACCAGCCTGAACGAGAGCAGCAAGGAACTGTTGAATAAATCCGTGCACCTAGTGTGTGTGTGTGTGTGTGTGTGTCTGTCATGTACTCTTAATTTCAGAACAATAGGGTTTAACACAAACCCCCCAAACTATTTGCAGTCTGTGCAGAGATGACAAATCTTTGAGGCGAACTGAACCAAGGAGAGGTCAGACTGCCGACAAAAGCAATTTCCACTTCAGAAACGGACTCTACACACACACACACACACACACACACCATAGTTCTTCCTACAGCAGACATCCATCCATTGCAAGCACATGTATTAGTGTCTTTGTGTTGTTGTGTTACACTAAGTCACCAGATTTGTCTGGTATTTACTAAATCACAGCACTTCTAGTTTCTAGATGTGATGATAAAAATCAGATTTTTCACTGACTGTTGCACTAAACATGGACTCTATGATCCATGAAAGTTGTTTTTTTTTTGCGTGTGAGAAACTGAATCACCCTCTGAGGCTTTGCATGTTGCAGGATTTTACAGTTAAGAATCCACTTTAGAACAACGCGACACATTACAAAAGCGCCACTGTGACCGAGTCTATTTTATACCTCTGTGCACTGATGAGCTAATGAGCTGCACCTGCAGTGAGACATTAGTGTTAAGTGAAACCTCCCTGTGGGTTCAACGACCAACAGCAGCACCTAGGAAAGAAAAGACGGGCGCATGAAGCGAGTGCAAGTGGAGGAAAATTGCAAAAACGAGTTATATCATAAAGATAATGTGTTTAAATGGATGCTGAGGTTTGACATTTGGAGACTTAGTAGTGTTAACTATAATTTATTGGTTTCAATCCAAATGTCAGCCCTCACCCTGTAGTGAAGAAACAACCTGCTTTGTGTCAAACCCTCCTGCTGATAAACATGCAAAGTTTTGACTTTGTATAAGTTGTATAAGTTTTTTTTGCAAAGGCTGGCAGAATGCATCATTTGCTGTGGTCTCTCTCTCTCTCAGGAGGAAGCACAGCTGGCCTTTATGTCCTCTGAAGGACCCAGCTTTGTGGGCCAAGTCCTTCAGAGGATCCCTGAACTGGGACACAGCGACACCACGACTGAACCACCTACAGGTTGTCCCAGCAAAAAAAAACAGGAAAAGTCAAATAAAGATGAGTTCATGTGCATCCAAACTGTCACTGTAACTTTTGGACAACTCATGTCTCGATTAAACATAACCACTTTAACCACTCGTTATAAGAACACAGAAATATGGGTCAACTTTATTACATAACCCTGAATATGTTTTCGCAGCTCTAAGCACACACAATTAGGCAAATTACCACAACTTGTAGACATAAACACATAAACATTTAAAGAGCCTCGTTTAGAAAAGCAATGACCTATCACATTTTGAGGATGTTTTGAAATATTTCATAGCTCTTATCAGGGGAGGATACTTGCTCTGATCAAGTTGTGCTAAAGACACTGACCTAAGGGGTCTCCTTTAATGTGCACTTCAGAAGTCCTGTGAGCTTGATTATGCATGCACCGCCTGGCTTTTTTCTCCGGTTTTTTGCTTTTAAGAAGTAGATGAATGTTGGAGGAGTGTTACATGCCTCGCTTAAAAATGTGTCTAATGATCCATTTTTTTCGGAATTAAGTTGCATTATTATTATGCACACTTGAGTAAATTGAGATTAAACCCACAGGTTCCCAACATTTCTCTACTTAAGCACATACATTGTTGTTAAAAGGGTCAACAGTGTAATGATGTAAACTTAATTAAAGGTCATACATCTTTTACAAGGTTAAATCCAAGCCTTTTCCAGCTGTAGTAAATAGCATTTGTCAATATTCAGCCTGAGCTCGATGAAAAAGCAGGGTTCACCCATGAAAACAGAGCAGCAGACACACATGCAGAGATGGAAGCAGAGCTATTCAGGCTCTATAACAAAATGATCTTCATCTAAAAAGCAAATTATTTGGAGAGTTAGCTGTTGTGAAAGATATACGGTTCAACTTTTCTAACCTACATCAAGGATTTGAGGCAGCCACTACAGCTCCAGGGAGGTAGAAGAAGTATTACAGGCAGCAGGATGATGTAAACACACCTGCTACCGTCACACAAAAGGAAACACGCACAGCATCTGGTGCGTCTGAGCTACAACCAGAACAGAACATGAGGACTAGTCGTCCCCCCTGGAAGCCAAGATCACAAATCTTCATACCGGTTTGGTTACAAGCAGCTTTAACGCCATTACTTCTTTATCTCATGTTGGACTGAGACCAGACCAGATGTCACAATGATTAATCATCTCATCTAGTGGTATTAATGTGAAAGTATGAACCATGGATTCTTTGATATTTCTTCATTTTAAATGTACATTTGTCCTTTAAAAGCCTGCAGCTAACTGGGTCAAATGATTAGTTAATATTAAAATAATAATAAATAATGCCATGGCAATCAAACTAATTATGTTGACTGTGGTCACCAGTGGGTGTGTTTTGTTTCCCTCTGATGGAAGCCTGGCAAATATGGATTGTTTGGTGTGAAATGATGTGACACTGTATGAAAATCTATACTGCATTAACACTCAATTAAGTTCTAACCAGACCTCGATCCTCCTCGTCCCCACATTCTCAGCATGGATCTGCCATCTCATGCTACACTGACACACACAGCGTGGCGCCAGCACAAACGCCACAGTGGACTGGAGAAGGCAGAGAGACGAGAGAGCTCAGCATTTTAATCGGCTGAGCAGAACCCGAGCCCTGGAATCCAGTGGAGCCTTGCACAGGGAAGAGTGACAACGGGTCGATAGCTGTGATTAATTAACTTCTAATGAGTTCATCTGAGCGTTGAGAGACCCAGAAAGTTGGACATGTCCCATCGTCTCTTTCTCTCTGACCTATCCTACCCCCCCTTTCCCTTCCTCTCATCCTCCCCTGCCTTTATCGATCTGGTTTGAAGGCAAATGAAGATCATCTTTTGTTTTTATCTGTGATGTCACTGCTTCCTCATTTGGGATTTTTTTTTTTTTTATTTGAAATTATAAGCAGTGCAATAACCTGAACTGGATTATTGGTTTCCAGTTTTGGGTCGATGGCTTGTCTTAGGTCACAGCACAATGCAGGTAGCTCATTGTTAACCATTTCTATTACTGTGCATCAATAACAGAGTAAAAGGAAGATCGAATTCTATTGAGCTGACCTGATTTCCTGTTGCTACTAAAGTTAGAGCTGCTGAAGTCAGTCTAGCAGCGATGCTACACGCTCCCACACGTGATTACCCCAGCAGTCATTATGATGCCTCAGAGAGTGAGAGTGAAAGCTGGGTGTGCAGAAGCAATGGAGATGAATGGTCATGTGAATAGGGAAGTGGATTGGGGGAGCTGAGGTTCCCTGTGTAGCTGGGTTTGCCATTTCCCCCTCTCTATTTCTCAGCTCAGAGGGCCTAGCACAGAGTTATTTGTCTCGCGGTGAAATTAGTAATCGCGCCGCCATCCATCATTGGCTGACCTGCTATTGATCGCCGGCGCACCCTCTCTTTTCAACTAAATTATATTACGAAAAAAGAATAACAAATGTCTGCACAATCTGAGTGGTCCTGCACTTTTGCCTGCCTCAGCAGAAGACTCGGAGAAAGTGGAAAAAAAAAAAAAAGACGCTTTAGTGTGAGTGAGACATGTCAAAGGAGCCTGTTGAAAGAGACTGTTGTTTTTTAAGATGACGAGTGTGGTGCACGTTTAAAGCAACGCGGACTTTGAAGCAGGAGAGGGATTTCAGCGAGCACTGTGCTTGTTATACACCGGTGACACCTGGGTGACAAATGCTGTATGCTGTTCCCTGCGTCCTGAACAATGCACAGAGTAGAACATGCTGATACAAGCATCGACTTGTAAATGTTTCAGAGGTGAGGAACATGCCCTCTCCTGTAGACAGATTGTGCACAACATTCTGTGTCTAAATATAAACTTTCAATTTCAACTATCAAAATGTACTGCAGTGCACCAAAATGAGGTCAAGAGCATCTTTTTTTGTCTAGACTTTTTTTTTTTTTTTTTCCATTACACAGTCAATAACACAGACAGGCGCTGCGCTGCGATTAGCCTGCTATTGATCACTGATTCCCCGTGACTACCAAAACACTGTACACAGAGGTCACTTGTCATCGCATATTCAGTTGTGTCCCTCAGAATGGCATGCCCACAATAGGATTTGCTGCTGTGAGTTAGATTATGAGCTTAGTAGCTTGAAGGCGGTGCACCATACACATACTGACATGACACACAGAGACCGGCGGAGGCTGGGAAGCTATATATACGGCTCAAAATGCACAGACGGGGGAAAATGTCACAGTAAAAGCACATTAAGCCGCTATCAATTACATTCTAATTGCACAGAGGGAGTGTGTTATATCTTAGCGTTCAATACCTGCAGATTAGATATTAACATTTAGAAGCAGTGTGTGGCTACACCAAGCGGCAACCAAAGTTGAAGCCCATGCGGAAGTGTCAAAACTTGTAATTCATGCCGCAAGAGCTGGGGGTTGGCTCCAAAAGCGAGTCATTTCCCATAGACTCCCATGTTAAAATGGCCGATTTCACAGCAGAAAAGAACATGTTTATAGCCTGGTACAAAAAATCGCTGTGGTCTCAGATGATAGGTTCTCTTCTAGTGTCAATTGTACGGGGGGGTGAATTTTTTTTTACAACTCACTCGTTTCAATTGTATTCGGACTTAAAATTACGCATAATTATGGGCGTTGCCGCTTGAGTGACAGACAGTTGACGTATCACAGCGTGAGTTTCCTGCTTCCACGATCGCCCGCCCCCCTAAACCCCGCTCGTGCTCCCCCTCTTTGTCCATATTCGGAATTTTAGTTGACGTGACGCTGCCAACATGGCGGCGGTCATCACGTCCCGGAACCTCCCACCGAGCCTCAAAACGGCTCTTCAGAAACAAACGGGTGACGTCACGGAAGCTCTGTCCATAGTTTTTACTGTCAATGGGCTACACACTCACACACCATGCATTAACCATACCTGTGCATACGTGCTTGTCGGTGTCTGCAGAGTAACAGGATGGGATGCTAAGGTTCATGTGTCTAATCCCCTTAGGGCAAAGCACTGAGGAACATGGAGCCCACTGTTTCACATCTGACCAACAGGCTTCACTCACATTTTCCCATTTACAAATCCCTAATCCCTAACCCTAGAAGTGGGACACTTTAGCAGAATTTGTTACTATATAATCACAGTACTGTAATCCCACCGGCTTCATGTTCTCGCAAGTGTACTGTACATGTTGTGTGTCAGACAACACAACTCATAAACCCTCCACTCCTGGCTTCTTTATATTTTATCTCCTCTTTATTCTTATCTCAGTCTTTCCATTCCAGCTCACTGTTCCAACCTCCACATCCCCGTGGATTGTTCCACACACATTACAGAGCCGATCAGTCATCAAGCGTTGTGTCTTCTTCAAATGTCTTTGCGCTTTGGACTTTTGAACTGTAGATGCCCGGGGCACCCAGCAGAGACCTGAGAGGGCCCTGCGGTTTGGCCTCCAATCTATCATATCTTGCCTGCAGCCATAAGGAGACAGACTCCCTCCATCCAGGAGTATGTTAGATTCGCAAGCACACACAAAAACACACATCACAAGTATTGATCCCGTCAACAGGCCATTGAAGCCCGGTGCTTCTCAGATTGCCGTCAGACTGAGCTTATGTGTGGAAAACCAGATAATATGACACCAGCGAGCGTGGCTCGGCCTCATGGGGAATTTCAGCTGCCATTTATCAGCGCTGAAAACAAGACAGAGCTCAAACTTCTGAGGGAAGTTTCTGAAGCTTCCTGGATGAGATTTTTTCTTAAACCTTCACTAAAACCTCTTGGGTTGTAAGTGTTGGGCTAAATGTTTAATGCAGTTCTCAGACATGAGGCAAGAAGTTGATTTTCTTTTCTAATTTGTTATACCTTTTCAATGATTTGTTGCAGCCCATGTCTGTGGACACACTCATGTTTGCAGCCAGGACTCTTAACACAAGTGCTTTTGCAGAACATTAGAGCATATGATATGATATTTTATATGAGTATAAAACTAAAAAGGTCAAGAGTAAACTTTTTTCTAATATCTATAGAATATTAAAGTGTTTAAAAGGGGCTATGAAATTAGATTTTTTAATTTAATTTGTCATGAAAACCCAATTCTCTGAGCGTATTAGCAGTCCTCTAACAATGACACTGCCCTCTTGCAGTTCCTTTTTAAAACTGAATCATTCCTTTTTTTGAAAACTTTGCTGTTGGCAGAAACCCTGCCCCCCCACAGCGATGTCTAATTGACCACATTGCTCTCAATTGTATTAAAATCTCTTATTCTGGTCTAAAAACAAGTGCTCCTGAGCCAACCACCATCCTTCCTTCTTTTTTTCCCCCCTCCTCTGCCAAAGGAGGGCTTATAAATGGTCCATTAGTATCTGCATGTGTGATTTATTGAGCCTGGGGAGACTTCTGCTGCGGTCTAATGTAACAACTGGACAGTCAGGACCGTATTTAGCAGTAATATAATGGATAACTACACGAACAGCAGACAAGAATGGGCAAAAAGGCCAAAGATTAATAAGCAGAAGAAGAGGGGGAAATAGCTCTTTCATTGTGTATTCTGCACCCCAAGACGTACACCTTTTTTTCAGTCCCGGCCAATAATTGATATTCTTAAATAACCACGAACAACGTTTTTAGTTATAAAAGTGTCCCTTTGACATTTTGCGCCCCAATCCATCACATGGTAATTAACATAATGCACCAGATTTATGCCTTTGTGAAGGTTGGCCTGCCCTCCTCACAAACTTCCAACAACTCTGCACCACTTGGCTGATCATCCATTCTGGAGGCAGCGCTGGGCGTTTAAACATCAACTGCCTGTAAACCTTCCTGACAGGAGAATGAAGACATATTTCCCTCGTCTGTCCATGTATCCCTGGTGATTGTCTGGGAGGATGAGAACATCATCAATAACCTAACACTAGAAAGCAAGAGGGAGGGGAGTAGCAAACCTCCCACTGTCACCTCCACAGGATGAAGTAAAACTATGATGCTGCACACACACACACAGGAAATTTGATATTATAATATAAACACACACAGAAAGAGAGTGAGGGAAAGCTCCATCTGCTCTACCTGCTCCTTTTACCGACTGGTTGCAATAAGGAGCTCCCTCAAATTTCTGGTTTCATCAACACAAGTGGCGCGTCCATCTGTTTCCAGCCTCTGTACACGGCCAAGTTTACCTTTTGAAGACACGCACCAAGTCAATGCTGGCAAATTACAAAGAGAGAGAGAGAGAGAGTGATTCAGGAATTGAAGGCTCGAACCATTAATTTCCCTGGAGAAAGTGTACACTCTGCTTGGAGGGCCAGAGTGACCTTTCGCTGACAAGACTGGAGCAGCAGAGACAGGAGCAGTGGACAAATGAGATATTAGAATACACCAGCAAGAGGGAATGGAGGTGAATACAGACAGCTGGGGATGGATAATCACTGAAAGCAAGTTTTGACTCGTGTGTCCGAGGACACTAAGAATATGTAAAAGCACATTTTCAGATCAATGTAACAATAAGAAAACCCTTATCACTGATGACAGCACATGCAAACTGCAGTCAGCTCATTGTATGTGAGCATACTGTGTGTATGAGTTAGCATCCTGGGCATTTAATGCTACCATTGTTGTGTTTTGTCCTTTAAGTTGTAGCAAAGCAGCAGCACATAACATCAAAAACATCTTAGGTAGTTAAGGCTAATGCAAATTGGTGCTAAAGTGTGAAGTACCTCTGCGCCATGATCCTCCGTCTTCTGTCAGATGCTAGTCGCTAACGTCGTCAATGTGTGGTCATCTCTTGCGGTTGCTGGATTCCAGGGTATTGCTGTTTCCACAGGGTGGTTTACTTTATTGATCCTAGGACAAAGATAATAAGCAAAAGCAATTTATTTAACTTGGCTGCAGCATCCTTTTCCAACATTATTATTGGCTGCTTCTACATCGTTTTTATGCCACTTTTTCATTCGATTGATAATTTAACTGTTGAAAGTAAGGCCAGAACATCTGGATTGCCCCCTTGTGGCCTCCATACTAGCAGATGGGACACTGACTGGGCAAAACAACTAAAAGTACTCCCTAAATCATTTTTTCCAGAGATGGTTTATGGTTTGTTAGCTAGTTTAATACACATTTAATTAGTTACTGTTGGCTATAAAAGGAGGATGTCTGGCAGCCAACTAAGCAGCCAAGCTACTGGCTCGACACTAAAGTGGTTGCGCACTCAGGCGGAACAGCAACAATGTGGCTTCACGTCTCGACGTCTACTGCACAGGCTCTTGTTCCGAGATCGGCATCTTTTTCCAAGATCCAGTAAAGTGAGATATTTTGGCCTCACATTTGAACACTGAGCTGAGGCAGACCTGTGTTTTCTATCTTTATACACAGTCAATGGCTGCACCTAGGTGAACCATGTGGGTGTGCTGTTTTTTTTTTTCTTTTCAGCCCACGCACACATACACACATCCCCAAAATCTAACATCCAATAATCCGACTGTGACACAAAATTCTAGCTTTTAGACACAACTCCGATATCACCATTAGAGTTTGCATAAATTAGATGTGGTTTAAGACACATTTAGGTAGGTAGCAAACAAAAGTATTACATAAAATGTCACACAGTGAGGCAAGGAAGCTGAGAGTGGATTTTTAATGGAAAATCTGTACCAACACCCATACAGGAGTCTACAGAGTGTGAAAAATAACTGACTGAGACAATAACAATAAAAATCTATGAAACTAAATAAATATTACAGGAGCCAGATTCCTTTTAGTGTTGTTGTGTTGTTTTTTCAACACAATATTAAGTATTATTGTTTGCATCTCATATCGTATGTCAATCACAAAGCCACTGAGGGTACTAACGAACAAATTAAAACAGCAGACTGAGTGTGTTCGTGCATTTTGGTATTGGTATGCCTCTTTTTTATATGCTGAGGAAAAGTTTTTGTTAAAAACTCACTAAAAATGTGCCAAACCGAATGCAAGGCTTGTCACTAAGCATGACGTAGATGTAGCCAAGATGTTACTAAACATCATTAATACATATTCTCAGTTTAATGGCTGAGCTTGAATTAGACTTAACTAGAAATACAACATTTTCCTTAAATACATTGTTTGTTTTTCAGTGGTTGGGAATTTATTTCCCAAGGTCCACAGTTACCCCATTTTTGAAGTGAGACAGCCTGAAATGACTGTCTAGAGCTCCCAAAGAAATCAGGATTGTTTCGTCACAGTCCTGGTCAACTTTAGTTTCAATCCTGCGTCTATATACAGCGCTCCAGTATGTCGAAAACTGAGCTTTTATTTTTATTTATGTGCCCATGTGGAAGAAGATAAAACAAAAGCAAAAAAACACTGATTATGCAGAAGATATATATATATATATATATATATAAAGAACCCAATGGGGTATACAACTCCTCACCTCATAATAAACAAACACACACAAGTTAAAAAAAAATAAAAAATCATGATGAAAAATAAAAATACACGCCAAGTTGGATGGTAAACCCAAGTCAGAAAAATAATAAAAGCAAAAAGCAGTGGAGCCGTATAACTGAAATCCAGGCCCATAACTGTTTCCTGGACCATGACCATGAGGCAGTTTTATGATTGTGCAGCATGTGTCATTTTGATGGACAAGGTCACTCTAAACAGGATACGAGTCTGTAGAAAGTTTCCCTCATTTTTCTCACACGGAGCTCTCCTGTGAAATTTATGTGTATTGTGTGTTTGCTTTGAGACCATACTTACCTGGTAGGGCTGAAGCAGAGAAAAGTAATAAAGGTAAGAGGCAGGGAGCCTTTGTGAAAGTTATAACCAATCTGTAAGCGTAGCCTGGGCTCAGATCTGGTCTCAAAGCTGATGTAGTTCTATCACAGAGGGGCGATGTCCTTTTGTCATCAATTCCAATTTAATTTAGATGTAACTTTATTTTTTTTTCCAGACACCCAGTGCTTTGGATGCACTTTTACTACTGTTACTGTTTATCGTAAGTCCTTTGCATGGTCAAACATGTTCATCCTTTGTGGCCTTAATTAGAGAGAGCATCAGCATCAGGAGAGGAAGAGGAGGCAGAGGACAGAATAAAATAAAAGCTGAACTAATTTTCCATTTAACTTAACTGTGAATAATCTACTCTGTTGAGTTCACATACATTTGTAAATCTGATTCTGATGGAGTCAGTGCCTTATCACCCACGTCACTGGTGTGTATGATATGTAACGATATTAATGGCTGATTACAAGATAATAACATGTTCCTGCAGGCAGCACAGGTTTAGAAGCTTTGGAATCACCAGTGGATATATTGTTGGCTTGTAGCCATGATCCTCAAAGATAACCTCCCTTGTCTTTAGCCCTAATTATTAAGATGAAGTTAGATTTGGACCCCCTGTCAGAGCAATGTTCATGACTCCACAAGGCTTATCGGACACAAAACAAGCATAAAAAGGCACCTTGTCCAAGGGTACATTAGAGAGTTTTTAGAGACTAAAAACCAGCAAGCTTTCAGCCAACCTGCAGTCCTGTATTAATTATAACTGTAAGGATCAGTGCAGTAATCTCATAATATACATCCCCTACCCACACAGAGAGAAAATCAACAGCAACCCCAGCAGTGACTAATGACTAACACCCACCTGCTTGGTCTAAAGTACACAGTAGCCACTTCAATTGAATGGATGTGGTGCACTAATGCACACTGCTTTGTTGCGTACACTGAAAATACATGACAGGCATTGGTACTGGAAAATATCTGAGGCAGTACTTAAGCCAGAAATCTAAGGTTTTTGTAATGCAAAAGGCAAAAAGGAAAAAAAAAACAGTGCCATAACAATAGTGGGAAATTTTGGTGTTGGTCGAACAGGCACCTCAAACTGTGTTTGGCACATTTTCGGAACACTGCAGGGGGTCGATGTCTGGTTCAAGGGATTTGATTTGAATTTTATTAAAAACTATCTGTTAATGAAGCTTAACTGGAAACAACTACCAACTCAAAAACTCAAAAACAAAAAGGATAGTGGATCAAATGCAGTAGTCGATGTGTGTTTTCATCACAATAAAATAAAAGAAACACATTATTTGTGGGTAATTGTAGGTGGTATTCACACATCCAACCACAACATTTGCAGCTTTTACTGCCACCGAGTTCGAAAATTGGTCAATGGTCCCTCCCCTGACAAGACTTCAGGGTGAGAAGTGCCCATTTTTTCGCTCTCAGCTTCTCACAATACTTGTGAACACACATTATGCATTAACAAAATGAAGTAGAAGAAAGCAATGTGAGATCAATTCTGGTTCTTTTTCTCAAATGGCTCCGATAATGTGCACACTTAACTAATCTATAGTGAAATACTTCATTTAGATTACTTAGGATACTTTCAAACACAGTGTTCTGAGAGTTTTCATGGTTAATAAGTGATGACACATAGATGTACTCGTTTATGGATAAAGCAAGTACTGTATGTCAATCATATGAAATGCCTCAAAAATGTCAATGAAATTACATTGGCTGTGTGCAGGAAGGAGCCTTTAATTGGATCTGAGTGTATTGACTACTGGCCACATCACGGGTGGTCGATGCACCAGGGGTAGCGGTCAAAGGCGAGAGTTTGGCCTCCTGCCTACATCTTTAGTTTCATGTCTCTGCCCTCAGGACATGCATGAGTTCTTCTGCTGTGCAGAATTCAGAGAAAACAAATGCTTACATATACTTCCAGATCACCAAGGTATGTGCAAGTGAGAACTGCAGGGCAACACACAGACAAACAACCATTCACACACACAAGCACACCTACGGGCAATTTAGAGTAACCAATTAACTAGGGATGTCCCGATCAGGTTTTTTTGCCCTCGAGTCCGAGTCTGAGTCATTTGATTTTGGGTATCTGCCGATACCGAGTCCCGATCCGATACTTTCAGGATTCTCTATAAAGGCACTTATTGCAGCGAAACGTGTGTGTGTGTGTGTCTCGAACCCAGGACCTCTCGCGCCAAAAGCAGCTGTCATACCCCTACACTACAAGACACAGAGCCACCCTGCATAGAAGGCATTAACTTTGACAGCCCTGATAAATATATATCCGAGTCCTGATCGGGAGGTAATGTCCGATTCTGATCGAGTCTGAAATCACGTAATCGGGCCCGATTTCCGATCACGTGATCGGATCGGGACATCCCTACAATAAACCTAAGCACGTCTTTAGAATTAACCTAAGCATGTCTTTAGAAAGCCGGAGTACCCGGAACCCACACAGGCACAGGGAGAACGTGCTAACTCCACACTCCAACCTTAATTTGCCTTAGGGCGTTACACAAACGTAACCATATGCCATGTCTGACTGGTGTGTTATTGACTGAATGTGTTTTTTCTTGAGGACATGTTGGAGCCTGGCCGTTCATGTGCACCTAAAACTGTTGCTTTATCTGAGCTTCACTGCTTCATGAACACCGTGAAAGTCAATTCCTTTGAGTTACTGGTTAACCATTAGGGGTTAGATAATTACCACGTTCTGGATGAAAACACTCATGACAATCATACCAACACCATCAACCCCATCTGCCAAGGTGCCGAGCCCTGCCCTGTACAACACACAGTCCATGCAGGCAGCAGATACACTGAACTGGAAACATGGGCCTCAGGTTACATAATGTTTACTTAATATGCTACCCTCAGATTAAGAATGAACTCATCACCACTGTGGACGAGATCTGCAGAGGAGAGATCTGTGAAGCACTGAACCAAGTGCGTAAATGTAGAAGTACGCTGAAAAAGATCATTCTTTCTCTGAGAAAGTCAAAGTCAAGTTTTACAATATAAAATGCACCACTTAAAGAGTCCAAAAAATCTACTTAAATACATAGCTGCATAACATACAAATTAAATGTAATGGAAGAAATATTATTGAAAATGAATTTGGCTGCAGCGTCTCAAGCTTTTACATACCCTGCAGTCACACCTGTGAAAATCCTCAGCATGTGTTAACACATTTTCTTCTTTGATGTCATGGAAATAGATCACACAGCTAAGACAGCTGTTTACGAGCTTCAACAATTAGATGGAAATGTGTCTTCTCTGTGCGTTGAGAGGGGAGGTGAAATGCCATTTTGCATATCTTATCATGTAGGTAGTTTAGTTTAAAATATTTCTCACACATGAAAACAAAATCTGTGAGAACCTCCCTGTGTGGCACCTAAGTTTTACAGGGCTGTGTTCTTAACAGTATGGGCAGATGTTCAGCTTCTGTGAATCACGTCTGAAATAACCTGTTTCATTATCACACAGTAATTGCAGTCAACAACATAGCATGATTAATCAAAGTGTGTGTTGTTTTTTTTTTTCCCCCAAACTGAGTGGAATTGCCTTTTTCTCATTTAGACGAGCACATCCAATCATGACATCACAGACACATCACAACAAATTAGACGGGGCGGTTTCCATCTAATGATGTTTATCGCTTGATGTGTAGATGTAGGGACTTAATCACATTTCCTTCTCTTGGTGTGAAACTAAGTGTTTATCCTTGAGCCGGGCTAACGCGTTTGTGTTAAGTGATGCTGTAAGAGCATCATGACTGGAAACTTATCTACAGAGGACGTTCAATTACATCCTGACAAGAAGGGAGGTTTCTCAAACACACCACGCAAAAAGCTTCTCTCCTTTAAGCCAATTAAGGGATTTGACGAAAACACTTCTTTCATTATTCATCATAAAGCGTGTCAGCCTTGTCAACCAGCACTGCTCTCACCCTGATCTAAGTGCTGTTAAACACAACACCACTGTGAATGGTGAAACGTGTCAGAAACACAAATACTGGCTTCTGGTGCTGTCGGTCTGTTTCCACCAGCTCCTGCCAAGGATTTAGTCCTGTGAAGATGGCCTGCCGAGCTGACGGTAATTAAACTCCACATTTCCATTGATCTCCTTCATCTCTTCCTACATCCTCCCCCATTCCAATTCCCATCCTACGGAGGGATCCTAAATAAGTAATGCAGGTTTCTGAGAGAAGGTGTGTTAATTGGCCTGTCTTTATGAGCACAGAGTGTTCCTGCTGACCTCTTGCAGGGATGGCCAGTAGCCCTGGGCGGTGAGACAAAGTGAGAGCTGTTATCCAGGGGATTATATGAAGGCAGCTGACCAGATCTTCTACTTTAGCATGATAAAGTCGAACCTTTGAACTTACTAATAACCGATAAAATTTTCATTTCCATGCAGGTCAATACATTAACCATGTGGAGCTTCATCAATGACCCATTAATCAATGCACTGTGATACACTATGTTCAAGTTTTTGATAACCAAACCACAGTTTTGTGCCTTCACTGCAGTGTTGATTTTGCTTTTTCTTCATTCTTAAGTTGTCTTCTGATTAATAATATCTTTTCTCTGAGTCAAGATGCTTCAAGAAATGTCCCACAGAGTCTCAGAAATGCTAACAAATGCTGCACCCTGTGTGGAGCCAGGCTCTGCAGATGGCAGGTTCAGAAGTAAAATCTGTGACTGTAGAACATGTGACGTTCGTCACACGTTAATCCACGAGCCACCAATCACCACCGGTGAATATTTTTTAGAAATAGAACGAGGTGTTAATAGACTATGCCAGAATATTTGGAGCATTTGTCGGTGTATTTTAGTCCTCGATTCACAAGCCTGTCCATACATAGTCCCCCGGTGCCCACAATGAGTTACATAATACAGTTATTTCTTTATGAATTTGTAGCGTGTTCAGATGAGAGAATGCAGTGTGCTCCTTGAGAGGATGGTGAGTAGGAGTCATTATTTCACTTACAGTACTGGTTTTAATGTAAATACAGTCTGCCATGTGTCCTTGTATAGATGCTTTTTTTGGCTGTTGTGCAACAGAGGCTAGTGTCACCAGCATGCTCAGCTTCTGCTTTCAAACAAAACAAAAAGATCTCGGATCACTTTTTTTTTTTTTTTTTTACATCTAAACAGAGATTCCTCTGGGTGAAGCCCTTGTGATTTTTAATCAGTTTCATAGGCGATGCTGGCAAAGTAAGCGCATGCATCCTGCCAGGCTCAGGGATACCCAGCTTTCATTTCCTGCTCAGGGCTACTCTGAAGCCCCTTGTACATGGGCAGGTTCCTCAAAATGAAATGGACTGAATCGCCTCATCTGAAATTCATTAGGGTAGAGGACCTGAGAAACGGATGAGGAAGATGTACACAGTATTTCTGGGAAAACTATGTATATTTATATGTTCTGCTAAAAGGCCTTTGGTTATTTTCTTGTCAGGCAGAGAAGATTTTTAAAGGAAATGAATAGTTCTGAGTAGACAATCTGACAATCAGAGAAATATAGCATGTATTCTTGGTGGTTAATCATCGCACTGGGGTCATTTCTTTTCCTGGCCGCCGAGCTGCAATCTTGATGCTCATGTCTTATCGTCTTGTGTAAGCTTAAAGCAAAAAAAAGATCTGTGTGAGATTGATTATACGCTTTGACGGGCTTGCAATATCTCACGCGAAGCCATATTATTGGGACATATTTTTACAAAGTGAGTCACATTTGAATTGGAACATGGACATGCCAACAGATTCCTGTGTGTGTGCAGTGAAATACATGTATGCCAAAACATTATTGATGTCGCTGTATGATAGCATCTGTATATCTACAAAGTAAAAAGATCTCATTATGTGATTTCACGTCATGAACTCGGTTACATGTGAATTTTAATACTGAACTCAGATGGATTGAAAGATCTTAAACTGATAAAGCTCTCTCAAATAACTTTGCGGTGTATCGTGCTACATTAACTGAAAAGGAATGGCTTTAGACGGTAATTGTCTTGAGGAATACAACAAATCTGATTGTGCTGGGAAAAAGCACTGCATCATTGCACTCCTTGTGATGCCTTCCCCGAGACTAATACAATGAGAGAACTGAAAAAAATAGACTAAGCTCATAATCCAATCTGATTTAGGACTACAATGAGATCTCAGCTGGTGAACAACAGAAGCCCCGAAACAGCCTGGAATTTAGTGGCAAATCCGAGACTCCCTTAATCATTTCATAGGTGGAACTAAGGTAACCATTTCAACTGTGTCGTTGCAGCTGTAGTACAGGGTGAGTAGGACTTCTGCTTTTTTATAGCAGAACTGCGTCTGTGTTTGTGTGACCACATTTTGGACACTTCCCCAAACATTTAATTTTTGTCATATTGTAAATTTGACCGCAAGGAAAATGATCACATCAAGCTGAAGTGAGATTTGTGGAGATTACTCTGAGTGAAGTGAGGCAAATTACCTAATTCCATTTAGAGATGTGTGCAATCGACTTTATCTACCATAGAGATGGTATTAGACCCCTAAATAATCTGGGATGAGAAGGATTTAAGAAGTAAGAACCCAAGAGAGTACTGCCTCAGCTGGTGCTTTTTAGCTATCCTTGTGAAATTTTAATCTGACCTGTATCAACCTGGAATCCGAGGCACAGCAATATGGCTTATTTATATAAGACTCCGTTGTTATGTGTTGGTTCTTTGTTCAGGGCAAGTCAGGACAAATTGTTCTGTTGTTTGTCAGTATGTCAGTGAGAAGATGAGAACTGTTTGATCTCAAGGGTGGCTGAGCAGCTTGTTTTTGACCACACACTTCTGAATACGAATAGGAATAAACGTGTGTTCTTTATGAATAAAAAATGCTCAAATTAAGGAAGCCTGAATCTATATTCTCAGTGAATAAAGGACAAAGATATAAAAGAATATTTATGAACTGCTGTGAAAAGACTGAGCCTAATGATGATTACTGCACGTCTGCAACATTTTTGGGTACTCCAAATTTTCTTAAACATCCGCAGCAGCTTTACATGTGCTATCATCTGGTGATTCCACCACAATCACTAGATGTATACATCCAAAGGACGTTCCCTTACCTAACCTTTTTCCGCTGCTACATCAAGGTAGACATTTAAAACATAAACACCACAAACCCAAATAGATTGAAAGTCTGGTGCAGACAATCAGTATGAACGGTAATTACATCAGTGCTCCTTGACTTTCCAATCAGCAGTCCACAATTATCATCATTACCCTACTTCTTTGATTCCTGACTAAACACCTGCAAAATGAATGACATTTCCATCCGCCGTAGCTAATTAGCAAATGCTAACATGCTAAATTAATATGATAGACAGTATAACAACAGCATGTTGTGCAGATAATAGCATCTAGGAGACTGAGATCGCCTATGCATGACTGTAGCATCATGCTATGCAGGTAGACATGCAGGTAGTAAACAATCATCAACATATTCTTTTAATTACTACAGAACATCAGACCTGACATGGACATGGAGAGATAGGAAAATGCATTATTGATTTATATCCCTCTCTCAAGCTTTTTCCACCGCTGCCAACATGTGTTTCTACCTGTCAGCATCGTCTGCATGCGTTTGTGCATGCATGGCACTGTGGGAGAACTCTTTCCATCAACAACAAATTCAACGATCACCTGTAGTACAGTAAACTTGCCTAAATTTGTTTAGAATATAAATTTGGAACATATGACATTAATCTTCGTGATTGCATGAATTTGTCGAGAGAGAATAAACGTTTGTTTTTATTGACTCTGTGTCCTTCCTTTCCCTAAAACCCTCAAGAAAGAAAAAACAAAACAAAAAGTAAAGAAAAAGTAATATTTCTCGCCCTTAGGCGAGGTAGGAAAAGCAAAAGAATTGAGTGTGGCTCCAACTTTCCAACACTTCTGCATGAGGTGTTAAAAATACTGCACTCTCTGGGAGCTACAACAGCTTAAGCCCTTTTCTTAAATCTACTGAAAAAAAAATGAAAATAGACTTGTTAACAGGTTCTCACAAATATAAAAAAAAGTTTATTTCAGAAACACAAATTTGACTCAGCAAGGCTTGAACTAAATGACACAAAAAGCATGACCTTCCTGCTAAGGAGTATGCAAACAGAGTATTTCCCTAAAAACTGTGTGGGAAAATAAAGTGGGGATATAATCCTGCATAATTTCTCTAATGTTTCCTGAGGGGGTGTATGTATGGTTAGACTGAAAAAGACAGCAGGAAGAAGTCATGGCTGACATCTGCTATGTGTGCTCATATCACCCGGAAGACAAGACCAAATCAAATCCACATGAGACAGATGCACAAAGCCTGTGTTCATCCAAGCATCACTCTGTCTTTCTTTCTGTCTCTCTATCTTTCTTTTTTTTTTTTTGCCCCTCTCTCCGCTCTCACTTGAAAAGAAAATCAAGGTCAGGCTGCTGAGCACGTGAAGTTGCAGGAGAATAAATTTCCACATACTTGTCCTTTCCGACCCACTGACAGACTCAAGGAATGTAGCCTTGTCAGGCCCGGTAATATATGACTAGTGAAGACGCATGGCATGTTTGCATGGGGCCCTCCTTCACTGTCTACCTTCCTTTCCCTCTCTCCTCTTTCTTTTCTGTCAGTGCACGACACTCAAATCCGTAGAGGAAGTGATGGGGTAGGTGGGTGCTTAATTTATGAGTCAAAAAAAAAAAAAACAATTTGTCAATGTTTGAGTAGAAGAGAATCTAATTAAAACGGCAAATGGAAAGAGAAGAGAGAGAGGGAGAAAATGAGTGAATCAGCATAATTACAGCTTAATGCAAACAACTCCACATTGTCTTTATTCCAATGAGTTAATGAGGTTACAGACTGGATAAAAAAAAAGAAAAAAACAATTCCATCACTGCTATTGTCTTCTGCAGGCCACCAAGGAAAATGAGCTGTCACCCGATCTTAATGGCGACAGAGTTTTCACCCAGGCCAGAATTAATATCTGACTCCCAGGCCTAATGAGCAAGAGCTGGGAGAGCAGAGTGAACTCTTTGTCCTGCAAGTTTGGAGAAGAAAAGAAGAGAAAAGCAAAGAGGAGTGTGAGGAGGGGTGGGGGGGCGACAAAAGAAAAAAACAAAAAACAAATAAGAAATGGATGGCGCAAAGAGTAATGGCCCTTATGAGGGAATACTTTGCTGTGATTGGATTCTGCTCCTCAAGGGCAGCTTCAATTCAAAGACGCCTCATCAGTGTGACGATCAGAAGATTAACAGAAGTGTTTCACTTCATACCGCAAAACTGCACACAAAAACACAATTAGCTAGCAGCGGCACTGAACTTGATTACTTCACTTGTTGACGTCCAACAGCTGCACCTACGTGCATACATATTAATACACCAGTGCATTAGCTGATGAAGCAGCTGGGGACGGAATCTACACATTTTCTGCTGGATTCTGATCACAATTTATTCCATATTTTTTTCCCCCATCTGACATATTCAGTAGATTAAAGATGGCCCTTATTTTCTGTTTGCACCAGTTCTAATTAGATGGTCACTTTCTCAAAAACACAATATCTTTCCCCATATTTTTTGGTTTTCTAACAATTGCTGTTGAAGATAAGGGCCAAATGTTTGATCTAAATCTGCACCTCATCAGGTCCTGACACCTGTAGTTCATTTGTTGTTGGATGATTTTACTCCATCTTGCACTACTTGTACACTAGTACCACCTCACTGACCCATGTGGTACCTGTTACTGTTACATTATTACATTATTACACTGTTCCATTCGTTCATATAAGGGTCTATGTTTACCATTACATCCGCCACTCATTTTATGTTCTGTTCATTGTATGTCTGTTATGTCATGTCTGTTATGCCATGTCAATATAGCTTTACTTTAGTTTATTTACCTTAATTTTATCTTAGTTTTATCTTATTTCATGTTAATTATTATATGTTCTTTGTATGCACCAATCACTAAGGCAAATTCCTAGTAATGTGAATCCCCTTCACTTACATGGCAATAAACACGATTCTGATTCTGATTCTGACAACGTGGACGGGTTCTTTGGAAATGCCCAGCTCTGCCTCGATTCTGTGCAATATCGCAATATTTTATTTGGGTCGATTTAAGTTGTGGCCAAATCGATTTTTTTATTAATTATTTATGAGCAAACATTAATTTTAGGGTCTTACTTTTGTGGTGCACACTGTCTCTTTCAGCAGCTCTGCTTAAGCCACCACGCGATAGCTGTTTATTCTCTAGTCTCGTGGTCGTTGTTACACAGCTCAATGTTGACACTGAACATGGCTGACACCGACAACGAGATACGAGAGTTGCGTATACATATACACACACAATTGCAATATAAAGTCTTTGTTACAGTATCGGGATACATCTTATATCGTATTGTATCTTGACATGTGTATCGTGATAAGTATTGTATCGCCAGATTCTTGCCAATACACAGCCCTACTGCCTATGTACACTTGTGTCGTCCATGCATCAGTCAAGATCATCTTATGAATTTGAATCATCTGCTTGTGGTTGCAAAAACTGTGTTTTATAAAGTATTGTTAAACAAAAGGTAGTTTTCTTGCACTTAGTTTGTTACAGTTTTACAAGGTTAAGTTTTATGCAGCACTGTCCATAATCTAAAAGGTGTAAGGGGATATTGTTTCTTATTGTGTTGAGGAAAATGTCAAATGCCCAAATAAAGAAAATCAATAATATTTTAAAAAACTGTTCTTATTTTCTGTGTGTTTCTTTAACGTGTTCATTTTCTGTATTGTGTGAACACTTACATGAGTAGCTTTGTTTACATATTGTATTGAACTGGTTTAACCTTTTGTATTTCACAAACTCCAGCTAAGAGGAGCTCCGGTCCTCTCTCCTTTTCAGTTTCCTTGCAGTTTATTGTTATTATGATTATTATAGTCAAGCATTTTATTCCTTCCACCCCAAGCTGTGGGTTTGGACAAAAGCACTATTGCCTAAAACGACAAATGTACTAGTCCAGATGTGGTCTAGCAATGACCAAATGCAGTTACAAACGATGCAGCAACCTGTTTATTCTGTGAACTAAACCGAGCACTTGAGTCTTTCATTCAAATACCAAAATTAACACTGGCTCGACTGTAGATCCTGCGGCAGTGGGACACAACTAACTTTCCCATTACCAAAGGAAGTCATTTATGCCCCTGTTCTCCTTTTGATCTGTCAGACTTGTGATGAAAAGAATAGTAGAGCTTCAGCCTAGGGATCCTCTGCCTTTGAGACTCAACAGCTTGACTCATTTCATTACTGTCATGAATTAAAGATCCCCAATCTCTTTTTTTTTTTTTTTTTTTTCATTCGCATGGCAATGATCCGCCCGTAGTTAATTTACAGTCGCACGTTGTGCAAGGCCTCCAGCCTCAAAGCTCCTGTGACACTTTACCTGTGTCCTTTTCACTTGCTGGCACATATCATTGTGATATACTATAATAGAATGAGTGGAGGACGGAGTTGTGAGTGGGTATGTTGTATAATGAGCAGGAAGGGGGTATAGTAATCAGTTGCACTGCACCCTTCCTTTCCTGGCACATGGAGACATCTTAACCAGTGAGCCAAATGAGTTTTTTTTATCCTCTGTGGGGGATATATTTAGGAAGACTCTTGGAACGTCTTGTTATGGCAGATTTCTGCGATCATGTCAACACTGTAAGCTGTGACTTAATTAAGATCCTTTTTTATATGCAACTCATGTTCTTATCTGTGTAATGATGTTTCAGCTCTCAAAAAAAAAATAACACACATACACACAAAAAAGTTATTTCACAGCGAGAATGTAAACATGTTTGTAGAACTGGGTTACTCTGCAAGGCTGATTCTATAGTCTGCAAGATAAGGATGTGGTGAATAAAATGCTATGCTCAGAAATGCAAAATGTAAGCCTTCTGCCCTTGTTGGTTGTTTTGATAAGTATTTATTTCTTTTCGGTAAAACATCTTATATAAAAAAAAAACAAAAAAAACAGCCCAGTAAAATGCTCCTCCAGCACACACAAACCCACAGTGCACAGGAGCACGGCAGGATTATGCACATACATGTGTTTGCCCACACACGGATGCACTGGGATAAAGCAGGAGACACAGAGACAACTGTGAAAGGTGACAGCATTTCCGTTCTCACGGGGTGACCTCGTTCTCAGCGGGTTGCTGCGGCAGCTTTGGACCGTGTCTCTACTGGCCATCTGTCCCTGCCGGTCTCCACGGTGAGCAAATACCAGGCGAGTGGCTCACTGACATATTCCGATGGTGTGATTCAATATTGGTGGTAGTTGTAAGCTCGGGATTAGCCTACTGAATCCTCCCAACTCACTCATCTAAACCACCCACCTGGCTGTGGTTTCCATTGACCTGCTCCCTGTGGTAATCAATTGGATTTTGTCCAATCTCATACTATAGTGTAATTAATGCAATTTGATCTTGTGCCAGTGTGATGTGGAATGGAAATGAGCTAGCGGGGAGCTACTGGTTAACAATTTAAATGACTCATTTCAAGTGCAAGCATCAGGTGTAAAGGTAATTTAGAAAAAAAAATGTGCAATCAAGAAATGAAATACATAAACAACACAGTTTAAAAAACTGCCAACCACATCCACGGTGTGATTTGGAGAGGTGGGAATCATCACCCACAGATGAGGCTTCTCTGTCTCTGTCCAAGGTGCTGAAAGTCTATTTTTATATGTGCCGGTAGGGGGCGTGTGGTACCTACAGATACCAACCCGCTGCCATGGCTGCTATCCTCCAGGGTTTCAGCAAAGATGCAGACAAGAGCGATGCTGAATTTGTCTCCGGTCCAATCAGCTTTGACAGTGCGCTTCTTTGCTATGTCTAATCACTTTGTAAAAAAAAAAATCACATCCAAGTGCATCTAAAAGGGATTCTGTGGACATGAGAAATCCACTTTAATGTTAGAAATATAAAGACATGCAAGTCTTAGAAATATAAAACTATTCTTTTTAGGTAACAATATTCGTGATTCTGTCTGTCCTGAGTTTTTTTTTTTTTTATGCCGTCGTCTTTCAACAACTCCGCCTAAACAGAACAGCCAAACTGTCCAGCCCCCGGGAGGAAGCGCGGGTCCCGCCAGCAGGCCTGGCTCACCGCCTGTCTTTTGGGTTGTTTTCGTATGCATGTGCGTGCCTGGCCGTGTCCGATCCAAATAGATTCGCCTCACGTCACCTTACCCACCCACCCCTGCACATAAAACATTCATTAGAGCGCAGCCCGGCGCTGCAAGAAATCTCTGTCTGAATAAGTCATCAAGTCTCAGATTCACTCTTTAAATCTTGAAATTCCATCAATTAGATAAAAGTATTTGTTTTTTTTTCCATTTCAGTGTTGTTTGTGCCAAAGATTCTTTTGTAGACACCTGCGAGGAAAGGCGTCCCTTTGTATCCTTGGCTTTAAATGTAAATTATTCTAAAGAATTAGAAGGAATATTTCTTGCAGCGTGATACAAACACATAAAACATTCATCTTCGAATTCTCTCTCTCTCTCTCTCTTCCTTTCTGTCTCTTTCCGCCAAACGCACCTCGCTGCCCCGCCCTCCCTTTCCCACCTCTCTCCCGTGGTAAACGCACACTGACGCGCACCCAGTGCGGCCGACATCCGTGCTCATACAGCACACACTTTTCTCCCTGTACTTAGGATTGGACTTGGGATCGGACTGGATATGCGCTGGATGGATGGAAACATGGATTCAATACTGTTTTTCCTCCTGTGTCGTTGATTCTCCACTTCCCTGCGCGTTAACACTTTGAGCTCTCCCTCCTGGGCTGTTTGCGCGTCCTATATTTTGTTTTTGGGGAGGTGTCGACTGGTGTGTCGAGTCTACTGATCCCAATTTGGATGTTTATTGCTGACTGTTTTTTTTTTTGAATCCCTCGTCCACATGACTGAGCTTGGGTGCAGCCGAAGACGTGGCTCCCCACTCGGGAAGACCTACGGCTAAAGTTTGAAGGGTGCAGGGGTTGCCCGTAGTCCAACCTTTCCAACCTCGCACTGGATTTGCAATTACCCACAAATTGCAATAAAACAGCGGATTTCCTATCTTATCTCCGCGCACGGTGGCATTCTTTCGTCTTGGATTTATACAGCTTCTGGATTTCACCCCCATCTAAATCATGAAGACCGCTATTACTGATGGTGAGTATAGCTGACATTAGACAGCAGGATATCTTTGTAAAGTTTTTTTTACACACAAATCAGACAGGAGGATCCCGCTGGGTTACTGCGCACTGATAAAAATCCACATCGGTGCAGCAGTGTCACCGCTCTGTGGAGACAACCAAAGATAAATCAGGTGTCCTAATTGGAGTTTACTCCTCTGGCACCCCTGCGGTTGGCTGAGAATATAACAAAACACACACAGACACACACACATATATAATCTGCCCTGTAACAGATGATAATCTTATTTTTGGACCGGACCGTCAGTTTCTGATAGTGCGGCTGTAAACGACCTTGACTCAGTAGCTCTTAATTGAGTCATAATTCAGAGCGTTCATTTGTGCGTTTTTTTACGCGTGTGAGGACGGGTGCGCGCGGGAGTCCGTCAATATGCTCTGCGTGATATCGCAACTTAACCCGTGGCATCCGCTTCAGCCCGTCTGGCCGCTGTGGGCTGAGCTTTTGATGAAGTCTGCAGATGGTCCGCTTGGCGGCCCAATAATACCGCTTCCACTCTCCAGCTCCTTGGCTTATAATTGCTGTTTTCGTGGCATCGTCCCACTCAGGGTGCCGCCAAAGTGGCACGATTATTGGGCCTTGTGTAGCTTCGACTGGACTTGGAGATATTCTAATGAGGGCAGGAATGCCCCCCCCCCCCCCCCCTTTAATTTCTTGGCTGGGTTATGTTGTGTTTGTCTGTCTGTCTGTGTGTGTGTGTCTGTGCGTGCGCATAGGTGGAGGAGGGAGGGTGAAGCACCTGGCATGTCAGTGCGTGTCTTTCTGCACCTGATTATGTTTAATGCATTGCAGTGAGAATAACACAGACATGGGGGATGCTGTGTGATAAGCAGAACCATGAGACGACTGTATGTTACATTCTGTTTTTTCCATTAAAAGCTTGTGAACCCCCCTCCTCCACCACCCTGCCCCACCCGCCCCACACACTAAACACACACACACAGCTTATGCAACACGCTGTACACCCTCCCGTCTTCCTCACGTTGTTCATTACTTGGCTGAAACTACAGGATTATGGTAAGAAAGCTGCAGATTATTGTGGGCCTACAGAATAACTTTGCATTTCACAACTACCAAAATCAAAGAGGTTCCTCTACTTGTGCATTCTCTTTGATATGTCACAGGGTGATGCAAATTCAAGTGCACACCCCTTCATTGGCACAGAATGGCTCAGAGTACCTCAGACCCCTATACAGCTAAGTTTTCATCATCCAAACTGGCTGGTGTGATTTAGCACCAGGATCCTGACACACACACACACACACACACACCTATGTCTGATTTTTTTTCCCTCCCCGCTGCAAATATAATTGGTATCCATCTCTCAGGGTTCTGATTTGGTGGAGAAAATATGGCCTGTCGTGTCTTGTGTTTAAAGTGTCAGAGTGAGGAGGGACTTTAATTTACACTCTTTTCCACCCAGTCAGCATATGATCAAATGCCTCTGTGGGAAAGCTGTTGCTCAGGGGTGTCATTGCTCCCTGTCTACTGCCAAGTAAAGCCAATAAAGTCCAAATGAATGGATAAAACTATTATGGTGGAACTGAAAGCTTTCTCTACAGGAGTTTTTAAAGCACTATACAGCGATGCCATTTTCTTTTCCAATTAGTTAACTTTGTTATTTGCCAGTGCCTTGCCAAAAAACTCTTGCCCTATTTTCAAAAATAGGCCACAAGATGCAGCATCTGAGGTGGCGAGATAATTGTTTAAGAACGCATTAAGCCGTAAAGACAAAGATGGTATGCGAGGGGTGGAAAAAAAGAAAAAGGAAAAACAACAATAGCTCATTTGCATAGTAGCATTAGGTAGGATCAAACATCTTTCCATAAACTGACAATGAGACAAGGCATCTTCCGCATCCTGAAAGGGAATGTGAAATTGATCCATCTTTGTGTTTGTATGGATGTTTATACGAGCACAGAGGGAGGGCTGGGAGGGGAGAGATAATGTGTGTGTGGGTGTAGTGTTCTGTGAGTTTATGGGGAGGTCTGAGAAAAGGGAGAGGCAGTGAAGAGAAGTAAAGACATTTCCAGTTGGCTGTGGTCAACAGAGAGACTAATAAGAGTGCAGCTCATCTCTGGAGGTGTTCAAAAGAGAAACATACCATGTTGACATCCCTACAGAACAAAACAGCACATCAAAAATATTCATTGATTACCCCACCAGGTGTGGGAAATTCAAGCTTTCACTTCTAGCCTACAGCATGCTCCCTACCTCCCCACTCTCATTTATTGCCTTTTCTCAGAATCTTTAACAGTTGAGGATGGTGCTATATGAATAAGACCTTTAAGCTATGAAGACTAATAAACCTTATTACCTGTGCCAGACACTTGCACAGCTCAAAGGTGTTCTGCTAATGTTGTTGTAGTTCCCTTTGATGACCAATAGAGGCCGATAAAGGTCACAGATTTAATATTGTACCTTGAAGATGATGAAATTTTGGAGGTCAATAGAAGTCAACACGGTCTTTGTGAATGAATCAAATCACACTGAAGGTGGGCAACATTAAAAAAAAGGGACTGCTTGGTAGCACAAAAGGTTCATATGGTCTTCCTGGACACAGTAGGGTGAATACAGAAGTGTAGACGTGCCTCTTGGTTCTACATCTTCTCTGCAACATCACATAACAATCTCGTTATGTAAGCCAGTAGCATTCCTATCCAATTACTGCTCCCACATTTAGCCAGATTCATATTTAACATTTCTTAACTGTAGTAACTGGTTGATAATGATATTTAAATCTTGCTGGAAAAAAGTTTTAATCCCTCTAATTATGTCCAAAATGTAATTGTTCTCTCCATGTAATGCACTGTTGGCTGATATAATAACATCTTTGGGGAGTAGTTGCTGAATTAAAATAGGAAGATCCATTCTTTGCAGCTTATATATGTGATGCATGATGACACATTTGGTATTACTCTAAAACATTTCAGTCTAAAGAGCCTTTCTTACCTACATTTTGAATTCTGTGGTTAATGTTTTCTACAACTTGGGCTTCTAGTTATAGTATCTGTCACAACACATGCTAAACAATTTGCGATGCATTGTTTTCATGCTTATCGATCTCTGAATGTGTAAAGGATAAAAAAATGTCAATATTTTGTGCTACAGAGCTTGGTGGTATTAATGCCTTAGTTACAGTGACAGGCTTCAGCAGCCTATCTGAGAGTGGATCTGCTATGTTCACTGCATCCTGATGAGCACATTCCTTCAGGGGCTTCTTTTAATTGGCCGCGCCCTTCAAGTAGCACCGCATTTGTTTATACAGTACACACACACACATAGATTCCTACTGATACACACACACACACACAGAGGCATGTCGGCCGCAGATATCCTTGGAACCATCCGCTCTAGGTTATCCCAGTCTCCCAGCCCTTCACTGCTAATCAGCAAGACAGAAGAACTAAGTGGATAAATGAGTAAAATTCTATTTGTTTATACAGAAGGAAGCTAAGGGGCAAAAATATACAGAAAGCAGTCGAAATGAAATACTCTCTTCCCCCAGATTACCAGTCCCTAATCCTCTCTGTGGGTTATTATTGTACTGTCAGAATATTTAGAGAGAGAACCAGCGCCCTTGCACTCTGTTGGTATCAAATTAAAAAAACAGAACTAAGTGTTGGCTCTTGTCTTGACGAGGGCATGGGTGAAGAGGGAGGACCACATGAATTAGTGTTAGGGAACTTTATGGCGTTGTGAGTCTTTATGGGGGGATTTATTTATGTCTTTTCTTTTTTTTTGCAAAAATCCACTCTGACACTGTAACATAATCCTTTATATGTGCCTACGCATAACAGAGCAGTTCAAGCCCTCCAATCTGCCTAAGCCAGCCCAGCCCTTAGAAAAAAAGGACAAGTGAAAGTTATATACATTATAGCGTGATGACAAAACAGAGTTGTGATGACTGCATGAGCCTGCATGGACACATAAGCGCCCCCCCAGGGGAGCGAATATGCATCTGTGGATTCCTTTAACATGACAATAACATAATATGGCAGCAACTCCTAGCGTGCACAAACAAGAGCTGGCTAATTTGTTAAACACACTGCCCCTCTCATTCCGCTGCACCGTGTCGTCTTTCAGCCTGCAGGTTGTTCTCATCGCGTCCTTGGAACTCGCTCTTTTTTTTGTCTCCACAATTGTGTATCCATGAAAGTTGCATGGCACTTCTAATCCTATTGCAGATGCAAAAGTGTGCGTCGAGCTGCTTGAACATCAGTGACGCTGATTATACCACAATGGGGAGGCTGACTGATGGCCTAGTAAATTGTTAATTAGACAGAGCAGCAGCCGCTCTTAAATTAGACGCATGAACGGAGTCGTTGCCAACCTTATAAGTCAACCCTGCTCTGCTCCTCTTCTTTCAGGCTACACTGAGGATTCACATAAAGTAGCTGTGTGCTTGGCATAAAAGTTATACGTAGATCAATATTTGGCGGGATTTTCACATCTTGTTTCAAGCAAAGAAACTTGCGAATCCAATCTCAACGTGTTCCAAAATTGTTACAAAATTCAGCTCTCGTACACCCGCAGCAGAGAGTGTGATGATATCCATCGATACTTGTCTTCAGCAAACATGAAGGACATCGATATAATTAGCCACATTTTGCTGACATATAACCTGATCTGAATTCTGTGCTCACTCTGTTCCGGCTGCTCTGCATTTACAGCAACTCAAGTTTTATAGGGAGGATATATATATGTGTATATATATACATATATTTTCCCATCCACAGATAGATACGGGTTCTCTTGTATTTTAAACTGTGTCGATCTTATTAGTGGTAGTGATGTGACGTGACGTGAACTCCTTCTGATCCTCCTGAGTGGGTCTGCATGTTGTTTGCAAACTTGAGCAGATGGGGAGTTGGTGTTTTATGCAGTGTCTCACTGAATCCCTGGCAGCATGTTTTCTTGAGGCCTTTGAGCCGAGAGAGAGAGAGAGAGAGAGAGAGAGGGGGAGGTTGGGGGAGGTGAGGGGATGGGAGTGGTCACCTTTCTGTGCTGTATGCGTTTCTGGATTCTACTCTTCTTGTGATTTATCTTCATTCATATTCTAAAGGATCACCTCAGGCTTGTTTTATGTGAAGGACAAACACAGTGTGCTAAAAAAACTGCATATATTAGCGAGGTTGTTCTGCAGCGTGAAGTGAAAGATGAAAAAAAAAAAACAGCACCCTGGGTTGATGGCTAACCGTGGATGGATAGATACGCCATTTAAGATGGTGGTAGAACAAAGCCTTTCAGAAATTCTATGAGAGATTGCACTTGCAAGACACACTGCAATATATTCACATCAGTAATGTATCTCCCAGCGGAAGCTAAAATATGTATGGGGAGCCCTTCAAAAGAAATAGGTCGTCACTTCACGGCCCTGGGGAAATTGATCTGTTATAGATGTGAAAGCTCATTTCATAGGTGCAAAACATATATAATATATAACGTGCTCTGGTTGCTTTGTGCAAAAAAAAAAAAAAAAAAAACTCAAACTCACAAATTCTAGGCGGCTGATAACTTCCTTTTATACACAAATCTGTATCCTCAATGGCAGGTGGGAGTAAAAAGGATTTGTGGAGCAAGAAATGCATAATCCTGCAACTTCGACACGAGTAAAAAGTGAGAGTTTCTAAACATACTCACAAGTGGAATCAATGGAGATCCCACTCGTCTGCTACAACGGGAGCACCCTATAACCTTTACTTTGAAAGAACAACACTCGTGTTTGTCTGCATGTAATTGGACAGGGCAGCACTCACACAGGAAAACACTGTGAAGGAAAGTTAACTCCCTCCAAGCTCTGTGCTTATGGATGTCCGTTTGAATCAGGTTTGCCTCTCAGTCATCCACATTGGCCTTAAAGTAGGTTATTCTTATTAAAATGCAAATCTGACTAGAAGTACTTCGTCCTTTTGTCCCCGTGGATGATGTGCCGAATGCATATTCTTTACTCTCTCTTTACTCTCCTCTCATATTGTGTTGGTCATTCTTCTCTCTCTAATTCTATTACTGTCTCACTCACATCCACATTGTCGCTCATCTTTCAGTCTTCACTCTCAGGTGTAAATGCTGATTATCTTGTGTAGATATCAGGCCACGGCAAATTAAATGTGACCGCAGCTAGCCTGCCAGGACGTCCATTATAATGATATCTGTAATCTGCTGGGCTCAGGGGAAGCAGTGGGGAGGGGTGGAAAGTTAGAGGGATGATGACGGAGGGGGATTCGGTATGGATCCGGTGGCTGGCAGGAAAAAAAAGCGAACATGGATTGTAGCCACTGATGAGGTTCACACAGACCATATGTCATCCATGGGTTTAAGTACTATGAAGCAGAGGGCCATCCAAGACTCCAACAACATCCTAAGCTGAGGTGCGTGCCATGTGTCGGGGACATTTTCTCTTAATCTGCAACTTGTGCTTAATGTGTCCTTTGGTTGCCATAAATTGTGTTTTCACATTTTTTTTTATGAATGATCTTTATTCAAACATATGGTGGCAATCAGCCATCATGATAACTACCCTCCTGTTTTGTCTTTAATCTTAAGAAATGCTGCTTCTAGAATTGAAAAACGCACCACTTCATGCTTCACAGATTCTTCACTGAGGAAGATCTGCACTGGATGACAGACAACAACAACAAATACACGTTTTTTTTCTCTCCCTAAAATGTTATCAGTTTGCTATAGAAAGAGAGAAAATTATCCATCTGAAAGTTGTGTGGATGATTATACCAGCTCAGACTCAAACAACAGATCCTGCAGTGCAGCATTTTGACACAGCCCTCAGAAGAGGCAGTAGATCTGTGTGGGGAAAAAAAAAAAAAAAAAAAAACATGAATGGAATCCCTTTGACATTCAGGATCGGAGAGCACAAAGGAAGAATTGATCTGATGAGCAAAAAAAAAAGAAGAAGATTGTAGCAGGGAGATGTCACAGTGGCAGGCGCGTTAGCTTGGCTCACTTTCTGCACCCTCTAATCTAAAATGGTGCTTGTTTTCACATGCCTGTACGTGTTCCCGGCAAAGCCTATCATCACAGCAATTATTCCACGGAGAGAGATGAGCACTGCCAACACTCCATCTCCAAGCTGTAAACAAATTATGCTGAGGGGGTCTTGATAATGTCTGTGTGCGAAACAAAATATTCGGAAACCAGTTCTGATGGTCCCGCTGGGCCGTCTCTGGGTCCTCAACCAGGAGACACCCACAGGGGGAGAGTAACTGTGCCATCGCTGGAAGGAAACTGGCTCTTCTAGCTTTGCCTTCCAGATGTATGGTGATATATTTGTCTTCCCAGTCAGTATTTACCCATTTTGCATTCCTCATCTGAGACCCCCTACTCTGCACTTGTTTGGATAATGAGCTTTGACAGATCTTTCTCTGTTTGCAGAAATCAAAGCCTGGAATATTCACCTTGCGTTTTCGAGAAGTAATTGGTAGAGATGGAATTGTTTCCTTACACATAATGTAATTTAACGCGATACTGGCAAGTCAGATTGAGGTTAATTTTACTCGCAATTTCATAAAAACAACCGGTGGCTTTGGAGTTTTGATCCATCGCCTTTGTCTCATGGAAATTTCCGTTGGTTTTCAATAAATCTTTCAGTGTTTTTCTGCCGTGGGTAATTGTCAGGTTATGTTTTCTTGCCCTGCATCGCTCCCTTGGAAGGCATTAGCATATTAAGTTTCGTGCCTGACTGTGAAGTGATTCCCACCATGCCTTTAAAAGGCATCGCATGAATAGAAGCTGCATTACACCACAAAGAAATATGAGACAGAAGAGAAGAGAAAGCACACTCTTCCTCCATTTTCTTTCCACCACACACATCAGCGGGAACAGGTTCGACATGCATGCGCACAGCCTCTGTGTCGCTTTCTGGCGAACTGTATTTACAGGAGGGGTGAGTGGTACACTTCCATCTCCTACAGTTAACTATGTGGAAACAGCCATGAAATTGTAACACTTCTACCTCCAAGTTCAAGACACCTGAGCCTCTGCCAGTGTTTTTTTTTCCTGTGTTTACTGTTGCTTACTCAACCATGACACTGAAATTAGAGCTGGAAACTCTGCAGGATCTGATCAGCAGTTCAAAAATCACACCAGCTGCCAAGATGCAGGAACACAAAAAGTGTTTGAGTGCTTTTCAAACTAAAAGTCAATAAGGCAGTGCAATATATCATAAAAGACATTTGCAAGCAAGCTAACCCTAACCCTAACCCTTTCACTGTAACCTCATGCCATGTTGATCTTCAGGATTTTTACTCAGAAATTGAGGGAAGGAGTTCTACTTCCAATTTATTTATTTCTGTAAAAAGTCTTCTACATAAAACCATACTTGAAATTATATCAGGAGTCATTCAAATATCTACAATAGGCTGTAGCAGATTAAAAAAAGCTCAAAGACACAGATGCACGACAGCAGCAAAATCAAGATAATTAGTTAAAAAGCAAAAACCATTTGCTATAATAGTCCTGCGAGTTAATGCATCACAGAATTTAATTGCAACATTAGTAATAATGCAGCATGAATATCAGGGGAATA
The DNA here is from genome assembly GCF_900634625.1 of Parambassis ranga. Taxonomy (NCBI): domain Eukaryota; kingdom Metazoa; phylum Chordata; class Actinopteri; family Ambassidae; genus Parambassis; species Parambassis ranga. The sequence continues at coordinate 19,676,034 of NC_041030.1, forward strand.
CAAAATGTGTTTCTACAGCACAAGTCATCTGCTATTATGATTCCAGGTCCTTGGATGGTGAAGCTGAATGCCTGGCATTCAGGCAGCTGCTCAAAGAATCTCACCGCTATGAAAAGCAACATGTCCTTCCAAAAAGAAACGTCCCTGTTTTTTAGAGGTATTAAGATTTAAACCAAAGACCTTGCTATCACTCGGGGCTTTCTTCTTGAAGGTTTAATCATCTTCTAATTGCTTCCAAGTTATTTTGAAGCGTACAACAATAGAAGTTTCTTCTATCTTTGTCCTAGAAGAACAGATCTTGATATAAATTGGATTTTCTCCACAGCACTGTTAATCTGGGTGTCAGTCGGTTGAAGTCAGGCTTTAGGGGAAGAGGTGGGAAAAAAAAGTTTGGAAGGCAGATTCTTGTCTCTTTTGTCTTACAGAGTGCCTCATGTACGAGTTCTAAAGTCAGTGGGTTTTTGGCTTTTATTCCTGAAATAAACCCTTCAGATATAATATCATAGATATGCTGGTAATCTTTTATCTATGTCTGGCAAGTGTGCATTGTATATAGCGGTAAATTTCCTAAAGAGTTCCATTAGATTACGTAAATAGGTCAAGAGATACCAGTGGTGTCACAGTATTTCCCGTCAATGGATTCTATCCACACACGTGCTGTAATAGAGACCTGTTATTTCAAAAGCTATAGCATCATGCATTAGAAACCATAAACAGCCATTAGCTTGCTCCACTGTAAGAGCTTTGCACCTCATTGCTGGCTAGGCAAGGCATTACTCAGCAAATGGAGATACCGGAGACTGGAAACTTCACTGCAAACAAGCAGATGAAAGGAGGCACGGTTAATGACATGGCCTCTTTTCCTTACATCTGGCTCATTTACTGGATCTTCTTTTTTTATTCTTGGCAAATGTTTTCAACCAAAAGCTAAAGTAGCATTGATGTGTTTGGGCTGGCAGTATTATGTTTGACGTCGATCACTCTTGTAACACCGAAAACACTCTTTTGTTAACTTTTTTTCCGATTTTGCAGCACACATGTTCACGTTATCTCAAGGATTTGTTTACTTTATGATGACAAGATGGCTTCCCTTGTCTCTCCTGATAATAGGCTCTGCTGATGTTTCAATTTTTTTTCCACGTTATATAACCAAGACTGAAACAGCCTCTCCATAAGGATTCCTCTGTCAATACAGCACCACACTAATTATGTCTTTTTCATATCAGAGCAGTGACTGAGAACTGCCTGTGTGTGTGATACCTTCTTTATCACTTGAATGGGCTTATCCAGCCCGCCCTCAGCTACTGCTGTGCAAACTATCCTCCTGTGCACCACTTTCTCAATGAGATAGAGTTGGAGCTGTGCATTGGGACTGTATTACAGTATCGACTCTTCTTCCACTTAACAGGAGAATCAGCTCCGTTTACGACTAATTAAAGCCATTAAAGGGGGGGCTCACGCTAATGCATTTTTGCACAGATAACAGAAACACGGGCGGCAGTGGCAGCCGGGCTCATTTTACCGGCAGGTCAAGATGAGAGTAATTAACTGCGTATTAAAGTCGCAGCGTGACGCGTTCCAGACTAGTCAAGATTGTGGCCTGGGTGCAAAGTGCTGATATGGGTGTCATCAAGGCTGAAACGGATTGCTTCTTGCACTTAACACTTTCGAGCTGAAAAGCTCTCCTTGAGGTTGCACAGAAAAAAAAAATCCATGCCTATAATGACACAAAAAGGCACATCAAATATTTTGCTAATGAGAATATTATTGAACATCAGTAGGGAATGAGTATCCAAGCATATTTTTTTTGCTAAATTCCAGCAACGGTGACCAGGTGAACAAAAATTACTTGAAGTTTTTGATGCCCCATAAAGACGCACATTCAGTTATTATGACCCTTTGCTCATCCTGTAGTTTGGGTAATCTGGAAGCAATGCAGTTTATGCAATTTCCCCATTGTGGAACTAATAAAGGTTTCTTAATCGTAACACTGGCAAACCTCCTTAAGGAGAAATCAGTGTTTCCCACACACAGAAATCGGCTGTTGAAGTGTTATTTTTTGTGTTATTTATTGAATATGGTCAATACAGGAGAGCGATTCTGCCCGCTATCAATCCTCCCTCTTAGGTAATCCATGTTTCCAGGAGGAACACGGTACATACTCTCCTTCTCGCTGTAACCAATATGCAATTTCCCCATTGTGGGACTAATAAAGGTTTTCTTAATCTTAATATACGCTGCTTGTGCTTTTTCTTTTTGAGATTATTCATTCAAAATATTCAGTATTTCCTCTGGCATGTTGCAAAAGTAATAACATACATTTAAGTAAAGCCTAATAAAACTATCCCCTTAAGATACATTTAGAAGATATACAATAAAATTTGATAATCATTTGCAGTTAAAGACAAGTTAATTATTGACAGTCATGCAATTGAAATGACTCAATCGACAGCCCTAAAACAGACACAAAGCTTCCAACTAAAAACCACAGAAACACATGATCAGCATTACATGCTTTAAGCAGTGATTTCAATGCTTCTGCTGCTTTTACAGTCACTCGTTTGCATTTGCTGAAACTCTGCCTCTCGTTGGAACAATTGTCAGGAGCAACTTGGGAAAATTGCACATCAAAATTTACATAAAATCATCCTGCAAGTTTTGCCCTGTAATGTATTAGGTTGTTTCTACTTTATAATGTTTTCATTATCTGCAGATCTAATGCAAAGTTATTCAGGTTAAATGCATAAAGGACTAGCATAATGCCCATGGCTGTTCACATCAAAACAGCAAAGCCATTATAAACATCTGCAGCCCACGAGCAGAAGGTGCTTTTTTACTTTCCCCTACTTAATATATATACACATATTCTTGTCATACACATTGTGATGACTGTTAACATGCACCTTTTAAAAATCCAGACAGGTGCAGTCCATGTCTCTCTGCAGGGTAGGATGTAGGAATAAGCAGAAATTACACAGATAAATATTCAGCGTCCAAATGTCGATTAAAAAGACAAAACAAAGCCTCGTTTCTGCCACAAGGAGCAAGATGAAAGGAGAGGGCTTTAAGAGTTCTTCCACCTAAGGTAAGCTGTTGCTAAGCTGAGTCTGCAGTTATCTCTTATCCACTGTGCTGAATACAGGAAGAGAGGAAAGGGAAGGGAAAATAAGGGCTAGGCATTCTGTTGCCAGATTGACTCCATCTTCAAAGAGATATTAACATAGCAGCAGTTTCCCTTTTATCTTCCTTTTAATTTCAAGGATGCCAGCCCAAATTAAAATGCAATGTGACTGAAATAAACCCAAAACACCAGACACACAAAGGAAAGCAGATTATAAAACAGAAGTCAAGCAGGTTGGAGACACCGATCAGCGTGCAAGACAACATCTGTCTCATTAGCTGCACCTTTCCATTCTGGGGTTGTCTACATTTTATTACATGGAGCCAAATCATGTTAGATGATGTTTCCATGATGTAAATATAAAACAAAAATAGACACATCCCTAATGGGGGCAAGTCAGTAACAGGTGTCGCTAGCATTTAGCTTAGATTTGAGCTACATTGGACACTGAATGCTATATGTAATTTTTTCCTGCATCATCATTCAAATGTTTAGTGACACATGACAGTGAAGCTATTAACACTACAATAACACTTCATTTTGATATTTGCTGGCTGGTTTTTCTTTTAATTCCCAGGATTCCCAGGTGACAGTGCTGTTTTCATTTCAAAATGGGCTCCACAAACACTCCAAGTTTTAATTACTGTTTTCCATGTCAGCAAAGGAAACTTCAGATGTGCAGCTGGTCTTAAAATGAGCTTCTGATGAGGCAATGCCTCCTCCCAAAAAAAAAAAAAAATCAAGCCACTTGGTCTGAATACTAAAAAGAGAATTTAAATAGGTTTCAGATAGAGCCAGTATACACAGGCTTCTTATAGTCGGTCCAGACCAGCAGGGAAAAAAGAAGGCCTATTCTGCCACCACACAACAAAACATACATCTAGCAGTGTGACTGCAAGACAAAACCCTCATTCTTTCTGTCAGCTCCATATATATTTCATCGGCCTTGCGTTTCTTTGAAAGTTTCTCTGCCTGCTGTGCGTTTGCATCTCAAAACTTGTAGTAAATTTTAACCATGTCCCCTCGGCAGCTGTATACATCCTTCTTCCTTCTCCGCAGAGCCAGCCAGCAGCACAATCTTAGAGATCGAGTGTCACAACAGCTTCCTGAGCTTCTCAAAAGACAATTTCAGCTGCTCCTTCCCCATGCGACGTTGCTGTCACAGACATTGCGTGTTTAAGATAAAACAGGGAATAGAGGATCTTGGAAGATGATGTTGCAAGGCTGGTGATGGCACAGAAGATCAGACTGCAGCATAGAACTCTGGGAACTGAGGAAGACGGGGGAAAGCGAGGGGAAGCATGCATACTAATGCTGCCCTCTGCATTCTTGTCTCTTTTTCATTACTTTGCATTGGGGGGCCTTCACCTCAGCTTTAGATTCCATTGTCTTCATTTAAGTGATGCCTCCTACACAATTTCCCTGCTTCCATATAACTTTCTTGCACTGGAGCACTCATGAATCACCAAAGTCAGGACGTTTCCATCCTGTGCTGTCAATCTATCATGTTAATTCCCATCCAACTGCCTTTACCTTGGTGTCAACCGGATAAAGGTGTCTGCACTGCATGGGAGTAATTTACCTGTGGTATACAGTGGGTAATAACTGACACATCATATTGACTGGGCTAATTGACTTAGAAATGATGGTTTTAAGAAGATAAATTGCTTGGTGCCTGCAGTATTTTTGTGCCATTAGCTGCATACTGTACCACTAGTGAATTCCTTGGAGCTGCTCAGATGTGTTGTCTGTCTAAGGAGAGGTCATAAAGCAGAGTAATTGAGGCTGGCTGCTTTTCAAAGCCTATATGGCAATACGTAACACTGATATAGTCAAGATACAATCCAAATTTGGTCAAAAATACTAAAGCTCAACAAAATATAGAAAAAAAATTCCATCACATCATAATGTCATTGGTGCCGGCGATACCGAAGCTAGCCTTTAGCGATTTTTGCAAACAGCATTTGAATTTCTTCGTCTCGCTCCATGCTGCTGCTGAGGCATTATATAGCACAAGCTGCAAACAAATAATTGCAGTGAATGGATCTGTCCCATTATTCAACCCCTGACGTACATGTTCAGTCACTATCAGCACCAATATCAGATATTAAGATCAGATTGCTGCATCCAACAACAGGCTTTGGTGCCCAACCCTTACCATCATTGGAAAATTGCTAATGCTTCACTTCAAGTGATTGGATCAAGTGCCTGTTTATCACTGGGTAACACTGACACCCTGACGCCCACAATTACTAGTAGTTCCTCAACTGGCCAAAGGACACAAATGGACAGACAGGAGACAAATTCCCATGCTCTCAGTATTTGCAGATTTTGTCAAGTATGTGTCTGCTGCAGCAAAGCACCATTTTCTTAGAAATCATTCACAATGATGATATGTTGTAACACAGTTGTGTTTGTTGTCTCAGGCAGAAATTATCCTGATGGCAACAGTGACTTTTACGCACGACCTTCTGGTCATTATCATTCATTGCCATGCAGAGTAATCCTAATGACTAAAGAAACTAAACTTGGCATTTTAAATGCCGAAAATCTTAACTAAAATTTTGTTCACTTGAAAATCCTTTGGCTTTTTCCTAAGACAGCCTGCCAGGTGTTTTTTATTTTACTTTTTTCTTTTTTTTTTTAAATGAGCACTATGTGAAAAGATTTGACTTGACTTGTGTGAAAAAAACACAAATGGCAATGTTTAACTGCAGGGTTTGATGTTGGACAGAAAATGTCAAAATACGGTTCTGAAGAAGAAAAGTCACAGGGTGGCATGAGACCTCCGTCTGAATTCATTCAAACGCAATGCCTCAAAACAAGTTCCAAAAATTCACCCACCCAATATAAAGGCGGCGTGTTGCTCACAGACATATATTCAGATTTTGGGTGACATCTGTAGTCAACAGGTGCCAGGACGCAACAGCTGCTGCTCGCCTGCTCTGAAGTTGCCCCGGGGAGCCTAATGCCAGAGCCGGTTTGGGTTCATCACACACCTTGTTTTTCATTTCTGCAAAGTTTTCTTCCCGGGTGAGAAGAGACAAGACGATTAAAAGGAGTTACATTAGTAGAAGGTTGGGTTGACATGCTCAGTTTTCCACAGCAGTGGAAAAACCCCCAACTTCTTAAGGCAACCTTTTGACCTCTCCAAATAAAAGCGATGGAGTAGGTCTCCAGTTGGCTCCTCTGGTGCCTATTTAAGGAGACTCCAGCCTGCGCTCCCTATTTTATCTGAGCCACAGAGAAGCTATTGGAGTTCACATGATTGATGTGGTCTCATCTCTCAGGCTGTCAAGCTCTCCCGATGAGCAGATACTTTATCGACTTCTTTTTGGGGAGCGTATCTAGTCTCACCGCTTGCGAGGAAGTGTAAGCTCTTTTAGACGAACAGACTCCAAATGGTGACCTCAGCCCTGATCTTCAAAGTGTCGATTTAAGAGTAAAGTCCCATCAGATAAGTTCTCCTGGTAGGATATTAGTCTGAAGGATAAGGAAGAAACCAACAGACTGTCTGTGCTTGTGCTCGGTGCAAGATTCTATTGACAGAACAGGAATTACTAGAGATTGAATAATGGCGTTCACTAAGTTGACAAGCCTCCATTGATGTGCAGACTTTTTCATTTACAGACCCAGTTCTGCTGCTAGTAATATCTATCCAGTCAGCTTGCAGTGAACATACAAATCCAACAATCTGCAGATGGAAATGCCAAACAGGAAACTATTTCAAACACAAACAGGCCTGATACTACATTTAAATGTACAAGCGGATTTCCTGCTGGTTGTTTGCTTATCCCTGCTTTGCGCTTCAGTTTAGGGGAAAAAAATATATTAAAAAACTGTAATCCACAAAGTCTCTCTTTCCTCGCAATAAGGTGATGGCTTTGCATTTTCACTCCTAAGCTCTCAGCCAGCCAGCTGTATCACAGAGCAGCCTTCACAGAGGAGATTGTACAACTCCCGTGTAATAGGTCCACTACTCCCTATAAAAGGCCAGGCCCTTATCTTGTCCATATAAGATCGTTTGGTCAAGCCGATGTGTTGGGCAGACAGTAGGTCATAACCCCCCATGTCCAGTTTGGTGTCGATCATTCATCTCTAGGGCGGAACAAGCTCTCAAGTGAACAGAGAGGATATTGTGAAGCCTATATATTGTGAACGGAATGCTTTCTTTTGTAAGAATTCTGCCCTTTTTCCCCTTTTGTATCTTGCACTGTGTAATGGAGTCGTGGTTAAAGCAGCCAATTTGTTTCACAGAGGGAAGCAAAAATGTTCTGATAATAGGTCTAAGGGTTTTCAGCATTGTTTTTTTATGCCCTGTTAAATCATAATGAGAAGACGAGACAAAAGACTTAGAGGCGTGAGGCAGAAATCAGCAACATCCTATGATGAGGACACGGCCTTCTGTCGCATCACACCACCAAGGCTGTCCGTTTCCTGCCGTTACCATGGCAGTCGTTGTCCTTCCTGCATTTATGGCACTGCTTTTCTTGTCAACTCATTAAAGGATGTCTTTTATTTTGGCATTCAACCTTAAACACAACATCGAATTGCAGAATTTTAATTGTGAAACCAAAAAATAAGCAAGCTCGGTTTAACACAGGCTCTTGTTGCGTGTAGGTGTTTCCTGCCCCACACCGACAATTGGCCCTTGTCAAGCAAGCATATTACAATGCAGGAATATGGGATTCTGAAGCAATTGGCAGCTGCGAAAGGTTAACAAAGACGGAAATGAACTGCAGGCAAAGGGCACCGCAGATGTTTCACTGCACTGGAGCTCGTCACAAATTATGCTGATTAGTTGTATGATGCTAGCTTTTATTAAATTACAATTTCTAATATGGTGTTGGGCTGCTTATTGCAGAAGGGTCAAATTAATCTTCCATCCAATTTCCTAAAACGACAACACGTCACTTCCTTAGTCCCAGCATGTTGATGTGTTTCCTCATCTGGCTTGCCCTGGTGCTGGCATTTCAGTGTTGAATCATCACACATTATTAAATCAATTCTGCTGCTGGCAATACAAAAACTCTAAAGTCGAGCGGAAGAAGGTCTCGTTAATGGGTTGCATTCTTTCTTATCTTTGAAATAATGAATCTTTCCGTTAATGTAGTGCTGACTTTGATGTGCTGATCTGCAGCCGTGTGCACCATTAGTCATGAAGCTGTCTACTTCTCACCGCATTTTGTCTTTTTGTTTATTCCCCTTCACTGTAGCACATACTTTATTTCATGGTCTTTGATTCCAAGACCTGCTTTATTATTAATCCACAGACTTGTAAACGCAGTAAAATATTCAGACACATTGCATTTTAGTTTCTTATCCTTCAACCATCATCTATCATTCTGAGTATAAGCAGGCATGAAAATCTTTGTATAGTAAGCACTGGTCAAACACTGCTAACATCTTATCTGCTGATATCTTTGTCATACTTTATAACATTTAAAGATATTTCTAAGATTATCAGTGTTCTGCCATACTGGAGTAGGATGAACACTAGGGGGCAAGCTTAAGCTTTTCTCACATGTCCATAGCATATTTAGGCAATTGGCTCTCCTCTGTCCCCCTCCATCTTTTAGCACTTCAGATTGCGTGTGTGTGTGTGTTTGCTTCACAGTGGTATATGGCTGTGGCAGACTGTGAACTCACACGTTTGTTCGGATTTGTTTGGGTGTGTGCTTGTGTGTGGCAAACCACCCACATTAATCTTAATCCAAAAATAACGTTCAGGGGGCCACTTAGTATTCCGATTGAGTGCAAGTTATTTGGATTTCTGGCATCTTGGATTAAAATTGAATTGCATCCCCCAAATCTTTCCCCTTCCTCTCTCTATCCCTCCTTTCTTTGTCTCTCTCTCTCTCCCCCTATGCCCCTTCCTGTCAAGTCTCTCTTGTAGCACCCTGTCTCTTTAGATACGCTAGCTGTTCTCTCTTTATTCTCCCCTGCGTTTTTGAGGCTTCCTGATTGTACGGTGGCTACATTCTCTTTCTTTCCCTCTGTCCCGCTGTCCCTGCCTCAGCCCAACGTCTCCCCTTGCCCTGTTTATTTGCCATCGAGAGTCTTTCTCATCGCATCGGCTTCTTTGCTGCGTCTGCCTCAATTTGCATCGGTGCATGCCGTGTCAGCTCGGGCCTCCTGATCAAATCCTACCAGCTGATGACTGCTTTTATCCCAAATTTAGCTGCCGTGTGTTTGTGCAGGAGCCTCCCTGTTTCCCACAATTCTTTGCTGGTGCAGGATAGGTGGCCGCCTGTGTCTGCTGCGTTGGTCTGTCTGTTGTTTGTTGCTGGGGATCGGGGGAACAGATGGTGCGCTACGTTTTTTCCCCTGCAGAGGCTGCGTGCTACAAAGTGCAGCATCATGCAAGATGGGTTTCACTGCAGACATTTCTGTCATAAGAGCACAAATAAATACTATCCCCATACTTTCCTGCATTTTTACTAGAGTCATTTATCTTAATGTCTTTTTATTTAAATAAAGGTATTGCATCTCCTTGTAATTACATTGTCAAATTAAATGATGGACTGTTCAACGTCCTGTACTTGTTGAAGTAGTTAGAGATCCGCAGTTTGTCAGAACTTCAGTTCAGCTAGTCTCACTGTGTATTGCTGCAGTAGCTTGAAATATTTTTTGTAGAAAACGAGCATGTAGGCAGGACAACCCCCCGGGAGGATGAGTGGGCGCATGCTAACTCTCAGGAGACAGCTCTTGATAAAATATTAACAAGGTGGATGAATTTCACTTTACTTAAAAGACTTAATTCAATTTCCTTCTAATGGTTGCTGCCATTGATATTACCAAAGCATGTGATGGCAGAGATTTGGTAGATTGTTCGATAAGATCCACCATCATACTGTGCCGCATTGTGCCACGCACAGCAGAAGTGCATTTTTAACTGCTAATGAATCAGTTGTGTTTGGGGCAATGCCAGGCACTCAGAAGCCAAGATTAAAACTGTGCTCTTGCTAATCATAACAAAAGCCATGGGATTAGTCACTGGAGATAGAGTCAAGGTCCTTGCCCACACAGCTAATTGAGCTCTTATCTTGGCCTAGCCGGTAATGTTATTAATCATAAATGGCATGTCATGTTCGTGAGGAACCGTGGAAGCTCCATAAGCTCCTGATGAGCTTTGAAAATGCATACTGCTTTGTTCTCCAAAGCCCATGCAGAGCCTCCAGGATAGTGAATAAACATTAACCAAGGTGTTCCATTTGTTAGTTTGAACTCGTGGTTCAATATAAACATGCTTTTTCCAAATCATACTCGTCTTCATGTCGCAGCTAGTGAGACTAATGATAATCACTGGGAGTGCGATTTGTTGCTCAGAGCAGGAGTGGAGCTGCTATTTTCTTGCTTACTGTTTTTTTTTTACTGGAGGCGGTTTACCATAGATATAGCCAACAAAAGTGGAAGAGCAAACAAGATCTATTGTTAACCACTGCACAGCTTCCATTCCTAGATGCCCTCCAGTAATGCAGAGGTATACCTCTGCCACTGCATGTGCATTTGCTCTTTCTGCTTTCTATCTCATCGACACAATTTTCCTCTGTGGAAAACTGTATATGTGTAACCAGGATGTGTTAGCTTATTGACCTTTGAGCAGATTTGTTTCCCCCGGAGAGAGCAAAATTATCATCTTTTGCGCTCCTGTTTCAAATCATGCATAACTTTCATTGCCAGCCAATAATGGGGTGTTTGAGAAAGCTCTGAAACGTGAGTGCAGAGATCAGCGTGCACTTGTAAATTAGCATGACAGTAGCAGGTGGCTGCGTTGGGAGTAAGAAAGAGGCGGCGGAGGAGACTCCAAGATACGAGCTCAGCACAATAATTGAAAGCCCTGCTGTCAGGTGATGGCTGCTCAGGTGATGTGGCACAATGCTAGCGCCTGTCTAGGCAGAATGCAGACAGAGAGAGAGAGAGAGAGAGAGAGAGACTTGAGATGTTTTTCATATGAGAGGGGATCAGGACGGATTTCGTCCAGTGCTGTCTGTTTCTTTTTTCATCAGGGCCGTGCGTCATGCAGCCTGCAAACGTATGCATAATGTGAAGTGGCGCATGTACAAACACTGGCTAATATAAATGCATCTCAAGAACAGTCGAGCACACAACCTGCCATATATGTTAACACAAATAATCAAAGGAAGTTAAGTAGAAAAGCGGATTAAATTAAAAACACTTGATAGCTTCTTACTACCAGTTCCTCGGATGTGTCCATGCCAAGTGAGCAATGTCTTAATAGTGTTAGCTTAGACCAGGATACGTGAATAATTGAGATAACAGTGGTTATCTCAGTGGTCCATGAACCCATGTAACTTCATTTTTACAGACTATTATATTCATTTAAAGATTTGTACAGTGTTTCCAGGTATTTCCGGGTCACACATATCTTTCAGGCTACGTATGGAAACTATAGACTGTGCGTACAATTTCATGATGTGTCTACAAATAAACCTAGTATTACTATTGTGTAAAAATCCAAAGATATGTCACCTAATAATTATGAAGTTATGAAATAATAACACAAGATCCAAGTCAAGTCACAGCGATATAAAGTCCTCATTTAGTTAATAGCCACAGGTATCAGCATTATTAAGAGTTTTTTCCATTCTTTATTATCACACATAACCTAATCCAAAGGAAAGCATAAAAAACATTGATTCCTGAAATAATTTACCTTTTAAATTTATAGTCTTCCTTTTGTCTCACCATGTGCTTGTGGAGACCCTTTTTTCCCATGGGATGGTTGCTTTCCCATACTTACTGACAGTATTCCCCTGTTTTTATCATTGAGCTAGTTGTTGAGCTCACACCTATAGGGTACGTATTATTGCACTTTACAGAGCATTAAGTCTAAATCAGTAGGGCGTGGATGGGCCAAGAGTACCATTAAAAGCCCAGTAATGCATTTGTGCTATTCAGACATATAAGGCCCATTAGCGCTAAAAATGGCATTCATATTACAAGCCACCAAAAGCTTACAAGCTGGAGCTCCAGGGAGAAAGGAACAGCTGAAGGATGCAGTTTAAAAATACCAGATTGTTTTTCTCCAGGGCTGGAATGACTCATTACCCAGGCAGCAAAGCAGGAAGTCTTGTCAGCTGGGTCGTCCCACAGTACAGTGGCACGCAAATTGCGCCAGCGCATCATCTACAGTGCTACAGTCATTTTGGGAGTGTGACAACAACAGCGATACACACATATACTTGTATACAACATCACATAAATGCACACACACAGGTGTTAGAATCAAGTGATGTGTGCAAATTGCAGGGGTGTTTTGTTTCTTTCTTTGTAAGGTAAAGTCTCAGGTGGCTGCTATATGCTGGCGTGTTTACTCCTTCTACCCATCTCATGACTCGCTTGTTCAGAAGTGATGAGTGTGGGGAGATAACCTCACCAACCCCATCGCTCAGATACTGCACCTCCACTATTGGATCTTCACTCTAGTCTCATCTGATAGCTGCTCTGCCGCGAGGTGTTGTGAAACCGGCGCTCACATCCCCAGTTTTCCCTCCTCTCTGTCTGTGGGAGCAACCCCAAGAGGTGTGAAGGAAACGTTGAAGGGGTTAGAGGGCATTCTGGGGGCAGACTGACAGGCACCTCGGCTCATCCCTCACCTAGGAGATAAAGAGCGGGAATGATGACTTCCCAGCATGAACTGAGCTTTGGGCCAGTCCTTGACCTTTCCATTAAAAAAGGTGACTGATCCGTGGAGGCCTCTGATGTAAAGACTGCCCTTATCAGGCCAACAGGGAAGAAGATAGCAGACATGCTGATGCGAAGAAATTTAACTGATTCCGGGCTTGGCTAGTGTCTGTCTCTTCCTTTTCTAACCTTTCTTTCCTCTATACTTTTTTTTTTTTTATCTAAGCTCCTCTGCAGAAAAAAATCCATTTGCCTGCAGTAGGCCGCTTTGTCTGTGCAGGGTGCGGCGGTAGTGAGGCGGGTGGTAAATAATGCACAAGCCTTTCTCCTTTCATTCTTTCAAAGGAGCGAGTGCTCACTTTAAGACACTCTCTGAAGTGAGCTTATTAAACCAACTAGGCTGCAGCTATTTCTTTCTTCTCTTTTTTGTAGATGGTGGCGAGGTGAGGGAAAAAAAGTGACAATGTCCGGAAAAATCTGCTGCAAATGCCCATTATCGCACACAACAGTGAAACTAAAATAATGATCCAAATGAGCAATATGCTACCAACCGCCCTACTGTAAGTGTGCCTTTGCACTGCAGAGACCCTGCAGTCAGGTGATAGAAAATATCGCCAACTTGTTTGTAGATTTGTCAGAGAATCTTACCTTGGAAGAGCAATAGTTGATGAAATTCTTACAGAGCTGTGTCCTTCAGACAAAAGAATGAAGACTTATTCCCTATTAGGCTTTTTCACTTTTTTTTTCTTCGTCAATTTGTATGGCTCTAGCTCTTTTTCAATTCAGTTAATTCACTTTCTATTCTCACCCAGTTTTGTAACTCTACCTTATTGGTGTTTTTTTTCATTTTCAGATGAGATTCAGAGAGAGATGCAGCAATGGTTGTCAGTTCTTCTTAAAGCATAGCAGAGAATGAAAACCCTCTAGTGTGCTTGAAGGTCTCTTTGCTCTGTGAGTCAACACTGCTGGCCAAATTCAGTTTCAAAGCTCCAGTTTTGTTTTTTACATGCATTGGGTTTAAGTGGAAGGTCTAGAAAAGAGAATGAATCAGATGTATGCGGAGGCAGAGGAAGATATAAGATCCTATAGCTCACTAATGTCAAAAAAAATCCACCTACAGTACAGCAGCCTCCACAAATATTTACTGGTTTTTCAGTAGTTTTCATTGCGCAACAAAAGTCCCAGTGTATTCCTCTGACAGCACTATTTTGGAAAGAGAGGCTTGTAAAAAAAATCCTATGTGATAGGAGCAAAAGACTGCTGAGAAGACTCTGCTCTTGTTACGGGGCAGAACAGAGAAGTAGGCCTCGTGATATGCGCCCTAACACATTTGCTTGCAGGAACCGACTCAAAAGATGAAAGGAAGAGAGAGGTTTGTCTTTTTTCAGGTCAACATGCCTCCTGGGCTGCCTACACATCCAAAATAGAGGGATCTACAAGAAAGCTGGACAGAATTAGTTAACACTTGCACAATGATCCACCAAATTTATTGATCTATTTTATTCTCCTCGTTTCCTGCTAGGCTCAGACATCTTTCTTCCTGTGGCAGTTTTTTTTTTTAAAGATGCTCGTGGGCATGTTGTGTCTCTCTATTCCTTCCGCTGCGTGTCTGATGAGTCATACACAGGGGCTAAAAAGGTATTAAACAGTCGTTTGAGATAATGGATAACTAATGGCTACCTTATGAGATGTCATGCTTATGTCATGTGCGGTGTCATAATTGAATCTGCTATAAATACGAGTTGTGAGATTAAATCCTGCCAGCATTCTGACGTGATGTTCATGTAAATACCACCCACACACATGCAATCACAACAAGCCAGGCGGTCACTTCAAACTGCAAACTGGGCACCACCTGCCCACCCCTCATCCCAGTTATCCGTCTCATTTATCTCATTTCTCTTGAGATCTCATCAATTTCCCTTTCTTAGGTGGCAAAACAAGTCGCACGCCATTAAAACCTCCCGTCTTTTTTGAAGGCATCTAACGTGATTCCCTAGTCATCTCCTTCAGAACCTTGAATGCTCTCAGCTAGCTTTGTTGCAAATATAACAGATAACAGCTTTGATGAGCACTGAGCTGTGTCACGTGTCATCTGGTGGTGCACGTCGAGCCTGTCTGTATTTTTAGTGTATATAAAACTCAGCACTAACTGACTTACTGGAACTGACGTACTGTTTCAAAACAGGCTGTTTTACAGAATGGATAAAACATGTATGTTTTATATTCCTTATCAATTATGCAACAAGGACTAGACACATAAATGCTTATCTTTTGGATGCTCCACTTTCAGGTTTCAAAATAGAGGGCCATAATAAGTAAATAAAATTATGATTTGTGCTTTACTACTACTTTAATTTACAATTAAAATCCAAGAGCGAGACATCCTCAGCCACTCTTAGTCCAGCTAGGAGAAATAATCCCTGAAGCAAGTCCTGGGTCAGCCCTGGGGCATGAACCTACCGTGGCTGGTAGACCTCTTAAGGCAAGCATCCAAGGGGGGGGGTAGCTTGATCAGGTGCCGAACCACCTGATGAACACATTTACCCCCCCGGAATAGGGAAAAACCAGGGCCTACACATCTGGAGCCAGGCCTGAGGGTAGAATTAGGCTGCAAGAGCATTGCTGCCTACAGAACCCAGTCAGGCTCAGCATGAATCATCGAAGTCGAGGAGCCATATGGGCACACCACCCGCAAGGGCCTGGAGTAGGGGGGTCTGGTGCAATAGTTGCCAGATGGAAAATATATACTTCACTTTTAAAACTACATAAATCTCTTTTAAAAATAATCATCTTGGATGCAGCGGAAGCACCTTATAAAAACAACACTTGTATACCAAAATATGCTGATGAGACTGAAAAAAGTAGCAAAACAATTTGTTGGAATAATGCTAAAATACAAAATAGTAGATTTAAGGCGATGTACACAAGTGTACAATCATTTCAAGCCTTTTCCACACACAGTACAAGTGAATTCATGTCGTTCCAAATGGCTAGTTGTACAGTGACAGCCCATCTGTTCTACTCTCTGCATTTTGGTATTACGGTGTCATTTTTTTTCCTCATGCCGTGACATATGGGCATAGTATGCTCTGTATCCACCTCAGTGGGGATGATTTCGGTGACGTCTGCAGTGTTTGAAACTATGCTTGCTGGTTAAAGCATGTCTTCCCTCGGCTTGCCCAGTCTCAGACAGTCTGAGGCGATTGCAGATGACACATTTGCAGCCAGGCTGCATAGTCAGCTTGGCCAATCTAGCAGAGTGCAATGTTGCAAAAACTGGAGAAGACTGAGGGAGGGTTAGATGACACATTATGGCAGTAAAAAGGTTGTCAATAATGGTTTGTCTTGTAAAGTGCAGATTTTCTAAGCCTCATTTTCTGCACCTCTCACCCTCAGGCAGGGGAAATACCTGTGTCATTCATTGCGTGTTCAAATGAATGGGAGTTCTGCCTACTCAAAGTAACACTCTGTGCTGTACAGTACAGCATGTCCACCTATGCATAACCTTGGAGTGACTAATGTGCGTGCCTGCAAATGTTTCTATCCTGGGTACAAGGGCTGTGCAAGGTCAAGTTCAGCATCCATGGCAAGAACAAAGCTGGAAATGGGCTAGATATATTTTTGTGTGGTTTTCCCCCCTCACAGCTACTTTTACTTACACAGCTGTTCTCCAAAACAACTAAATGGATTACTCACAGAACGACTTTAGTTTAGACTGGTCAAAAAGATTAAGTGTTTGTTTGATGTATTTTTTTGCCCCAATTGTAACTCACACACACTTCATCCACAGCTAGTTTCTCTTCGACAAGCACAACAAGTGCCAGTCTAAGAGGGCTGCTGCCAAACACAGGAATTTTGTAGTAATGAAGCTGTCAGAAAGATGTGGAGTGGATAATGTCTGCACCCTCTCTACCTCCGGGACCAGAAAACAAAATATACTGTTCTTTGAGAGATCAACTATGCCAGCAGCAAAGACAGAATGACATGAGAGTAGCTTCAATCTGTGCAACCACTCATTACAGCTCATGTTCACTGCTTAGACCACCTGTGTGTTTTCTCATTGTCACATGCATACATGTACGGGGTTACCTGTGGATGCTGTCGGTGCTTTCTCACTCTCCAGCTGTCACTTAAAATAAGATGGTGTTAACAGTATTTAAAGCTTTCATCCAGTAGTTACTGAGGCCCTTTGCTTTTACCATATAAAACACCAGCGATTCATTAGGTCTCATTTGTTTTTATGCCAGCACAACACAATCCTCACTAATTTTAGATTATTGACACAAAAAAATCAAATAAATAAAAGTTAAATAAAACACACTACGTATTAATTCTTGTGGCACAAATGTCTGATGACACTGAAGACTTATTTATAACCTTGTGCCGTGCATGGATAGCAGAGAAAGTAAAAAGTAAACAGGCTAAAAACAGGCTTCAGAAGCAGTGTGTGCACCACTCACTGACTCCATAGTGATACAATACGTTAAGGTTTATGTTGCACCATGCCTTTTGTGAATTACAGAGATAAAATTAAGAACAGTTGAATGAAAATAATAGACTTTTTTTTGGCAGCAGAAGCATTCCAAATTAGCCTAACCCATCTTGGAAACATCTAGAAATGGCACAAGTACACACACATATTGTTAAGCCATTTCACATAAATAGGACTATTATTTCATGGCACTTTTATTTCATAATTCCACAGAGACAAAGCATGAAAATGGACAATCGTTCCCTGGGTAAAACCCAAACGTCCGCCTTTTTTTCTGATGATAACCCCTCCTCCAATTTTCATATTTAGAAGAGCCATGAAATAAGTAAATGTTTATTTATGTGTTTGTCCAATTCAGACAGAGTTGGCTTTTGATACTACGTCATCAGCTGAGCAAACACAGACTGATTCCTAACAGATACAGTACACTGATGTGCTTTTTTGTTGTTGTGTATTACTTTGTAGGATTCACACAGATCCTTTTAAAGTCCTCTTATGACACACACCAAAAAAAGAATACCTCTTAAATTGTTGTTAACACCTGTGCTAAAGTCTGCCTCAGAGCAAAGCAGCACACAGACACATGGGGCATGTACTGTAGCAGCTACCCTCATTTATTTTCTTTCCAGCCATGTGTAGATAAGATAAAGCCGTACACACTCCGTTAAGCAAAAAAAAAAAAAAAACGCTTGCCTGCTGTACTAGGAGCCTGCACGGCACAAAGCCTAAAGTAGGGCATTTGGAATTTCTGGTCTTTTGTGGCTCGAAGAGTACAACTGGACACACACACACAAACACACACACACTCTCACGCAGCGAGCATTACTTGAATTATGCATTTTACATCGTTTCACATGTGAAAATTGCCCATGTCTGTGACATGTGGAGGCGGGCATGAAGCAGGATTTGAGCCATTCTGCAAAACCTCACGGGTAGACTTGACTCCCAACGCCTTCTGTGGAACATTTCACATTGAGCTGTAGCTGCACTGAGGGCCACTTGGTAGGCTGCCAACTATACAATGGAGTGGTGAGGAATACGCCATTTTTGCCCCCTAATCCGGCACCGTGCCACTACACTACAATTAATCCACTTTAGTGGCATTTCAGCACACCTAACTCTATTTTAGTTGTCATTAACTCAATGTGGAAGAAAGATCACTGCCATTTCAGTGGTTAAAATGATTGATAGGGCCCACCACAAACACAGCTAGTGCTGTATCTATCATATAGGGTCACTCCAACAATTGTATGTCTTGCACAGCTTTACAAATATAACTATAACTCTATGCCGAGGAAGTAAAAAAAAAACCACAATATTTGGCATTTGAAGTAAAACTCTAAAATAGCATAGAAATGAAAGTACATAAAATTGTAGCTATTGTAGTGCTTGAGCACAGTTATTGATCAACATACTCCCTATCGCTGTTTACAGCAATGACAGTTTGCAAATGGCGAGCACAACACAGTCTTGTTTGATGTCCCGCCGAGTGACAATTTGAGCAGCTGGGAGGTCAGTGCATCATTGAAGGGTCGATGGTAATTTGATGGCAGTTGTTGAAAGGGAGAACTCTTCACTTCCACTTTCTTTTCCAATTGCTCGCCAGTCGAGCAGGGATTCGATCAGACGGCCCTCTGATTGCAAGCTCATTCTCTCACTGTCAGGATATTGCCAGCTCTCTGACTATTGTTACTGCTGTCACTTCTCAGTAGTGGATCGACATGACAACCTCTCTGACTAGTTATGCTGAGCCTCTTGATTTCACTGCATGCTCATGTGCAGGCACATGCATGTAGATACAGACTACACAGACACCCCCGCCCTTTTTTTTATTTTTTTATTTTTTAACATACATGCACTGCTGCCTGGCTCCGTTTTTTTTTTTTTTCTTCCCCTGCCTGGCGACCTCCGGTTCCCTCAGTTATTCATGAGCCATCTGCTTGGGCAAGTGCTGTGTCAGATGTGTGTCAAACAGGACCTCATCTGTCCCCCCCTGTTCGTCTTCTAATTGTGTCCTCGTCTGCATGCTAAAGCTGCCACTGATGCCCCGGCAACACTTTATGTTTAGCTGAGGGACTGCAGCTCAGCTCTCTGGTCCATCGTGTCCTAAATAACCTGTTTGATCTGATGTGTGCATCTTTATTTAAGATCACAGCATCTGGTTCATCAATCTTGCAAGGGCACGCACAAATCTGTCTTTGTGTGCGTGTGAATCTTCTTCTGGGAAGTGGGTTAAAAAAAAAAAAATGAAACTCCTCCTGAGATCCAGAAATATAGGCGACACTTTCAAGAGTAGAGACAAAATACATGTGTTACACTATAATACTGCAGAACCTACCAAACACTAAACATTTATTTCTGCTGTAAAGTGACATTTAAAAATGGAGGTCTATGTCCTTTTGGCAACTCAAGAAATTCAAGGAAGTTTCTGGCATATCCATGTTGGCTTCCCTTTTTCAGCCCTGGAGGCTGCTGCTGCTTGAGTATGACTAATTGCATTGAAAACTGAGCAAAAAGGAGAAAAGTAGCTCTTTTGAAAACTCAGCTTTCAGCAACCAGGTAAATACAGTAGCAATAAAAAGGTCAAAGAGGCTTTCTGATGGCAACCTTTTTCCATATGAATATGCCCCGTCGACCAATCTCTCTGCAATTCAGAGGAGCTCTTGAGAGTGAAGACCATTTCATTTCTGTAATAAAACTTTTTACAAGCTTATGAAGGAAAAGAGGGTTCAAAGCAAACTTAAATGGAAGACTCTCCTGGTCTGCCATGACAGTGTGACTGTAGGCTATTCTGTAATTCTTACTTTTCCAAAAGCAGAAACTCTATACGAGTTTAAGTAAAAGTTCACTTTATGAGTGATCTACACGCTGCAATAAGCTCAGCAAAAACTGCTGCTACATCATCATCATTTTCAGATTGTGCCACATGGTATTTTACAAAGAATTTCTACAACATAGGTCATAAACAGGGCGGCACGGCGGTGCAGTGGTTAGCACTGCAGGAAGGTTCCTGGTTCGATTCTGTGAGACCTTCGGCTAAAACACTCAGTATTGCAAATACATATTGCATGAGTATGGGAGTATTGCAGCTTGACCTGTTTGCAGAGGCTTGCAGCCATCAGGCGGTAACTGTAGTAACAGAATGACCCGCTTTATATAAAATTTAAAAGGATTTTGCCATTAGTATGTAGCTTGAATGTTAGTTTGACCACATTGAAAATTGACACCAGAAACTGAGGTCACACACTCATGACAAATTTAAGAGAAAAAACACAAATGCAATGTACATTACTAGCAGTAAGGGAACACTATATGGTCTATAACACTATAAGGTATGTAAACATCCAGACACCATATGTGTTTGCTGACCTGGTTCTCTGTTCAGTCCATTAAGCAGGATGAAGGGTGGTGAGGTCAGGCATCAGGTGGACATGCAACAATCTGTGGAGGTTTGGAAATGTTAGTCTTTTTAGGCCATATCCTACCGATTTGTCCAAAAATCGGCAGAATGCATTGATTGATTAAATGTGGACAATCAAGTTATAATGCAAGCCATCACCAGGTGCAGGTCTAGTAGACTGCTGCATTAAGATTTCCCAATTTAACAAGGAGTTTGATAAAGTTGCACATCACATCTATTTACTTTTGATCAGATCATGCATGACTACAACAGTAAATGCTAGAATCATGGTACTTGAAAATAACAAAATAAAAGCAAGGTGCACTACAAAAGAAAAAGTTCTAAAGCAACATGAAAAGTTAAAAAAAGTATGAAATTATAATCATGTTGCGGCAGTGGAATTTACCAAATATAAGCTTCTCATAACAAGTTTCTGGCTTTGTGTGCATCCAGTTATTGCTCTTTATTACTTTCAACTCAGAAAGTCACCCATAGCTGCCTCGGCTGGGCTAAAAATGTGGCTCGTCTGATAAACTCTATACACATTCAAACTCTTTTCATGCATGCATGGATGGATTCCACACAAGATGCATGACCTTACAGTGAGAAATCATGACTACATTAAATGCAAGGCTGCCTCTGAGCAACAAAATAATGTATAATTTCAGAAGGAGGCCAGGAGGTCCCTCTGGAGAACGACTGCGATTCATCTCTGACAGAGACATCACTTTCAGTCTGAGCCAAGGGGATCAGACTGTCACGTTAGCTGCCCCTGCCCAATCCCAAGCCCTTCCAAGTAAAGCCACCGTGATGAATCGGAGGCTCTTTGAATGCGATGTCCCAGCATGCCCTCTGTGTTCTAGAGCATTTAAATGCGTGCTGTATATTCACGTTAAGACAAAGGAAGGCTAAGAGTCTGTTTTGAGCTCCAAACATGCCAGGGACATATGCAAATGAGTGATGAGTCTGGCTAAGTGATGCGCTCGTACAATAAGTAAACAAAGCTGTCTGCGCCCACTCATACCACTCCTGTGGACATCTCTCTGTGTTTGCAACTCAATGTGGTGTCCTCGAGCTACAAACAGGGCAACGATGCCAATATTTTTGGACTAAAGTTGTTGTTTGCCGATAGTATTTATCTACAACACAGTCTGTTTTTGTGCCCAGTTTTTCCTCTGAGTATTACGTTTCCCTTTCTGACTTGAATTCAGAAATGTCTCCGTTTTGGCTTTATGAGGTATACGTTAAAGTCCAAACGTGTTTTATCTTTAGCTTTGGCACAGAATGAGTGAAAAAGCTGATGGTTCAAGGTCAGCTTTGGCATGTTTTTTTCAGTCAATTGAATTCACCATACAAGATGGCTGCATACTAACAATCCTCCGTTGTTGCCGTTGTCTTGGAGGAGAGAGAGGGAGGAGGTGAAATGATGTACTTTACTCAAAGCTAAAGGGACTAACAGTGTCACTCAGGAGAAAACAAAGAAGCTTGTCTGCTCTTGAACAGAATGAAGATTGCTATTGTACAATCATATAGCTCTCAGAAAAGAGGCCACTGGCAGGGTCTGAAAGAAGGAAGGCAGTGCTCTGAGCCTTGTTTTGACACAGGAGATAGGGGAAGATTAAGTGTTGAAACCAAAGCTGGAAGAAGACGATAAGGAATGGATTTTTTTTTCTCCCCCGTCCTTAACCTTGTTGAGTTTTGTTTGTCTCAACAACCACTATCAGGACAAACGGCTAAACAGTAGTTTGTTTTAGTGTAATTGTTGAATTTAGGTTTGTGAGCAAAGACAACAAAGTAGTGATGAAAGCTGTGGTCCCAATCAATAGTGTGAACACAATCGTACATCAGAATCAGCAGCGTGCATGTCTCTAGAGTGAAAGGTGAGATGTCTGTGACGTCAAGCAGAGATCTGAGAAAAAAGTGAAACACGACAGGATACGGTGACTGCTGGATTTATGTTTGCAAGCGTCAGGTGCAGATGCGAAGATGCTGTATGTGAGCAAAAAAAAAATCATCTACATGGAGTTGATGAGATTGTGGAGCTT
Organism: Parambassis ranga; assembly: GCF_900634625.1. NCBI lineage: Eukaryota > Metazoa > Chordata > Actinopteri > Ambassidae > Parambassis > Parambassis ranga. The sequence continues at coordinate 19,698,743 of NC_041030.1, forward strand.
ACGCTGTCACTCAACAGATGCTAACAAAGACAAGACACATTAAGCCGGGAGCTGAGGGCTTTGACATGCGATGCGTGGGTGGAAATAGCCTGTTAATGAATAGACAGCGGAGGGTGGGGGGGGGATGAAGACGGCAGAAGAGATACACGAAGAGTGCTGTGCGATAAAGTATTGCTATTGTTAGGCAGTGCTGAGGGAAAAGTGCTGCGATGCAGAAAGAGTGGAAAGTCTTGACAGCTTTCCGGTGGCAGTCTGACGGCTGAGCAGGGAGATTGGAAGGAAAGTGCAGCAGAGGGCTGCTGTCAGGCCACACCAGAGCTCCGTTTAACAAGGTCCAGAGATGAGCTGCACCACAACACATTGCAGGGGAATGAGAAGAGGGAGAGTGAGAATGGAGGGAGGGCTAAGCAGGGCTCATGCATTTTTCCAGAGTCTCACTACCTGTCATGCCTGCAAGCCTGGGTTTCCTCACATGTGCACAGGAGCAGAGCAACCCTCAGTGAGGACAGGAACTGAAGAGGATTCAGAGATATGGAGGGCTACCCGTCATTATATGATGACACTAGATATGCTAGTGACACTTTGACACCTTCATCTCTACAAGAAGAATGCATGAGCCCCAATGGATACACTACATTTTTACTCAGCTGCACCTGTGACAGTACCAGAAGTGATCATTCTCCTGGTCCAGTCCTTTTCAATTAGCAAGGTAACGTGTAGCAAGCTCATCTAAAGCTTGGCAGAAGACAAGCAGAAATAATTAATGCAATCAAAAATGGACTGTGCCTTATTTTAAACATGGATGCCCTCAGGGCAAACACATACACAATTCTTTACAAGGCCTGCTCTGAGTGCTTCCACACCTACTGTATATCTCATCTGGAAACTCTAGCAAGGCTGCTGTAGCACTCCTACCTTGGCCCCAGGCATCAGTCTCTAAGCTTGGCATGAAAGCTTATCTCCCACCGTCAGGCTAAATGTCAACTTCAGGAACGTAGCAACACCATTAGTTATGTCCGCCCTATTAGAGCGAGCTAATGCCATATAAAAGCCACCCACCCAATTTTAAATGAGTCTGCCTTCACAGGGGTTTCTTCAGCTGCTTAGGTCTTCACGTCATCGGAGGCAGCAGGGAGGAGATGTGTCCCCACATTCAAATAGCTTCACTGTTTAAATGTGTGCTGAATCAACATAATGAAAGGGATTAAGTATTCTGTAGGAATATGCTGAATTACACTTCATCCAGCAGAATGTTTTGGATTTTGTCTGCTTTGTGTACCACTACTGGCTTAACTTGTCCAAATTATATAATGCTCATATAATGAGATCCTGAACGTTTTCAAAACATAATGGAAAGCAGAAGCTACGTGTTTATTTTATTTACAATTTTTGACACACACACTACTCAATGCATCTATCGTTTGATTGACAGGCACTGTTATTTGAGGGGTTTAAGCACATTATGTCATGACCCAGATTCATCCATTTCTACAAATTCCTGTGACTGTGACTTTAGATATTTACATACATTATTTACTAATCCACTGGTGTCTTTTTTTGTATCTCCATAGGGGGGCGACTCCTTTTTCTGGTGATGTGGCTGAACCTTGTGCCTCAAACTGACAGCTGCCCTGCCAAGTGTGTGTGCTACAGTGAGCCCAGGCCCACTGTGGCCTGCCAACAACAAGGACTGTTTTCCATTCCTACTGAGATCCCTGTGCGGAGCCAACGGATATTCCTCCAGAGCAACAAGTTGACGGTGGTCAGGTCCACTAGCTTCAGTTCTTGCCACAATCTTACAGTTCTCTGGCTCTACTCCAACAACATTACATACATTGAGGCCGGAGCATTTTATGGCTTGGAAAAGCTGGAGGAACTGGACATTGGAGACAACAGCAACCTCCGCACCATCAGCCCAACCGCCTTTCGAGGCCTAACTAAGCTGCACACCCTCCATCTGCACAGGTGTGGCTTGTCAGAGCTCCCTGTTGGGGTTTTCCGAGGAATGTTCTCTCTACAGTACCTTTACCTGCAGGACAATAACATTTTAACCCTGCATGATGACACTTTTCTGGACCTTGCCAACCTCACCTATCTCTACCTGCACAACAACAAGATTAAGATAGTTACAGACAACATGTTTCGGGGCTTGATCAATCTGGACCGCCTGCTGCTACACCAAAATAGGGTTATCTATGTCCAACCTAGGGCTTTTAGTGATCTTGGTAAACTGAAATCCTTGTTTCTGTTTTTCAACAATCTCACCGTCTTGACAGGGGAGACCATGGACCCGCTGGTTTCCCTCCAGTATTTGCGTTTGAATGGAAACCAGTGGATCTGTGACTGCCGGGCGAGGACCTTATGGGACTGGTTCAAACGTTTTAAAGGTTCCAGCTCAGAGCTGGAGTGCAATGTCCCCGAGTTCTTGGCAGGAAAGGACCTGAAACGACTGAAAAGCGAAGACTTGGAGGGATGTGTGGAAACACCTCAAATCCAGACCAATCTCTTCAGCTCAAAGTCACAGTCTGGGAAATTTCCATCCACTGAAAGCCCTTTGGGCGACACCATTCCCAGGTGTTGTCTTGGAGATAATGACAAGTCCTCTATCCTGTCTGGAAAGAGCCGCCAAATTACTAACAACCCCCTCAAGGAGAAGGAAAACATGTCCAAGACTAAATATAAGGAGACGGAAAGAACAAAAAATGAGACCCAGAACAAGCAGAATGATGGACCACTCGGAACCTTGTCCAACAGCCTGGACAAGTCTTTGGAAAACTTAAACCCAGACCTCATAGAAAATATGGAATCATCTACAGCATCAAACAAAAAGAAAAAGAAGTGTTCCAAAAAGCCCAAATCAGACACCCACTGCATCAAAGGTCGGGGTTCTACTTTGCAAGTGCTGCGCTTTCTCTTCATTCCCCTGATCTGGATATCTCTAGCCATGTCTTAGGACTCCTGATCTCACTCTGAACTCAAGAATGTTGATGCTCATGACAATGATACAGAAGATGCAGTGACATCTGAAACAGGCAGTGACTGAAAAGCGAGGAGTCGTGCTGACCCGACACTGCTGAGGACAAACAATAATGAAGACGTTAGAGTACATTTAACAAAAATGGATGCCTTTACAGAACACTACAGATCTAATGTAAATAATGATTTGGTGCCCAAAATTGTTTGTTCTCTATGTACTCAACTGTACTGTGTCTAAGCTACACTTTGGAGACTCCTCCCCTTTTTCCTCTCAAAAGCTTTTACTGCTTAGACAGACCACTGGAAGACATTTAAAAAAATTAAATAAAAAAAAAAAAAGACAAAAACAAAAAATAAAAACAGGAAATCAGCGGGAACGCACACAAAGAATGTTTGGTCTGTTAAATGAAGAAAAATGATCTCCTTCCCATTATTTATTCAGTCATGCATTTGTTGGGTAAAGTTTTTGTTATTTTTATGTTTCTAAAAACAAATGTTTTACCTCCCCTGATTTTAGTTCTATTTTCATGACAGAAAGAATATATGGGTAGCATTTACCAAAAGAATGCTGTCAGTTTGTTCATGGAGATTGCAATGGAACCATAGATATGCATTTTATTTTACTTGTGTACAAGTATGAATATATTATGAATAAAAGTTCTTATTTCGTATTTCGTTGTTTACTTTGTGTGGTATTTCTACTTGACGAATATGAGATTTTGCAGCATATTCTGTTATTTTTAGGCTTTAAATTATTATTGTTTGGACATTTAAAAGACATTTCCCTTGCTTACTGTAACAATTTTCACCATTTTGGAGACCTTTATGAACTAAATAATCAGCGTCTAATGTGATCACCTCAGGAGAAAGAATGATATTTGCTAGACTGCTCATAAAGATCTATTAAGAAACATTGCTGGGGTTTTGTCCTAATGAGGTGCATGAGGAGCTACATTAGCAGGGACTTTATTCTAAAATGGTGTCAGCAAAACTGTTCTAAATGAGCACCGAATGTATTTGAATTTCAACAGGCATTTCAATTTAGCTCCTCATAATATGTCTCACTAACTATACTGAGAGCCAAACAATGCTCCTTCTCCCAAGCAGATGGTGGGCCCACTGTGGCATGTTCATTGTTCTGAGGATTGTTGGGAGAGTGATGACTGCCTGCTTTTTCTCAAATCTGGCCTCAACCCAAAGCCCCGGCGCCCAGATTTTGGTTGTTTTCTCCATAGCCTCTTCAGGGTGTTGGCATTGTGGTGCTTCACACACACTCCAAAGAAAAACCTGTTTGAGTTCTCAGTGAAGTGAAGAGACAGTGGTGGTGGAAGAAATTCAGATCCTCCACTGCATTAAAATGATTATTTTTTATGATTACTATGACACATTACACAACTTGTTAATCGTTTTAGCTGCTGCGGGGGAAGATGCATGAAAGTAGACAAAATGAACCCCATCAGTTATCTTTGAAAAAAGGAGAGCACTGCATTCTAGTAGAAGACCCTTATTCCACTTATGAAGCATGGTGATTGTAGTATATTATGACTGACCTACGCCTGCTTTGCTGCATCTAAACCAAGATCAGTTAAAGGTAGGGTAGGAGATTTCATTCTGATGCACTTTTTGTTAAATTAGTGTATCTTCTCTTTAGAATCTGATAACAACCGATAAGTTCAGCAGGTTCACTTTAAAACGAAGAATATGAATCATCCGCGGAAGCTATAAAACGCTAAAAACATCAGCCAATCCTCCGAGACGACCCTGTGCATATAGTTGGCTGGTTGTCACTCTCTTCCTGCTCTGCGCGCATCAGAGAGGTACGTGCAAGATGGCCGAAGTCACAGACTGGTTGGAAGGCGTGGCTTCAGGGGGAACTCCGAGAGAAAGGGGCGTGTGTTTACTTTCAAAATCTGGCTGACTCTCACTGAGTTCTAAAAAATCTCCTACCCTACCTTTAACATAACCGAATTCTGAATTACAAAAGTAAATTCTAAAAGGAAGGGTCTGTCTATGAGCTGAGAAAGCACACAAAATAAGGGTAAAGAAGAAATATCACAGAGTATGAAAGCAAAATTTCTCATTTATCACTCTATAAACACAGGCACAAACATCTTTCTGGGCATCAGATGATGGAAAGGATAGATGAAAAACAAGTTCTGATACACACATTTTAAGGTTTGTTTTTCTAGCCTCAGATATTTGCTAAGATGTTGGATTATTGAGCATTTATTGATTCAAATCCCTTTGAGATGTTTAGAGAGAAAAAATAACTATTTAGTCAGGCAGCTAACAACTAAGACATCTGTAATGTGAGCCAGACAAAAGTTAGTAACTCTAACAAATTAATATAGTGGAATAGAAAGTTAAATCACATAAAATAGACAGAAATCTAAAGTACAGTCCTTGGGTAAATTAGCTTCCTTCAATCACTCATCGTGAACTTTTCATCCCACTTTTTTCATCTGATGTGATCATTTATCTTATCTTTGATCTTATATTGGTCAGCGAATGATTAGCCTAAAAATAGGTTGCACTGGAATAACATTATCAGGCCCATGTTTGATCTTTATTACTAACGTCTGTTCTTGCTATATTCTGCTAAGGCTTTCTGAAAGATCAAACAAATCAATGATTATGCCATGATTTGCAATTTAAAGTGAGGTCAACATCCAACATCCACATCCATCCATGCAGTGTGTTTACAAGTCTTTAATGACTGCTGCACATGCAGTATATGATGTAGAGTGAGATGCCCCAGGCAGCTTGATAGAATTCAGAATACGATTAAACCGAGTTTTGTGTGTATTACAAACACTGTCGCTTTCCTCATAGTTTGGAGTGCATTATTAAACAGTGCATGAAAATGATGAAGGAATATTCAAGAAGTGACTCCTCACATCACAACCTTGACTTTGAGAGTGGAAAAGACCCTAAAGGCATCATATAAAGTGATGCTTTGCCGTTTTCGGCTTGGAAAACACATTCTGAAATATCTGAATAAACAATAATTTAAGCTCTGAGATGCCTCTTTGTCATACAGTACAGCGCTGCCAGGATAAGTTGCCCACGGTGGGTCCATGCTTACATGTCTACAAGCCCCGGCTTATGTAAAGTTCTGCACCAAACTTAGCCAAGATCTTTTCTGCAGCTCTCAATTTATCTCACACAAAGTGAAAGGATTAGAAGGCAAGGTCCCCACAAATCCCCAGAGCATCCCATTGTCGTCGATTAACCCTGGAAAGAGGACTGAAGGGGACCTGAGAAAAGATATCGATCTTGAAGAGGAATCAACAGGGGAGGAAAAAATATCAACAAGGCCGCTCCCAACCCTGTCACACTACTCTCTGCTGCTGCTGCTGCTGCTTTCCCAAGAAAGTACATTTTTCAGATGTTATGAAAGTGGCATGTCTTTAAGAAACTAGGTAGTGAGTGTGTGTGTGTGCGTACCTGGGAGGGGGTGAGCAGGTGTGAGTGTGTGTGTGCGGAGACCAAGAGAGAGGTCGTGTGCCAAGGTGAGTTGTTTGTTAGCGACAGGAATTGAATGTACAGTACAGAGTAACGCAATAAAGCTGGAGCCCTGATGCGGCCGTATTTTACTGTCAATGCATGCGTGGATGCAGCAGAATTATTTTTTTGTTGTCAAGGTGGCTGCCCTAACTATAAAGCGCTGTGGGAAACCCTGGGTCTGCATCTTTAATATTAATCCTTTTCAGGGTCTGCTTCATGCACATGTGCTTCGAATTTTACTTTGCAAACACTCATTTGTCTTGTATAGTGTCCTGATTTTCAAATATATATTTTGGAACAATTGTTACAGCATGTTTTCTATGATTTTTTCGCTCCAAGAAAATGTAAAAAAAAAAAGCTCAACCAAACTAGTTTGACAAAAAAGATCCTTCAGAGAGTGAAGGGTTTAGTCACTGATGCTGCTTCCATGTTTATTTTCCCATCAGTGATTCAGCTATGATTCAGCCATGGTGGCATATCACTGCTCCCCATGGATATTATTCTTCTTATTTTAAATAAATGACAAGATTCTTTTTGTTGTTGTTGTTGTTGTTCATTTAGGAGAAATCAGTGTTTATGCCCGCTGCAATCATAAAACCAATCTAGTTCACTGGAAGGAAATGACGCCGTGTTCTGCAGTGGAAGCGCTTGTCCTGGTTTATTACTTAAAAGGCTAATCTTCAGTAAAAATATTATGAAGTGTCTTGACTTCAAGAGCGCACTTTTAAATTAACTTGATCATCAGAAGCATTTCCACTCTGACAAACATGAGGCCTGCGGATTGGAGACTTTCAAAAACAGACTCATCCTCAGAGGAAGCTACAGTATATAGTCAGAAAAATAAACAAGACAAAGACAAAGATGGACAACATAGCTTTGCTGCTGTCCACTGTACAGAACTGGGGCCAAAATATCTTGCTTACAGTGTTGGCAAATGACGCTATTATGCACAGTAGAGGTTGAGAGGTCACATCATTGCCGTTCTGCCCAAACACCCACCCACGTCTGCTTCATTCCTCCGTTAACTGTTTGCATATCATGCCTGCTCCATTGGCTGATGTCCACGGTTCTATGTCCCACTAGCCAACAATCCCTCAGTAAATACTAATGTATGTTTAAAATAAAGACCATTTAAACACAAATGAGGCTGATGGAGGCAGGGTTTACTGCAGGCAGCCACCACAGGGCAAACCAGTTCATTATGGGGGATATAATATTGCATCCATCTCTAAAGGAGAAAGACTATGATACTAATTTCCATCTTTATTCTTTACTTTACCTCATACATTGCACTGTGAAGCACAATCAGCTTGTAGTGTCAACACACCCTCAAAATGTGGCAACTTGACTCATGCTCATGCTCTCATGCTGCTTCAGTGGTTGCTAAATAAATAGTCATTGCATAAAGGACAATTTACTGAGTAGATAATAAAGATCAGAGCAGCAGAATCATATTTCCTAAAGTCATAAACAATCCAAAAGCACGAACACCTGCAGGGGGCGGACACGCCAATTTAATGATGAAACTATACATGTACACTCTTTTTATTTCATGCAAATAATCTCAACTAAGAGACAAACACCTTATTCACTGAAACAAAACACTAAACTCAACACCAAGCAACTAAATGCGGACATTGCTAAAGCGTTACATGTGACCATGTCCCCGCAAAGCTTCAATTAGCGACTATGCTAGCCATGCTAACAACACAAACAATATGCCAAAGAAGCACAGGAACTCCACAGAAAACAGCGTAGCAGCAGCAGACAAGCAGCAAAATAACATTCACCGTATACAGCCACAGATATATGAATTATACCTTACCTTGTTCCTGCCTGTTGTAAGTTTATTTCAAGTTAAAACTCCAAAGGACGCCGGTAATCCAATTTGTGTGTGTGTGTCACTGAAAAAGACTCCGGGCGGATTCGCGCCACTTAAAGTTCCGCTATTTCTACACAGTAGGATGCGTTCACGGTCCACTGGCTTGACAATGAACGACTGGATTGACTGCGGGAGCGGAGAATTAAAACTACTGCAGGCAAAGTTGGGCACATGTTCCGTGACTCAGCAAAGAACAACGTGTGTGTTTTAATGAAAAAAAAATCTAAAAAAGAATAATAAAAAAAATATTTGTGTTATTTTTTTGACAATAATTGTCTAAAAATATATATAACAACCATATATTTGCGTGAAAAGGTAAAGGAAAAAACACCTACAAGGAAATTAAGTATAGTTTGATGCCTACTTTTAACAAATAAGCATTGCAAATAAATAATAATTTCATCCATAATTCGTACACATCATGTGTGTCATCAAAGAGGTCTTTTCTTAATATAGTGTTAATAAATTATTAAATGAATACATTATTTATTCTTGTTGTTAATAAGTTAATTATGTAGTTCCTCGTTGCTGTATGTTCAGAGCTGGTAAATGTGGTGTCTGTGTCTCACTCATACACATCCACTCCACACAGGATCATTCCACTTTTCTTCTGACAGTTCACCAAAGGGACTAAAAACCCATCAGCCTTGGCCTCTTTACAAACCCCTGAAGTGTTTGTGAGGTCTAGCAACTGTGCCACACTGGGGCCACAGCTCCATTTAACTGTGCCTGGAAACAAGATGACCTGCAGCCTGCAGGCTCCTGCTGGACGTCAGGAACTTTCAAATCAGACGGTGCAACAACTGAAACCTTCCCCTCAGTCACTCAGAGTGTACATCTTTCTAGATTTCTTCTCCTTTCACACTGACGCTGGGAAATGAAGCTAATTATGGGCACTCCCATCTGCAGCGAGGGTCCGGATGCAACATGGATTAGCATCTTGGCAGAGAGTCAGAATAACTACAGGCTACGGAAGAAACTCTGGTAAAGCAAAAAAAAAAAAAACGAAATGTTGCTAAAATTCTGCACGTAGAATCTGACATCCATGTGAATCATGTTTGCAACATACAGTCAGCCTCTATACTGACTGTGTATCATACATGAGCAGATATTTTAAGGATTAATTCCCTGTTATAGTGCCAAAAAAAGACAGTAGGAGTTTGCTGTGTGCTTTATACTGTAAGTAATATTCCACAGCCAACATAGCAAATATTATAGATATATAAATAATCATATTAATATAAAAAAATAGCTATTTTAAGAGAAACCAATAAATTATGAAATAATGCATGACATCAATTATTAACACACAGATAAAATCTTTCTTCCTTTTCTCCATTCGAACAGGAAGGGGGGGGAAAGGTTGTTGTATGACTTCTCTTTTGTTGCTCTATTTAACATGAACTCATGGATGACTGCAAAGAGGCCTGCGGGGCCTGTGATTGGCTGAAGGGTGTGTGGGGGGGGGTGAAGACTGCTAAGAACAAACTACAGTAATGAAAAGTGACATGAAATAAGAATGTTACTGTGAAAACGCCAGTGGAAATAATGGCAGACGTCTTATATTTTCTCTGTGGGAGAATTTTTTTTATCTTAACACATGAACACACACACACACACACACACAATACATGATTTTATAATGTGACTATAAAATAGTAAACGATTGAGAGTTGTTCGACATGGATCACCATGGTTACAACAACAAACAAACAAACTTGAGGTTCTGGAATGGTCACAGTTTAAAGATCCATTGACGGTAAGCTTTAAAATTGGAATGAATAGCAGCACCCTCAAGTCCAACACCAGAAACGCCTGCATAATAAAAGCAGTCGATGTAAAGTTGTGCAAAAGGATTTCTCTGTAAAGAGTTAAAGAAATGAAGGTCAAGCTGATTCCTCACTTTAAACCCAACATGGCACATGTGGGGGGGGGGGGGGGGGGGGGGGGGGATTTCATTCCTATTCATTCCTAATACTCATATTTAGATATCATGAATCAATGTTTACTCGTGTAAACTTTCTTCAAAGGATGTGTGCAAAACAACAAATCCCCGCCTGTTTCTGGATGTCTCTTTATTCAGTGAAGATGACCCGCCCTCAACTCCTAATGCAAATTCTAGCAGACGCTCTGTGTCTCCTCCAGAAAACACCAACCTTTGATCATAAGTAATAAGACATTTTTTCCTCAGCTTCAGCGAATGTGACTGAAATTTCTGAGTTCATGGCTCCAGGCGAAGGCTTATATGAGAAAGTTTAGACCGCTCTGTGCAGAGGAGTCCCACACTTCGATGGAGGGGGCTAAAAGTGTTTGCTTTCTGTTCTGCATACTAAATGCTCTGACGCTATCGTGGCCTCTCTCTATCGAACCTCAGCCCCGGCTGCCTCGCTGCTGTTGCTGTTGATTTCTGTCCGTCACTCATCACCTCCTTCACTTCTTGTTCACCTTTTCTTTTTTTTTTACACCTGCAGCGGTTCATGTTTGGAAATTCTCTAAAGCCTCAGCCATTCAAATAAGTGTTTGATGCGTTTTTTGAGGTGACTGAACGCTGCCTTGCCCTTATTGAGGGCACAGCAAGTGCATTTACTTCCTTTTAAAAATATTTCTTAAATCATTCTTAAATCTTTGGATCCATGTTTACTTCTCATTCCACACTTTTATTGACACGTTGCTTCATTCTTGGCACATCCTGTTATAAACAGTGTGAACAGTGTGACGTTACACTATGGGTAGAAACGTAGGACTGCGTGGGCAGGGTTCGTTGTCATGGTAACCAAGATACCTGAACCGTTTCTGTTGGCAATATTCGATTGATTCTTCACATTATTTACCAATGGGATCATGTAATTCAGCTACCCTTTATCAATTTCAGTGGTCTCTTGAGCCAACTTCAGATTTGTGAGTGTATTGCCCGTAGGTCCCCCCCCCAGAGCCCACTCTGAAAGGTCACATCAGCAGGACCTTCGTCCTGATCCTCTTTTAAACGATGAGGATCACGGTTATATTTTTGCCATTAGAGCTATCATAGCATGCGATGCTGCAAAGGGATAATCTTCGAGTATTTTATATGGGCTGAAAATGAAGCTCACACCAGAAAAGGTCAAAGTCGACGCGGCTGTGGCTGCACTACATGATGACTTGTCGGACACCAGGTTGGGATATGTCCCTCTATAACACACCAAGGCTTTAAACTGGCCTGGTATGTCCATGATATGTCTGTGCAATGTAAAGTATTTAACTTCCTGGCCACTACAGAGGTGAGCTGTATAATTCAGTGGGGGATAATCTTGTGAACCATTTATGTAGGCTGAGCTGCTCATTATTTTTCAATCATGCCTGGATTTGGGAATATAGAGTGCCAATTTGCTTCCAATCCTAATTCAGCCAAATTAATGCTGCACGTATGGTCATACCCAGGCCTGGGCCGAGGGGACTCTGAGTCCCCCTGCAAAGCTGCAACTGGAAGCTGCAGAGCTTTTGCAGTAGATTAGGCCGATATCCAATAGGATTTGGTGGCGCACACCTCATGAAAGCGCTGTGTAAATGGGTCCATCTAATGATCCAACTTAATATGATTAAAAAGAATAAAGCTTCCCATATACACATGTTCCCTTCGCTCCTCTCTGATGGTCAGTTCCTCCTCCCTCTCTCTCTCTCTCTCTCTGTTTTTTTCTCTCGAACACACTCACATGCGCGTGCACAGAGTAATACCCAGGGCCTTTCACATTACCCACTTCCATGCTGTTCGTGTGGCAATCTGTGCTGATGTGTGGTTATACTCGCAAGCCCAGCAGCACACGCAGAGCCCCATAATCTGCTCCAAACCAAATGTCCACAGCCTGACAGCAAAGCTCACACCATGCCTGCTGACAAACACCCACCAGCACTCTGAGTGGCTAATCCTCTGTGACGTAACGCAAATACAAACCAGTCAGAGTGAATGCAAAGTGATTATCTGCAAATTCATGTGTTCATTTGTGCGTGCTGAATTTCTCTTTCATGCTGTGGATGCAGCCCTTCGAGCTGGTGGTCCTCTCATTGTACAATCCAGACACTACAGTTACATATCTTTAGCTTTCAGGCAGTGATTTAGCACAACAACACAAGACTACAAGACTACATAAAGACAGACAAATTCTCCTCCATGCATCCATTTATGCAACAATCCATCTCAACTCAACCTTCAGGGGGCTCTGCCCAGGTCTTGATGGCGGGGGAGGTGAAATATAAGCAGACCTGAGTTAGATGGACAACATCTGAGCAGACACCTAACGACCTGTTGAGAGACCAAGCAGCAAGACCCAGGGCTGAGAACTGAAGGATCAAAAGAACATGCGTGTCCAGCTGCATCTCCATGTCGTCATGGAGACAGGGACTTGCCAAACAAAAAAAACGGTTTTCTTTGGACTTTATTTTGCATCATTTATCAAGTGCTCGCTCTAATGGCCTTTCTACACTGTAATTTTTAGGGATCTTATAAGACCATTGCATGACGCACTACACGACGTGAATCTAATAAACTTTGGTACGCCGTCAAGTTTGATGCGTGCAGATTGTACGATGACCGTTCACTGAATCGCAGGCGATCACAGGTTACGTCGTACGTCAACATGCGAGGAGGAGGAAGACGTGGATACGGGGTAACAGGTCGTAGCAGCTGTCAAATTGTGAGTCAGTCATCCTAAATTTCTGAATTTTATCTCAGCTTGTCTTTGGTCGCAAGACGCTGACAGCGGCCGTCGTGGAACCTGCCTCACAGTGCGACGCAAGACCACCGATTTAGAGCCACGACCAAAGATATCTCCATGTTTCTCGTACGATGCTCATCTTTCGTCTGCAACAGCCCAGAATGGTACAGTGTAAACCGGGCATAAGTGACAGGAGGGTGCTGACTTACAAAGCAAGCGTGCTGCATGCCAACTGCCCACCTGCCACCTCCTTGCCTGTATTTGGATTAACCAGGAGTTTAGACATATTCAAATGCTGCCAACAGGACACTCAGGCTCAATGGCTCAAAAAAACACATGATGCCTTAAAGTTGTATCCATATTTATACAGCCAAAGAAAGAAACCATAACATCGATGTTCAGAAAAGCAAATGCATTCTTAAGCTGGAAACACTATAGATTGAAGGATTATTTCCGTGATAGAGAATGCAGAGCAGATCATTTATTCAGTGTATGTAAATCTCGTGGACCGTCTCTTTAAATAGAACTGTTGGACTGGAAAGTGTGAGTCTTTTCATTAGGAGCAGGCTCCATCCAAACCCAGAAGTTACAGAATGAAATATAACCGCAGGACTCAGCCAGCATGGAGTAGCATGTTGCATTAATGTACTCTCTCCTGCTAAGCCATCTTCACAGGCAGAACATGCTCTTAACAGAGAGAACTTGGCAAGCCAACATTTCTTGATGTACCTCAGGGGCTTAGGGGGACTGATGTCCAATTCTTTACACTTCCATGGCTCCAATTTTCACTCTCTAATGGAGTGAAACATGTTTCAGTACTAAGGAGTTCAAAAAAAAAGAAGGGGGGGGGGGTGGTTCTGTTCCCTACAGCACTGTGTGTAGCTGTAGAGTCATAAAACAGTAAAAAACATGAATGGATCTGTTTTCTTCTGTGGATTTACTGTGGATAATTGTACGATTAAATAACAATCTTCTTTTAACCCCAGCTTCACTTTATTTTTTTTCACTGCTTATGAACAAAATCTCAATTTTCTCTGATGTAAACAAAGTCTATTTCTGTCAGTCAGTCAGATGCTTGTGGTTTATTTTTTTTTGTGTCTTGTTTTTGAACCTCCTACTCCTCTGCCAGCAACGTGCTAGTGCTTCACCACGGGGTTGAACCTGTCCTGCTGTTCACTCCTGTAAATATGACTGATTCCCTTTTAATCCGCACCATTGTGTGCTCATTCAGGTTCTCTCAAATCTCTCCGTTCGACAGCGAAGGAAGCCAAAATAAATACAGAGAAGAGGGAGGAATGGACTTGTGATGCTGTTTATTGCTGGAGTGACTCCAACCCAACCTATCTCATTAGTCTGATCGTGATTAAAAACTGCTCTCGAGCTGATATCATTAACCTGCCCACACAACCTCACACTCTCAATGGAGCCTTACAAACTAGCAGGGAAAAAAATGAGCTTGCGTCTTCTAAATTCACTTTATTCACAGCTGCAGCGCCTCATCATGATCATGATGGGTGGAAAATAAACAGGCACAGTATCAGTTATTAGTCACTAATCGTCGTCTTAGGCAGGAGAGAAAGAAAAAGGGACATTTGCCTTCTATCAGCGATTAGAGTTGAATCTATAGCCTTTTCCTCACTGTCACCATTTATAATCCCGTCCTATGTTCCCTTATCTGATTGTGACCTCAGTCACAAGCTTCTCGGTGTGAGATTACAAACATCTGGCGGGTCATCTACTCTCAAGCTGTTATGATAAACTCGGCAACGGCGCAGGCTTCTGGACAGCCGCGGGGAAATTTAGTGATGGAATATCCCATGCAACTCAAGTCCTAATGTAATGCTTCGTCATTGCAATGAGATCCAGGTCCTAATGCCCTGCTGGTGTGGATATGTGATTAAAAAGCGTAATCTGAGAGGTCTGTATAGACTGATACGCAGTATATCACTTCACAGCCAGAGTTTCTCTTCTTTTTTTCCCTTCAGTAGTCTCCTTCAGTGTTGTATATGTTGTACGTAGACAGCATGAGTGAAGGGAAGAAGAAAAAAAAAATGGAAATAGAAATCATGCTATAAATTACTCCTGGAAGTTAAAAGAAATCATTGAAATTGTGATGAGAGGAATAATTATATGCTCCTCCTAATTCTTCCAGTCTATATACAGCCATTACCATCGTCAGATCAAAAAGGATGTTGAATCACATCCAAAGCATCTGACACACAGGAACTGGCAAAAGATCAAACCCACCAGCAAATGGAGAATTGAAGCTTGTTAAAAAGTTCTTGCAGGGCTGGGCTGTTATTGAAAGTTAAAGCGAGGCTTAGCAGACTTCTCGTTGCATGATCCTGGGAGATGAATATTCACATTTCAGTCTTAATATTTTAATTGGAATTATATGACTGGGAGATGAGGAAGGAGGACGTGTTGCTTCAGGAACATGTTTCCACACCAGTAATGACACATGGAGGTTTTTGAATAAGTAAAAAAAAACAAACAAACACATGTAGACAGAGGAGGTGGGGGTGCGGGAATCATTAGGACTAGTACAGACGGGGATACACATCCTCTGTCATCCTTTTATTTTCAGCCTCTGTTCTCTCTCTAAAAAACAGACACAGTCTTTTAATCCTAAACATGTCCCCATCTCCAACAAGCTTCTCTGCCGTTTTCTTGACATGATTAATCAACGTGAGATGCATTATGTAACATAATAAGGTCGATTATTTCAGTCCAATAGAATGGACCTTTCTCTGACTTTGGACTTCTTTTCTTCATGGAAATGACTCGTTTTGTTTTGGTATTTATTTCTGGCACTCTTTAGGGTCTTTTATCTGCTTTTATCTGCATGTTTTGCTTCCTCTTCTTTTCTCTCCATGTTGCCTGCTCTGCCCTGATTCTTCTGTATCTTGCCCCCCCCTTACCCCTTTCATATTCTTTCCAGCCCCTTTCCAGTGTGTTCTCTTGGTTCATCGTTCCTGGTTGTTTTCATTTTGGATCTTTTCTTTGTGTTTAAGTTATTATTTGGCTTCATTTAGTTTGTGTCTGTTGCATTTCTGTTTTTAGTGGACTTTTGGGTTAAAATAAAGTATTGTAGGCCCGATCAGTCAGCTGGGTCCTTCCACTCTGAACTCAGATCCTAACAGGAACATGTGTGCATATTTCTATGTATGAATGGGGGTGGGGACTCATCGCATTGATACCCGAAAAAAATGGTGATGGCAGAAGTGAACAGTTTTCTTTGTAAAATGTGTTTTCACCTACCATCTAACCCCAGCAGTCTTTAATGTGTAACCCCAACTCCAAGTGAAAACTAGGGATGTCCTGATCCGATCACGTGATCGGAAATCGGGCCCGATTACGTGATTTCAGACTCAATCGGACATTACCTCCCGATCAGGACTCGGATATATATTTATTAGGGCTCTCAAAGTTAACGCCTTCTGTGCAGGGTGGCCCTGTGTCCTGTAGTGTAGGGGTATGGGTAGGGGTGTGAGAGGTCTTGGTTTGAGACCTCGATGAGCTGCTGCGTGTGTGAAATCTCCTAGCGTGGCGCTTTGGACTCACACACACAGACACAGGTTTTGCTGCAACAAGTGAGTTGCTATTTGCCTTTATAGAGAATCGGAATTGGACTCGGTATCGGCAGATACTCAAAATCAAACAACTCGGACTCAGACTCGAGGGCAAAAAAACCTGTTCGGGACTTCTCTAGTGAAAACTTATGATGGGCCGTCAACTAGTCCTGCACAGGGATCTTAGTCATGTGAGTTCCTGGTCTGTGAGTCCAGTTGCCTCGATTTAAACTCTTGGAATTGTAAGTGAAATCAAAAGTTACCCACAGGTGAAAACTATACTTTCAATACTTCCTCTGGCTGTATCAGCCCCATCAGTACACATTGGACAATACGTCCTTTATGTTCTGCTAGCATAAAGGTAACCATAGGTCACACTCATGCCTTGTGATCCATCAAGTTTCCACTCAGTCTTGTCAGGATGTATCTACTGCTTTGGTTCATGATTGCACCCCTGCTCTCATGTACCCTTTGTTGTTGTGGTCCATGTAAAATCTTATTACTGTACTGTGGATACAATCATACCAGACGAAACATATCCCACTGTTTGTATGCAGCTCATGATCAGACTACGAGTACAGCAAATATTTTTGGATTCCTCTCCAAATCTTGCATTATTAATTGTTTACCATTCTAATTAGAGACAATGACGAGTAAGCAGATCTCCAAACAGCAACTGTGGCCTTCAGCAATTAATCACTTTCCGAGTGTTACATCTGATTTTCCATCGACTTTCATCGAGGCTGGAAAAAAAAAGACTCCATGAACTGAGATTTTTATTTATTTTTTTAACACTTTGGGGCAAAGCTGTGACTCAAGCCAGGCGAGTGTACTTCAGTGAGCACCTGAGATACAAATTATGCATTCCTGCTCTCAACCCACACTGCTCCGTCTCCTTATAACGACTTCACAGACATTCAGGGAAACTGAATTTCACTAAGACCAAATATAACTCAAGTGTAATGTGAGACTTCGCCAAGGAAAGAAGACCAAGGAAACTTTCAAATGAATCCACCTGCTAAGGCACCCTGCAAGCTCTCTATCAAAATTTTACTGTTCTCTCCCAGTTAGCAGACGCCGCAGTGCAGATGCAAAGATCTTTCTTTTCTTTTAGGAAAGAGGAAAAGAGGGGGAGGGAAGCCAGACACAGGGGTGAGGCGGAAAGAGACATTAATAAACAAATTGTGAATCCTCCATGTCTCTATCATCTGTGCCTTTCTTTGCTGTTATTCTCACCCAAATCTAACAGCTGGTGGCACAAAAAGGGAGAGAGTTTGTTTTGATGTTTGCATAGAGTTGAGGCAATTTATTGGACAGGGATTTAGCAAATCAGAATTCATTGCAGAAACTTTCTGATCCTGGAGGTTCAAGGGCTCTGGATAAACAAGACTGATTGTTTCAGAGGCATGCATATATTACCCTTGTTTGAGCCCAGGCTATTACACACAGACAGACGGCTACAGGAATATAAGCCCGGCTCATATCGGATGGATTTTGCAGGAAAACACAGTTAGATCAGTGGATTTCTTTATGCAAGAGAGACATTTTCTTACAAAACGCTGAAGCCTTGATACATGACAGATGTGATGTTAAATGTCTCGATTCCTGCTCAGACAGAATAGTTCGTCCGGGGCCAAAAAGAAACGAACAGCTGTCATGTTGCCTCTTCATCATAAACGTCAGTGACGATGGCTGACAGCAGAACACACACAAAAAAATAAAATACTGAGAGAAGCCTGAAAATATCACGGCCATCATCATATTCATCTTTTAACAAGACCTCAGAGTTCAATTGAGGGAGGAAGAAAGCCTCTCTAATAATACCAGGCAGAAGGTGCTGACAGGCGGAATTCACAACATTTTGCCTCACACGTCCGACGACAAGGAACTTAATATGAATGCGGTTCACAGTGAGCGCCCAGAGAGTTCACCTCAACTTTCCACAAAGACTGAGCCCGCATCTGAGAGCTTCATTTCCCAGAGAGCAGGGATCGCAGCGAGGTGGTTTTATTTGCAAGCTCTGTCACCAAAAGTCTCCTTTCAGCAGGATAATCTGTGCAATTTTTATTACCCCATTGTGCCAGATGTTGGGAATATTTAAACTGAAGGGCGCAGCATTAATGGGGTTGTTCAATCAATACCAATGACTCAAACGATTAGCAGCTGCTGAGGGTTCTGGCCTTCTAAAACAGGAATAAAATGGCAGGATCTGGAGACCACACACACACACACACACACAGCCATTGTGAGCAGCTAGTTTCATTTACAAAGAGTTTAAAGCCTCATTCTTAAGCCTTTTAATATGGTCAACCATTGCATTTCTCTCTCTCTCTCTCTCTCTCTTTTCTCTGCCTTAAGTCAATTACAAAGTTCAGAGAAAGTGGAGGGTCAGAGGACACCCCGTCAGAGACGTCTGTAGGAGGAGCGTATCGACGTTTCCACCTCTTAAGTTGTGATTTCAGCTTCTCATTACACCGCTGCGCGTCTCCAAACATTTCATTTTGTTTCATCTTCTTCTGTGTTGTCTAAAAACTGGTTTCACTGCATCTTGTGTCATAAACAGAAAGGCAACCCTGAGCTCCACATGTGGTAACCATAGAAACAGCTGTGGCCACAGCTGCTCTGTAGCAGGCACGCCGTCGTCACAATAGCTTTAATTTTATTTATTTCTTTTCCTTCTGATAGAAAAGATCGTCAGGAGCCAAAGTGTCCTCAGGAGCAGCGAGCAGATTAGCTCTTGATTTTTATTTTCCTCCATATCTAGTCGTGATGCCGTTTTGTTATTGAAGAGAAGAAAAAGAAGCAAAACAAACTTTTAGATACAGTTTATTCTCCACAACAACCGACAATGTCAGATAAAGCTGGTTCTTTATACCCTTTGACAAACGCATCATTTCCAAGAAACTCATCTTTTTTTTTTCTCAGAATATAAGTTTGATGTTCTGCCAATGTGATGCCAACACATTCCTTTGACAAACAACATGGCAGATTACCGAGACATGGATCATAAGTCATGATACTGTTATGTTTTAGCTTTAGGACGCAAAAGCAGGACAATGAGGAGCTGACGTTTAAGGTGAGTTTTAATGATTTCACAACAGAGGTTTAACAGAAGGCAGTAGTAGATGTGGAGTAGTTGTGGCACGTGGCTGGCAGGCGGGCGGGCAGGATAACTGACTGGCTGGAGGAGAACACGGCGTCCAAGGTGAGTTCCTAAAGGTAAAAAAACAAAAGATCCTTAATCCCAAGGTAATCAGAGGTAAATCCTGAAGCAGCACATAATTACAAAACTGTCCCCAAGAGCAGCGGCTAGAGAGAGTACCACGTGAGGAGACAATCCAGCGTCCAAGGTGAGTCACGCTCTGACTTAAGAGGGCCACCTACAAGAAACCAGGTCCAGGTGAGTCCGCCCACTGCCGGTCCAAGCCATGCCTCAACCCCAAAGAGAAACAGTTCTTCTTCTTTCAAGTTTGAAAGCTGCTCTGATTAAATTATTCTCTGTTTTACTGGTGGATTTCTGTGTTTGTCGGCATGCATCCATGACCTGCAGATAAGTCAAACAGTCTATGAAAGGTTTTTGTATGTTAAAAAGGTAAAATAATGTTGAAGTCTGAGATGCAGTGTCTGTATTTAAACTAAAAATCCCGTCCTCCTAACATTCTAACAATAGTGCAGTTGCACTTGTCTGCCTCCTCATCTGTAATGGCAGTTATTGTGCAACATAAGCAACTCTTCACCCCCCCCCCTTCCGTGTTTCTGTGAAGTGCATCTATTTTCTGTTGTAGCTGTTGATTAATTGGCTCGGAGCAGAATGTCATTATTAATAGTATCAGGCAGATCTCAACCCAGGGGATGAGGGCTACTGTGGGAGTTCCATTACATTCTGCCAAGCTCCATCTACCAAACTCAGTACACTGATAAAAAACAAACCATATGGAGGCACGCTCCAGCTCATTGGGTCACGCATGCCATATCAAATCGGCTTCCCCGTGAATGAATGACAGAGCGTATACCTGCTGAAGCTCTGCACCTTGAAAACATTTCCAGGCATTAGAATAAGCCCTGATTCACTCTGAGAACTCTATTAATGGGGTTTGCTGCATATGTTTATGTAAAGCCTTATTCACATGTGATCCACGGGGTGATTGTGCCTCCATAAACACCACTCAGAATAAACAGGGAGAGACAGAAAGCATTATATTAATGTCCCAGGTTCTTATTTTAGACCTAAGAGACAGAGAGGTCATTTTTATAAAAAAAACTAAATGGATGATAGCTTAACTTGCACCTGACAGAACACGACTTTTCAATATGCCTGCAGTTACATTACCACGGGGGGTTTTTCTGGAAGAATTCATCAGCTCGGGGAGGTCATATGAGAGGCATTCAGCCCACGAGCGCTTCTTGGACTAGAACACATTAAAGAGGGATGAGTCTCTACTCAGGATGGAGATTTGCTGTTTTCATGCTGTGGGCTGAAATACCACTGTATGTCAGCACAATGATGATTGGTCGCCGCTTTATCCGGAGGTGACAAAAGAAATCTCCTTAACAAGTAGAACATTGCCTTCTAGCTAGTTTCTGACAACAGTCAACACAACACATCAATTTAACAACACAACACGATGAGCTGCTGTACAAGAAAGGATGCACAATCATTTTTTTTAAATTATGAATTCAAAATATTCATGCCAATATTTAATGATAATGAACAGATTGTGAAGAATTGTCAGCTTTTAACACATAATTCAGCCGAGGCACATTGTGTGTGAGATGGGGTTAGCATGCTAACCAGCTAGCCCCAGGCGATCCTCTCATGCAATACCGCTGTGGGCTGGTGTGTCAAAACAGCAGCTGACCCGGCAACATCAGAGGCTGCAACTGGTGTTTGTATGCAGCACGGATTGTTGTCCAACTTTCTGAGTTACACAACCTCAGACTGTATACTGCTGGAGGAGGAAGAGGGGGGGGGGGGGGGGGTGTCGGACCAGCTGGTGTCCAGATCTTTATGTTCCATCATCTCATACATACATACATGTGTGAGTGATTACCACACTCTATATTATGTCTTGTTGGCAGGGGGTGGACGGATTAAATTATTGGCAATATTCAAGAACACATATTACTGCCTGGGACATATGGGCAATGCATGAGGGTGAATGTGGTATTATTTCACAGCTCCATAAAAAAAAGTGTAAGTCTGGAGGAAGCTGTTAGAAGCAGCATTTTTCCATATGTTTTTTTTTTTTTTTCGGTGCTACATATGGAGTAATGTTATTTTTGTTTTAGCCACTCATTAACTTGGCTTAATAAATATAAATTATTTAAACAGCACAGTTTTCTTATTGTTTTTGTGTGTGTGTGTTTCCATGAGTCTCCAGATGCACCATCACATCAGAACACCACTAATACGCTCTCTGCTGCTTTTTATACCCAGCCATGCCATTTCACACATTCACCCGTTTTTCACAATCATTCAGGATTTATAATTTACTCTAATTACTGCTACATGTTTGAGAAGCTGCATTCAGTAGGCTCTAAATGACTTCCTCGTGGAGCCTGATGAAAGCCTCTTCATAACAAAGCAGAGTATTGATGCTGATCTGCGGCTCAGGTAGAGCTCACGCTGTGGGTGGCTCCTGCGTTAGACCACCACCCGGGGATATGACTTCTTTATATTCACAGAGAAAATGTAAATGTATGTTTTTGTGTGCTTTAAAAGGAACACAGAATGAGAAGATTGTGTTAATCCTAGTCGACATTTTGTTTTAGCTCATCCAGGACGGCAGAGCCGGCTGCCAGAAATGCCACCTGGAACAGGGACCCTCGTGTGATTATGGAGAAAGCTGCCAGGTATTGCAGCTACCTTCTCTCTCTAAGCATATTGTGTTGTGAAATTTTTCAGATGAAATCCTGTCTGTGGCACGGTCTCCTTCAGCATACTGATCCTGAACTAAATGTTTTTCTGAATTTATCTGCTTTTTCTTTTTAGGCATCAAACTACTCCGTTAGGTGTCAGGACAGATCATAGTTTGGGTTAAACATTTCATCAAAGAGCCAAAATTGTCCCATTTCACCACTTTGTCCTACCCTAAACAACGTATTTGACATGTACTACAAAGACCACAGGGGGGCGCCAAATATGTCCACACTAGTTATTCCAACGGCCTGGAGATATCACGTTTTTTATGTTTGCATGGTAGGGATGGGCTGATCTAATACTTTAAATTACACCATATATACTACACTACAACTATAAGTGCTTTAACAATATATAGAAGACATATCATAGATTAGAAACAAAGATCTAAAATGTAAAATTAATAAAAACTGTAAGAATGCAGATAAATAAACTACTGAGATGCTCAACCAATGTAGTCATCCTAAAAGCAGATGAGGTTGTGACTTTTAAGTCCACCATGACAAAAATTAGCTGAGAGTGAGATCGAGTCAAGGTGAGACCTGACACTGTTTTGTTTCTGTGGACTAAATATAATTAATTCAGTTGCTGTTTAGACACAAATATGTACATTTGTCTGTCATCTGCATAATTAGGTTTGGATACTTTTGTGTTATTTTTGCCATATAGAAATTGACCTAAAGGGGTCCCATGATGGCTCCTTGCGGAACCCCGCATGTTATTTCCACTTTGTATGAATCAACACAAAGTATTATGACAGTCATATCAGCACATTTAGGCCTATAATCTCACCAGAATCACACCAGAGTTTATTAGGTATATGCTGCTAGCTAACAAAAAGTAAAAACATTCACTTACTTCTACAACAGCTATTAAATCCTTGACCTTTTTATGAAATATTTTGCATCTACTTCCAAATACATTTATTATTGTATAGGTACATGTTTATTTTCCTAAATTTGATGCACTTTTTTAGATAGTTTAGATAGAAACCTTGCAGTATAAATA
The DNA here is from genome assembly GCF_900634625.1 of Parambassis ranga. Taxonomy (NCBI): domain Eukaryota; kingdom Metazoa; phylum Chordata; class Actinopteri; family Ambassidae; genus Parambassis; species Parambassis ranga. The sequence continues at coordinate 19,722,296 of NC_041030.1, forward strand.
CAGTGGAAACAGTCTACACAAGAAGTATTTCAGGATACAATAGTTCTGTGTTTTAGAGAGAGTACACAGTGACAGCTCTTGCCAGTAAACCCAGGGCACACTGCTGTGTTTACAGGTCTGTCCCACTATTTTTGGAGTTTCTTTTGAAAGACACAAACACAATCTTCTTGTCTAGCACATTCTTCCTCCTCCTCCTCCTCCTCTTCCTCCTCCTCCTCCTCGTTCTCTTTTCCAGTAAGCCTGCCAAGAGAAGCATCAATGAAATGTGTTTCCCTGGCTTATGAGAATGACCGGGCTATTTGATTTTAGCCACAGTAACTCAGATAATCAGAGGGTGGTGAGGAGTGCACGGCTGCAATTTCCGGAAAGGTCACCTCTCTAATGAGGAGCATTAGCCCACTCACCAGCCACAGAAGAACTAAGAACCATTTTGTGGCAACATGAGCAAGTGGTGTCTGGCAGCTGAGGGGCCTTCCAGGGGCCTTTAGCTTTTTTTTGTCCAGGTGATTTCTTCCTGTGGGTTAACCATAGTCTGTGTTGATCCCAGTGAAGGCAGCAAAATGGATAAAGAAGGGTTCTTAAAGCAGCATAATGTCTGCTCTGTTCATAGATGACAGAAGCTGTACGATGAGTGAATGGATCTGGATATTCTAGGTCTGAACAGATACATGCACTCATGGAACAAATGTTTTAGAAGGTTCTGAACAAGACTTGTATTCACTGGACCAGCAGGTTTACATTGTAATCTACATTGTTTGTACTAGAACTACACCTAGTCTCAGTTTAGGTTTGTGCAAAAACACAAGCGAGGAGAAAGGCAACCACAGAATCCCTGCATGCAGGTTTTACAGCAGACCTTTTTTGTGGGAATGCATACAAAACAGCATAAATAGTGCAAATCTACAAGGTCTTCTTCTGTTGTGGGAAGAGCTCTCACTTTTTTTAAGGATTTATAAGGCAAATGTGTTTCAGTGTAAACCCTGCCTAGCACTGCATCAAATGTTCTTCACAAACGCAAAAATATGCAGCATCGCTCAGGCTTTGTGTGTCAGAATAAAAAACATTATCATTCAGAGCTGAAGACGGCGAGGCTCCTTCCAAGGATCTGTGACAATCAGTGGAAAGCTGAGCCATTTTGGCTGGCATCATTAATGTCAAAGGAGACCCAAACCCAGGAGTCAGACCCTCAAACTTGAGTGGCAATCGGAGTGTAAACATTGCACCTGTCAGCTCATTACTGGGGCTTCAGTGTGGCAGCGAAGCTGTTTGCAGGATGGACAGCAGTTGCCTTGCAGCCAGGGTAAATACCTTGCCCTTCTGCTGTATTCCCAGGATTCATTATACTGCAAGCTAACACACGGGAGATCTGTCAGGAGTTACCAGTTCCATTACCCACTAAATCCTTTAACAGGGGCTTTAACTTGTTGAGTGAGACTGATATTGATTTAGGGTGGGTGGTGAGGTTTGGGAGCAGCAGATCGGTTGATTCAACGCACTCAAGTACTTGAATCAGACCTTTGAAAATGAGATCCCACTGAATTACCTCCACCTTCTTACTAATATTTAGCTAATGTGTACTTTGCAACCATAATAGCAGGACTGTTAATCTATTTCTATTATTCGAAATCACTCCTCTGATTGCACTGCAGTGTCAGTGCTAAATAATGAAAGAGAAAATCCCTTTAATTGTGAGGCAGATAAGCAGCTTACCTCATCTGCAACACAGGCGAGCTCGAACCTGATGCAAGACTTTGTTTTCTATTTACTCCAGCTAATGAAGTGATTCACCCCAAGAGTGCAGTCACCCCCAACCAAGACGCAGCTCTGGGTGGTTTCATTTAGTGTTTCTTGGTGTTCTTTGAAAATTCATCTTCATTCATTCAGTGTGGGGGGAAAAACAATAATAAGGAAGCATAAAAACGACTCCTTGTTTCCTTACTAACTTCTTCTTTTTCTGGCAGGTATGGAAAACAAACACTGCCAAAATCAAGATGACCTCCATGCTGCTTTCAGGCTAAAGTGACCCAAATCCGACAGTCTGAACAGCTCAATTCCAATTTTTTTATATCCGACCCAGGCCACTTTCATATGTGGTCCTAAATCAGATATGTATCCGATTTTTGGCAATGTGACCTCAGTCTGAACGGCTATGCGGCATATATCCGACTTTGGCGTCAGTGAAAGGCGACAGACGTCACTGCGACACAGGAGCGGGCAGACAAGCGGTGTAGTTAGCAACGAGCGCCTGTTGCCAGGAAGAAGAGCCCAACTCCAACACGCTCGCTCACAGATGAGGGAGATGTCGACTGTTTTGCCGTGAAAGTGATACAGAAAGGCGCTCGCAGACGAATTCAAAGGTTCTCATCATTATGAAATTATGAATGAAGTCAGTGTCACTAGAAGCAGTCACATCACTATCCCACCACTACGCACCCACACGCGTCTCTGTACAGAAGTTGCAGCTACTGCTCTATTCCTTCTCAGCGTTCTTAATATTATTTGGTTGTAATTATGTTGGCTATGATCGGACATTAACATAAACAAAGCCACACAAGCATACATCGTGTGATATCGTGTCCTCTTCTGCGCATGCGGGTCACTTTAGGGCCGCAGTCCGTTCACACAGGAGAGTGGTAGCAGTCGCATATTATTTTGTAATGTGACCAAGCACACCAAAAAATCAGAATTTGGCATTAAGACCTGCAGGAAATAGGATTAAATCACCTTTTAGTGGGTTTCTTTGCAACCAACAGATACATTTAAGAGATATTTTGACTTAAGGGCAGCTCAGAGATGGCTGTTGTGTCTACAAATAAAAATACTTATTTTTATTTTTTTCATGTATGATAATCACTTGATTTTTTTATTGCCAAATTCTTCTTCTTAGCTGGCTTCCCATCACTAATGCCTACATTAAAGAGAGAGACACCTGGGTTATTAGAACCAAACCAAAATTTTAATCTTTGAACATTTTGTTTTAAAACTTATAATTAAATTTGTCATTACAACTATTTCAAAGGATTTTTGTAGTTCCGTGTTTTCTCGTCACGGTGCAACATTAAAGTGTTGTTGATCTTGTTAGGATTACGCTCTAATACCTGCTATAAATTAATAGGAAAACAAACACAGAAAAACACAGCGGTGTTTGATTTTTAGCCACGAGCAGCTGGTCTACTGATAAAACCAAAAAACTATAAACCTTTAAAACTATAAACCTTATATATATATATATGTATTTATATTCTCATAAATGTTATATAGATTCCATCTTCTTCTGTGTGTGAGAGGTGTACAGTGTGTGTCGTTCCTCCTGGAGGCTCGTCTTTATATCACTGAGGAGCCATTTTCCTTTCTAAGTGTGTGTGTGTGTGTGTGACTCTTCCCGGGGGATTGAGGGAATCTCGTGTGTGTGCCTGTGTGATTTATGATGCTACCACGTCTTGCCTTGAAGGAAAAGTGACAAATTTCTGCAGTAATTGAGGTAAATGATGGTTTTGTCTGTTTTTAATTGATCGTTCTTACCCATAGTTCTTTGAGCTCACAAAACATATATATTGCGTGAATGTCAGCAGGATGCACCACAGCAGCGTGTGTTTATGTGCCTGCTTCATGTACGTGAGAACTGCTGATGCATGCAGCTATAAAGAGAGTGTAAATATCCACCGATTGACTCAGACAGTCAATTGATTTGAATATACTTTACTATAATTGAAAATTATTCGATGAAAGCTGAAGAAAAAGAAAAGATTTTTGACCTTGTGCAAATCAATTATCACCTCTCTGTCTCAGTGTGGGCATCACTCACCCTCTGCACAGCTGAGACCCATCCAGCATGGCGGCCTTAAGGAGCATTATTCTGATTAGGAAATGATCAATGCTATAAGAGAAATTGTCCATATGCCACAGATCATTAGCCGACTATCCCTGAGCGCATAAATGTGCCAAGACATGTCTCTGAATCCATCACTCTTGCCTTCCACAACGATCACCTCACGGGTTTGTGAAGTTGTCTCTCTCTCTCTCTCTCTCTCTCCCCCTTCCTCTCTCCCTCTCTCTGCCCGTGGCTGTCTATGAGTGGAAATACACAGCGTAGCACGCGGTATGAGAAAGCTCATGGGATGCACTGCGAGGCATCAGTTGATTCACGTCTTTGTCAGAACTACAAACGCTGTTATGTTACCTCTGACAGACATATCAGGTGCTTGTAGAGGATGCATGTCACATTCCTGCCATACAATTTAGACCACACTACTTCCCTCTGTCAAGTAACCCGCATCAACACGATAAACGCCTTTCATCTGTTGGTTACAGTCACACAAGATAAATGCCGTGCAGCTACAGCCGGGGGGGCGGAAAAAAATGATTTAAAATTCATAGATGTTGCCAGAGTTACACATTTAAAGGGCAAAACAGCACTTATTCTGCAAAATAAGGATGAAGTTTACAGCTCATCTCAGCACAGCCAGTTTATACATGGATGCAGGGTCACTTTGAGTTCAGAGGTGCACTCCTGGATTGTTCAAGAACCAACCTGTGTTAACGTGTTGTTTTTTTTTTTATGATCACCCAGCAGCGGCCACCAGTTGCTGTGCAGATGCAGAGCCGCATTTTAATCACTAATCGTGCCGTTGGGATGGAGAAAATGTCCCAGATTCAGTGGGGTCCCTGCAGCTGACAGATCAATTTGACATTATATTAGTGGGAGCGTCACTAGATTTTGAATTCAGCCTTTAATCGAATGTGCTGCAAGGAAGGAAGGTGCGATGAGAAGCACAGCAGAAAGGGGGCAGAGGTAATCAAGAGATTCAAGCCGGCCATTTTGAATTTCTATTCTTATAAGGGGCTCCTGTGGTTGTTATGCTTTCACATTTTTGTATTAGTGTTGATGAGGGGCTGCAACAAGCTCTGCTGTTTAGTTTTTGTTCCATGAAATGCTACCTTCTAAGGGTTTAAAGAGGTTTTATGCTGTCTGTAATGGAAATCTTTATGAGTTTCTGCCAACGCCACTGTGTTCTGTTTGTGTAAATACGCAGCCCGGCTCCTATAATTATTTTCCTGTCTATTGACTGTCAGGTGTTTTGTGTGTGCTGATTGCTGTTGGCCAGCGAGAAGACATTTACTCTGTTCTCTTGATTGGCTATTGAATACACCTGCAAATCAGGACAATGCAGAAAGAGACTCATCATGGACAGAAATCTTTGCACGCTTCACTGTTTCCTTAGAAATGCAACAAATATCTAAGATTTTACAATTAAAAGAAATGTTTTTATCCAACAAGCGACGACTGATAAATCTTTTTTTTTAGTCTTAGTTCTTGCACAAATTGCAGTGGTGGAGGAAGTACTGAAGCTTGGTACTTAAGTAAAAGTACAAATACCCAGCAAAATATATACTTAAGTAAAAGTAGAAGTGCTACATCAACAACCCTTAAGTAAAAGTCTTAAGTACTGACTTTTAAATGTACTTAAAGTACTCACGCACCGAATATATATTATTGACTTCCATTCCCATGGATCTGAACAGGTTAAAATAATTAAAGAAATCATTTTAAAGGTAGGGTAGGAGATTTTGAAAACTCAGTGAGAGTCAGCCAGATTTCCAAAGTAAACACACGCCCCTTTCTCTCAGAGCTCACCCCGAAGCCACGCCTCCCAATCACATGGACGCGCATTACCTGAAGACGAGCTGCGGTCTGTGACTTCGGCCATCATGCACGTACCTCTCTGGTGCGCGCAGAGCAGGAAGAGAGTGACAACCAGCCAATACTCCGTGCAGGGTCCACCCGGAGGATTGGCTGATGTTTTTAGCGTTTTATAGCTTCCACAGATGATTCATATTCTTTATTTTAATGCGAAACTGACGAACTAATCGGTTGCTATCGGATTGTAAAAAGAAGTTACACTCATTTAACAAAAAGTGCATCAGAAGGAAATCTCCTACCCTATATTTAAGGCACATTATAGAAACACAGCTCGCAGCATGACACCATCTTCATGTCTGACCTCACATCAGTCCAACACAGCTGTATGAACTACAGACATTTTAAAATTTGTAGTGGAGTAGAAAGTACAGATAATAGCTGCAAAATGTAGTGGAGTGAAGTATAAAGTATGCACTATTATCTTTACTTAAGTAAAGTATAAATACATAAAAGTTTACTTACGTACAGTAACGAAGTACAAATACTTAGTTACATTCCACCACTGATTATGTGTAATGTGTGAGGGGTCACAGTGATAAACTGAAAGAAAACGGTTGAATCTTTGATGTTTTTAGGCCTAAAACACCACAAACATCAGCCGGCTGTAAAATAAATACTCCACCACCCACTCAGTAGTAAATGGCATGGACCTAATGGTTAGACAAAATAAGACACCACAGAAGCTCGACACACAGCTGAGAGATGTCATAACAGGCCCCTCATTTTCACAGCATATATGACTCGGATTAAAAATGCAAAAAAGTAGCTTAATAAATAAATAAATGAATAAATAAAGTGCGAAAAGGCGAGGTTAGAGCTGACAGATGCCTTTCTGAATCACACATCTAAAAGGACGAGTTAATCAAAGATACTGCTCTGATTGGTTGGAGCTGATTATGAGCCTCACATAGTCAGAGAGAAAATCTGACACATCTCATAACATTAATTATAGGGTTTACATGATGCACAGACACATACAAGACAATGCCATGTAAACATTAGCCTGTTAGATCATGTTTGGTGTAAACCATTATTAAACTTAGACCTTTGGAGTAAGCTGGTCTTTGCAGTATTATTACTGCATTATGTATGAATACTTATGGCACTTTAACAGCTGTTGCAAATGACTTGGGTTTGGTTGGGTTCGAATGAGCCTCCCAACATATGGAAATGTTCTCTCAAGTCTAGTTCTGTGAACTCCACCATCACCGATCTGTCCCAGCAGACCTGGCTAAGGACTTTCTTCCAAATTCACCTGGGGGTTCTTGGCAATAAATGGCAGGCTACTGCTAACAAATCTCATGGCTCCACTTATGAATGTCTCATGTTTTCATCGTGAGAGTGTTGCCAATAAACAGCAAAGTAGAAATGAAAAATAAAAAAACAATGCTATACAGCATTATTTGCATCCTCTGACTCCTGCTACTTGTGTATGTTTATTCAGAAATTGCTGGTTATGCTGCAGTACATGCAAACATTGGTATTGCAATATGGTGTGCATGTAAATGAGGTCATTGAAGGCGATGTAAGATGCCATGAGATGCCATGATCCTTTAACCAATGGATGAAACACCACATGACTGAGATGCAAAGCATCACTATCAGCCAGTTTGGTCGATCTCTGATAAGAAAAGCACATAAAGACATCTGAGGCTAAAAAGCTTCTGTTGTTGCTTTTAGAAGAAAAAAAAAGACGTTGATATTTACATAGTGTGACCCTGATCTCCACAGTAATATATATTATAAATAAGAAAATGTGAGTGCAGCATGTATTGTTGATGTGAAGCGTCACTGTGAGGCCGTGTTATTGTTCTGCAGTGGCTGCTCTATAATAAAATTCACCCCAGCTGCACTTTTCATGTTTTATTCTTTTACAACATGAAATCACAGCAAATGCAATTAGTCCTTTTTGACACTCATCAGGATCAAATGTTTAGTGTCAAAGTGAAAACAAAGCGATCTAAATGGAGTACATTTGCACAGAACATTTTGTTTGCTTTAGCGCTCGCCTCCCTTTCTAAGTGATTATGTATTAGAGGCACCTTTGCACATTCTGACACTGCAATTTTCTACATAATGCACTCAAACTACTTTGCTAGAAACATAACTATTGTGTGTGATCAATGACTAAGCGTGAGCTATTGTTCTCACAAACGTCTTTCTAAAATGAAATATGTTCCTGATAATTAAGCAAATTTAAGCCCACATTGAACACCAAGTCTTTTTTTTAATAAATTCATGTACCAAACTCACACAGCAGCACACATTTCTGATGGTGTTGTACACATTGTAAGGATACGAAGCCACTTGTCACACCTTGGATTACACACAGGTTTTAGCAATTAGACGGCTGCTTCTGTGCAGAGGACCTGGCTGTCTGTAATCACTCAAATCACAGCAAGCTGTAGTTTATTTCACCTTTTTTTTCTTTGTGGCTGTGTGAGGTTCAATGAAGGATCCAAATGAAGACACAAAAGGGCAACAAGTCCAACAGAAAGTTGAACATATAAAGCACAAACTGAAACCAACCTGACAAAAAAAACAACAGAGAAGACACGGACTGGTAGCAAAGCAGACAAGACACAGGGCAGGTAATCATCAAGGAAATGAAACAGACAGAGAGACACAAAGAAAAAACTACTTTCAAAATAAAAAAAGTAATCCAACAAAACCCATTCACATGACATCAGAAAACTAACAGTCAACATCACTGAGATTTATCTGTCTGTAGCAGCAACAGCTCGGCTTCTGGGGTCACTGGCACTCAGAGGTATTATATCTGAGTGTCAACTGCCAGTGGAAAGAACCTTGTGTCTCTTGGATATTTTGGCCAATTAGGAGCATGTACTGTACATTAAAAAATAACATGGGACCTAACAGTGAACCCTGTGGCACACCACAGGTTATGTGAGCTGTGGAAGATGTTTCTAACCACAAGATGTGCTTAAAAGAAGCCTTTACTGCTGACAGATGGTGCCAAGAGTGTGTGAATTTGTCATCAAAGCAAAAATCTTTGTATAACAAAAGAAATGAACACTTTTTGTGTTTACAAAATATTACACAAGCCCTGCAACTGTTGCCTGATCTCCTTTCCTGCAGGTAGGGCTCAGGGTTTCTGTGCCGTAGAGCAAATTTTGATTGTACAAATCACTGTACGACCAAAGTAGAAATTAAAATCATAATGATTCTCTGGAATCTAGCTGTGGGTTCATGGTTAGTGGACAGAGAACCAAGAGTGATAAGGACTGATGGAACTCAACATCATCATTCCTGAGTCTGCGTTAAGCACAAAACTACACTCAAATGCAAACACAGACAACCAGCCTGGTGATTGGACCAAAAAAAAGGTGTTTGGATTAAAGATGTAATCCCCGGGCAGACGGCGAGGAGAGGTAAGAGGACGCACGTGTGAGCGAACACAGAAAGACAAACACCGATGCAGAAATGAGGAGGCTGTCAGACGACTTTGTCCTGGAGACAAAGGAGACAGGAATCAATACCAGGCAGCAAAACCCTTGAAATTACTAAATACTTAAAAAAGGTAAGTATAAACAGACGAGTGGGACCGGGCTTTTATATTCTGACACACACACATCCAAGCACAAAAAATGAGGGAGGAAACACAAGAGTAGAGGAGGACTGAGGGAGAACAGGAGGGCAGAAGACTTCAAGAAGAAAGGGAAAGCCAGCAGTCTGAAGTTCTGAGTCGCAGCGTGGTTTCTGGGGTCAACGGGTGTCTTGGAACAAAATTTGGCAAAAGAGAATCAAACAGGACCTAAAATTGAACCCTGTGGCACACCACAGGCTTTCTGAGCTGTGGGATGTTTCTATGGTGACCCCAAAGATTGCTTTCTACAACATATGAATAAAACAACAGGTGTGATGCATTGTGGGATACATTGAGTCCTCTTAGTGAGGAAAAACCTAAATCTACTGCAGCCCTGTGATCTCTTTATTTTCTCATAATTATTCTGCCTGTTTTGCTGTGTACTATAACTGCAGCATCTCTCAGTTCATTGAAAGGATATGTGCTATTTTACTTTGTGCTAGAATTAAAAAAAAAAACACACAACAAAGTTTGCCATTTAGGTTTTTTTTCAAGATGCTCCGAGGGATTAAGAAGTCATGTTGTCACATTTCCTTCGCTCCCTGTGAAGTATGACAAACATGTGACAGGCAGACTCACACGCATCATTCCCCCAACACACTCAGGAGATGTGACAAAAGTACTCACAAAAAAGTGCTGTTTTATTTAGCTCAGCTCGAACACATCTGGGACTTTTTTTGAAAGTTTTGTCAGAATATTCAAACTTGGATGGTGAGCCTGTGATACTTAAACGCTCCATACAAAGAGCAGCATGAATGATGTGAGTAGAAGGCATAAATTATGTAGTTGTCAAAACATAGTTCTGAGTTTTTCTAAATGTATGAAATAATTACCCTGTGCAGATCTGAGTTCGTGCAGCTTAATTACAGTGCATCGCATTCACAGAGCTACACTTTCTTTTACATTTTACTGTGTTACAGCCTCATTCCAAAATGGATTACAATCATGTTTACCCCAACACTCAAAAGTTTCAAAAAATAAAGAATGTAAATATGTCCAGTTTTCTATCCTGAGATGGTGAGTGAGTCTTCAAGCGATGTAACCAATTAACATGTGTCAACATGTCAGAGACTGTTGCTGTGTTAGTAGGCTGAACACCTGTTACACCACATTCTTTTAAAAGCAATGTCTATAAATTAATGCACATTTTAATCAAGGTGAATTCCTGACCTGCACTCTGTAGAGACCTTAATCACTTTTTTGGCAGCTGGAAAACTATGCTTTATGCGGTGTATTGACCCTTTACACCCTTCATACCAGGTGCAGGTGGGCTGGTTGGATTATAATCTGTGAAATATCACAGACAAGAATAAAACTATAAGTCCTTCTGAGGCAGAAATAAGGTCACGGTCACTTTTTGGCAGCTGCAAATTTCTGGGGTTTATTTTTTAAAGAGGTCCTCATGGATATAAAGGGGTTGGTTGAATTATAAATTCTGATCAGTGATCACCAAGAATTAATTTATTTTTTTTTGGCTGGATAACAATCAATACTTTACAGGGTGTACTGGCCCTTTAACAGCATTTCTATTAATAAAATCAAATATTATGGTTATTAAATTACAGCATGTATTTAAATTGAAGAAAAGTAAGACCAACAACAATACATTTTCTCCTCTTTTGCTGCAAAATATAAACATGTTATTAGACAGAGCAGCCTGGACACTGGGCTCAGTTTGTGCTTACACTGTAAAAGAACTGATTCAGTCAGCGTATGTAAAGGAAGCCAAACAGCTGGTGAATGAAACAAATCTTCAGATCTATGAATGAAAGGGTGTCTGTATTCAAATGTCAGTTGTTCTATAGGAAAAGGTGGTGCTCATTCGTTAGCCACAGATCAAACAAACACTGTTTTCTTTTGATATCGCAGTCATTTCATAAGGCTTATAGCATTACCCTTTATCTGTCATTATATAACCATATTGCTTTGTCAGCTGCCTAATAACTGAATACAAACGCATGTTGTGTTTACGCAGAGCTTAACTCATCTGTGACCTCAGTTTACCCGACGTCCTCGCTCAGGATGTCTTATCAACCGGAGCTGCGTCCAGTTTCCAGGCTTTACACGGCCAGTGGCTACAATTTTTTTTTTTGAAAAACATGTTATGAAATGATGGAACAACATTAAGAGGAGTACATTATATGTTGGCTCAGTGTAGGGCAGAGGCGGCCTCCTACTCATCCCTGGAGGAAGCAGAGACGGCAGGAGAAGATGCTTGAAACAGAGTAGAACATAGTGATCCGTTTTGAGTGTACCGTCTGTCCTCCTACCTTGACTGAATGTATAGTGTCAGAGGAAGTCCATATATGGTGGGGTTATTACAGTATTTCCTGTGTGAGGCTGATTATTTAACAACTAAGTGGTTGAATAGCAGCCAATGAATTCTGCAGGCAGCTGTAGCAGGTTGTGCAGTCAATTAGCTGAGCAACAATGCATTTTAAATGAAAATGAAAATGCTCCTCAGCATCGCATGCACAAGAGTCTTTTCACTAAATAGTGATAATTTATAAGCGACAGACTAACAAACAAATCAGCAGTGCAGAATCTTCCTGGCTGCATCTGACTGAACAAAAGTATGCATGAGCTCATTTAAAAACTTTCTTTAAAGTCTCTGAAAGAGTGTGGTGAAATAAGCTGTACACTTTCTGAATCTGATGTCTTGTTTCTAATTATCTGGCTGGACTTTTGCAAGGTATTAAATCATACCAGCCATGGCTTATTCACGTAAAGTTGCTAAGAATGCAACTCTATGCAAATTAGAACCCTCTGCTTGATGCCTCAACTCTAAACTTGCAAGACAACACACCCAGAATGCATTGCATCAGACAATAAATGGGGAATGTGACCTGTGGCCCTGCACTGCAAGACGAAGCGGGTTCAGGTAATGGATGGATGGATGGGGAATGTAAAAATATCGGATTTTGTAGAAATGAACCTTAAAAGCTGATTGAGTTGGATGGTGTGTACACCAGGTGAGAGGAAAAGTCAAACACAGAGTGAGCCTTGTCAGAATTGTTCGGTTAGGTATAAGCAAGACAACACAGTCTAAAACCATCCCCTCCACATTACGCTCATTTACTCATTTAGCAGTAAAGCTAACAGGAGGGTTTTTCCATTCAAGCACAGCCAAACAACAAACCACTCACCACCGCAAGCCTTCCCAATCATCACTACATCCACTGGCAGCACAAATAACACAGTAACCACGCTGGTATCACCTTTTAGCCTCTTAGGCTACGTTCAGACTGCAGGTTTAAATGCTCAAATCGGATTTCACCAAAACATCTGATTTTTTGGTGTTTACAAAATAATATGCGACTGCTACCACTCTCCTGTGTGAACGGACTGCGGCCCTGAAGTGACCCGCATGCGCAGAAGAGGACACAACGTCACACAATCTGTGCTTGTGTGGCTTTGTTTATGTTAATGTCCGATCATAGCCAACATAATAACAACTAAATAATATTAAGAAGAACGCTGAGAAGGAATAGAGCAGTAGCTGCAACATCTGTGCAGAGATGTGTGTGTGCGGAGTGGTGGGATAGTGATGTGACACTGATTTCATTCATAATTTCAGAATGACGAGAACCTTTGAATACGTCTGCGAGCGCCTTTCTGTATCACTTTCACGGAGAGAGTCGACATCTCCCTCATCTGTGAGCAAGCATGTTGGAGTTGGGCTCTACTTCCTGGCAACAGGCGCTTGGTTGTTGTTGCTAACAACACTGCTTGTCTGCCCGCTCCTGTGTCGCAGAATTGTGACGTCTGTCGCCTTTCACTGACGCAAAAGTCGGATATATGCCTGAGGTCGCATTGATTTGTCGCATCTAATTTAGGACCACATATGAAAGTGGCCTGGGTCGGATATAAAAAAAAATCATAATTGAGCTGTTCAGACTGTCATGACATGATTTTATTTTTCAGATACAGGTTACATTAGTGCAAAAAAATGGATTTGGGTCACTTTAGCCTGCAGTCTGAACGTAGCCTTATTGTTTGCATTGAGTGCGCTGCAGAAAAAGCATTTTTAATAACTACGTCAATGTCTTTCAGTGAGATAAAGACTTGAAAAGTACTTGAAAAGGTGAAGTTTATACTCTTCTGAATGCACAATTAAAAGCCTTCTTTTTTACATGCAGTGTTTGAACACGTCTCCATTCAGCCATGTAATTGAGATTAGGCTTTATTTGACTACTGCTGCAATAGCTGCATTGTTCTGAAGAGATTACTGATAGCTCGAACCATTCGCTTGTATTCTACAGAACAACTAAATACAGTCACATTGCTGCCAGCTCTTATCTGTTTTATAATATAATTGTCCACAGTTTCTGTGGAGAGCCTGGCCCAGGAGTAATAGAAATGAGGCGCACCGTTTAGCCGACAGCGACCCGATATCATCTCTGTGGCCCCACGGACAGTATCCTGTTATTCTATGGATGACCTTGGAAAGGTAATAGCTGCTAACATTACTTTGGGGGATTGTATTTTATCCCAGAAGAAGACTCCAGAAACCTGTTTCACATTGTAACATCCATTTTCTTGGTGTTTTTTCTTATGGGATGACGTACCGATCTTTTTATTGTGCAGCATGTTCTAGAGGAGTAGAAGGAGAAAAAAAGGGAGAATTAGCCCCTTTTGCTAAGTTGGAATGTGATTCAAATATCAGCACTCTCATAAATGGACTCATCACTATTCCAGGTCTGAAGCTGTTCTCTCTGTCACTGCTTGCAGCTGCTGAGTGATTGCTGCAAGGGGAATGATTAATAAAACATCTTGCAGCCTCATCAGATTATTTTAAATAATTCGTGCAGTTTTGTCCCAGCAAATGACTAAACAATGACAGGCTCAGGCAACACTATAGATGATATGCATCATGGGATGTGGAAGTGAGAGCAGTTACATCCACTGAGTGGTAAAAAAGCTCGATGAGGGGCAGTGTTGTGTTGAAAAGAGGGAAGAAGCATCTTGAACCCAGCAGCTGAAACATCAGTCTGACTCACCTGTTAAATGTTTGGTTAAATGCTGTATTGACGACTCATCTGTTAAATATTTTGCATCTTTCAATGCAGAGGGAGGGCGGGAGGATTGTGTTATGTTTTGATAGGAAGGACCCAGATACTGAGAGGGAAAATTCCACGAAAGTCCAAAACCCAAAAATCCAAAAACTCCAAAAGGCTAAACAAAGAAAGGCTGAGTGAAAAAACAAAAGACAAAAATCACAACCAGGAACAAACCAGAACAAAGAAGACGCACAGGAAAGGACACTTGGAGGAAACCGGCGGCAGAGATCACAGCATAAACTGAGACTCCGTTTACACATAGCCGGGTATTTTGTTGAAAAACAAATATTTCCCTCCGTTTTTTAAAATAACATCGTGCACACATCATCGTTTTCAAAAAGGTTTCCGTTTACATTAACACGCATAAACACGCTCCCAAGAGCCGTCATGACTACGCCAGGCCTGTGGGTGGCAGTGTAGGAAGAAGGAGAAAGACGCGCAAGCCAATCAGAAGCCTCATCGCAGTCTAGCTCTTTGTTTCAGAAGTTGTTCCAAAATTGCTGAACCTGGAGACCTAACATGTCTCTGCTCCCCTACACAGTAAGAGGAGCTGTATTTGCAAATGCAAACATGTAAAAAAAACAACAGAAATGCAAACGCTACCCGGAATGCTTCCATTACTAGACTACAGCCTGCTCTGGCAGCCGTACTACACAAAAAAGGTTGCACAAACTGACATGCATATTGCAGCAAACTCTCAGTTTTCACATTGAAACGCGAATATGGCGTTTTCCAAAATCTCCACTTTTGCCTGAGTTTTTAGAAAGATTCATTTTCAGAGGCGAAAACCCTGTTTATGTGTAAATGAAAGCCACAAACGAAGGGAAAAGTCTTTGTTTTTCAAAATACCTGTGTATGTGTAAACGGGGTCTAAGACAGGAAGTGAACCAAATCCAGGAAAACAAGTCATACAACAAAAACGAGGCCAAGGATCGGCGACGATGTAAATCATTCATGCATGTGTAGCCGAGCGGCAGGCACCGGCACACCTTTTCATGCTGTGATCCATTCAGTCATTAATGAGGCATTTTATCTGCTTTCTAATGATGGACGAGGTTCTGATCCTGACTCCCGTGACATCGCTCAGGAGGAAATAAGGACCTTTTTAAGGGCCTGTTCACTTAACCTATAGCCACGCATGGAACAGACACGGTGGCAGAATCTTAAAGAGTGAAAGCTTTTCCACTGTAGCCATTAGAAACAGTGTGAAATTGGACACATTGGTTCAGAAGTATCAGATGTAAAGCTTTCAGCCTCGAGTGCTTTTGATTAATCATAAAAGGGCTAAAGGCCTCTAATATGCCTTTTGTATTCAGCTGATAATGAGTGTAAAAATAATGTAATAGGCCCTTTTATGCACAATTGTGGACTGTGGAAATGGATTTTTACGTGATAGCTATTATTTCTATTCATTTCGGAGCACAGTATTAATAGCCAAGGTAGAAATCACCACGTGCGAGGCAAGGTGGAGGATAAGAGGCGGGATGAAGAGAGCGGGAGTAACTGTGGCATTCATCCACAGAAACTGAGACAAGCTGCCCGACAGCATCGACATTCGATCCGCAGAGCACCTGATAGGGCACAAACCATCGAGCAGAGCGTTCCGAACCTGAACCGCATCGAGCAGGGAACGAAGTTGGAGGGGGGGGGGGGATTAGGAAAGAGGAGACAAGAAGGTAAAATTGATTGTATATTTGCTGAGCCAAAGCTTGGCAAATGCCACGAAATCTCAAGACTGCGGAGGGGTTAGTGTATCCACGCATCTGACGGCTGTTGAGCTGATGGAGGAAAATGGCATGTCAGTGAATAGAGTTGTGATTATAGCACTACCGATTGTGGCAGGAGAAGTTCTTCATTACACAAATTGCCTGTAGTTATCCAGCATTCGGATCAATACTGCAACACGGCCTCATTCTTAGGAAATATTTTCTGAATCAAGTGCTGAGGCTTATATCTGAGGAATTTACATTCATAAATAATGCATGGTCATGTACAGTACATGACTGTGAGCACACTTAACTCAAATCTAATTATATATGTGTGTGTTTAATATATATAATATATATAGAGAGTTGTTGCGCTTCGTCAAGCTGACGACTAATGAGTTATATGTCCACGTTTGACTCACAGTACTATTATAGCAACTTCCTTTTTGGCATCATTTGTATATGTGTTGGTTTTATTCCCGTCAATATACGCTTGTGTAGGAACACTTTGTCAGGATCTTGAGAGAGGTGGGCTCAATATCCAGGAGCAGAACAATAGTCACTCAGGTAAAAGTTCCTGAACAGGTCGGCAACAATTAGGCAACCCTCCAAGCTAAAGCACTATCAGGGCTCATAGTCTGTATAACAGGTAGGCTTGTGCAAAATCGTATCGTGTGCAATTAATCGTCAGAAAAACTGTAATCGATTAATATTTGCCACTTATCGATTACATAACGTTTCTAACATAAGTTCAACGTCTGTCACCATAAGCCCGAGCACGAAGAAAGCGCAACGAGGACACAACACTACACTACAGCTGTATATAGTGCCGCGACATGCATTAGGTGAAGCGTGTAGCGTTGGTTGTTGCTATAGTAACTGAATTTTTGCTCGTATCAAATGAATAAACTCCGATCTTTATTTACGGACTCCACAGCAAGATAGGAAACATTACAACAGCGAAGTCTCGAAGCAGATATTGGAAAGAATTCCACTCAGCCGAGAATCCGCGATACGTTTAGTCATTGTGCTCCTTACGACCAAACGAAGCGCTGGAAGAACGTAACGTAGGTTGATTTGCACAGACACACATTTAAATGTGAAATTGTCCGGTTTGTTTGTTTGTTTGTTTTTTCTGCTGCTGTTCTACAGTCTGAGTGAAAACATGCACTAGTGTGGGACATATTCCAGTCACAGGTTCATTTGCGCAGACACATTTTTTAACTTGAAATAATCACTGATGTGACTTTTCTGAACTTTGTTTGTCTATTTGTCTGTTTAATTTTAATGTTGACATGCTTTGTGACCTTAAGATAAAAACATTTGAAGGACAAAGTTACTTTAAATGTTTGCTTCATTATTATTTTGAAGCAGTTTGTGCCTCAATATTATCAATACATATTTCCATGGCTGGTTGGTGCCTAATCACCAGCTTAGCCTGTTGTGAATGAAGTAGTTAACTTGACTGATGATTTGTCGGTTTCATGCTAGAACACTGTGCCAATTTAGAGTCAAAAACATGTAAGTGCAACTGTCATCAATTAATCGTCAAATTAATCGTTATCGGCTAAATGCCACAATTAATCGTGATTAATTTTTTTGCCAATATCGCCCAACCCTAATAACAGGCAAAGTCCGGTAATGGCGGTCTGTCCTCCAGGCGACGGTGCCGACAGGGAGGAGGCAAAAGACTAAGGACAGAGTTTAAAACTAGTCCAAACCAAAGAGCAGTCCAATCGGGCAGAAGTACCAGTAGGGGGGGGGGGGGGGGGGGGGGGACAAACTCGGGAGACCAGGAAACAGTTAAAGTCGTACAGAGGTAGCTCGGAGAAAATCGCTGGAACGCTCGGAATACACACACAAGATGATCTGGCATTGGCATCTGGATCTGGCTGGAGTCTAGACAGAACTCAGCATCCTAAATACAACCTGAAGACACTAGAAGCGTGGTCGGGGCCAGCGGCGGGAATCCACCGGAAAGGAGCGAGTAAGGTCGGAGGTTTATTCTCCTTCAGAATGAAAGATCCTAGGTGGATTCCAGCAACATTTCCTGTGCAGTACAGATCAGGGTACATCTCTCAGTTCATGCATGTGTATGTATGCTATGCTGTTTTGCAGGCAATCCAATAATCCTGGAGCAGAAACAGATGTCGCACATCTGAGCTTTTTAAGGAATTTAATGTCATTAGTTTGTGCTCACTTATTATTGTCCTGGAGTAAATTTCAGGGTCACTAACAAGTCTGCCCATGAATAATTGACTTGTTTATTTTAATTAATGTCACATGTCATATTTATAAGGACCACAGAAGTCATTGTAACGAAATAAAACCATCATCCAGCAGAGCTTCAATAATTTAACCTGTGCCAATAGTTCACAGCATCTTCATACTTGGATGTACTGTAGGCAGAGAAATAATGAAGTCCTGTGTTGATTCATTACCTCATTAAACCTTCAAGAAACAAAATGGATGACTGCTAACTATGCATTTACAATTCGAGCGGGCTGACAGTGAGGTGTAATTGGACAATGCATGAGCTGCCTTCAGAATGGATGCGGCGGTGAATGTTCCTCTCCGTGTGATCCATGATGAAATTTGGTGAAATATCCATTGGCTGAAACAGAGTTTTCTGTTTCAAGGAGAATTTATGACTGTATTGATCACAAAGCTCTTACACGACACAACCTCAAAGCTCCAGACAGGAGTGACACTACGAAGAGTTAACACAATGTTTGATCTCCAAGGTTTCCAAAAATGTCTGAGTATAGTTGTAACTATTGCAGAAATCCTCTTTTGCATTTATCTTGAACAGACGCCTGCATTCCTACCGTAGATTATCAGCTGCTGGATGCGGCCTCTGAGCTGACAGCTAACTGGCAGTGTGTTGTCATTGCCGATGACAGTTCCTTTTAAGAACAGAGACAACAGTGGGATACTTGGGAAAACAGGGAATTTAAATACAGGAATATTATTATTATTATTGGTGGGGTTGAGACAGGACTGGTGATGATGCAGTGGGGAGGAGAATCTGACAGATGTCACCTTTCTCTTCATGTTTATGTGCAGCATGTGTACAGTTTGCTCCACATAAGCATTGCCACCCTCTGCAGTGTTTTGCATCATCTGCATACATTAGCACATGAAAACTCAGAGTCAACTGGTTAGAGTTTGTATATCTCTTGTTTTGAATTCAACAGTAGGCTTCACATGTTTGAATGCTGGTGTGGGTGGATGCAACAATGGTGACTGTGAAACGTCTATATTGGAGCCAGCCTCTAGTGGCCATTAAAGGAACTGCATGTGCAATCGGAGGGAAATCTTAATGCTGCAGTCCACTTGACCTGCAGGTAATGACTGCCTGCATTATTGATTGACTGTCCAGGATTATTGACTCAATATATTCTGGCATTTTAAGGACACATCAGTGAAGAAAGTCTACAAAATGTTCCTTTTTTTCCAGATTAGCTTTCATTCATTGACTCATTGTTGCAGTTTTGGAGCCTATAATGAATGTTTAGATGATCACTTTTTGTGTCTGTCTTGGTGTGAAGTAACTTGCATGTCCTGTCCCCAAAGCCACCTGATGCCTGATTTCATCACTGTTCACCAGACTTTACAAATACAAGGGAAGGGACAAGGGAACCAAAAAAAATGGAGGCTGACTGGCTGTCCACATATTTTTGTAGATGTAAAGCTGATAATGTATGGTATAAATAAAACGCTGTCAAGCTGTTATGTGTGCTTTTCTTTGCAAATAAAATGGGAACCTGCGATTGCCTTCCTGGAATTGAAGCTGTTAGGAGTGTGCCTCACTGTGTACACCTTAGCTGGCATAACAACCACTGACTCACTGCTGTTAATCATGCTCCTGTCAAACCCTCACAGGTCGTGTTTTTACACTTATGAAAGTTTCATTTCACGAGCACAATGGGAGCAGAGAAAGCATAAACTTGGCGGAGGAGTCAACAGATTTGCAGTTAGATGCATACTATTTAGAATCAGAATTTCTGACTGCATTCTCAAGAAGCTTTGCTAAAGACATCTCCGTCTTCAGATCTTTGAATATATATAGTGTCTGAAGTTGGACTGTATTGATTTTTTTCCCTACGATATAACTTTCAACACATTTCCTGCAACTACAGTGTAACGTTGAACAGACGCAACATTTCATTTAAACTGATCAATCCCTGCACAGATTGGCACACAAGCAGGAGGACAAATGCGCTCTGATTTGTGAAGCTAGCAGTTATCATCATAAGATTGTATTGGAGTTATGGCCAAATCACGTAGACAGGCTAAAGGGTGATCCTCTGTAATCCAAGTCGTCGATACGGAGGATCAGGGTTCCTGTTTGGCCTTCTTTTTTTCTGTTTGGCCTTTTGACGGCACTTGATTGATTAGGCCTGGTGTTGCCATTTGATAAAATGGATGACGAGTGAAAAGAGCTGCAGTCAGGGGTATCAGCTGCCTTTGAGAAGCTGACCTTCAAGGCAGCGGGATTGGCCAGAGGCCGGACAGCTTTGACTCCAGAGGGCTGCCACGGCATTTCAGCCCAAACAGGCGCATACACCTGCCTTCGCTCTTTAGAAACAAGTCGAATTACACCTGTGCATGGAGGAAGCACATTTTAATAATAATGGAGTAAGGCAGAATTTGTGGAGTAGCCTACTACTATTTGGGTTTTGAATTTTGCCCAAATCCCCCTGAGGTATTTTCATTTTAGATTAAAGCCTGTGGAATTCTCTTTGTGCTTGTCAGGGTCGAGAGTTCATACTGTCCTGTTGTACTGTGAGGCAGGCTGATGTGATGTTTTTGTGGAATACGAACACATACAATATCTTCAACTTCATCATTTTAAAACCAGCCTCGCTTTATCTCATCAGCCTGGTGTACGTTTGCACAAAACAAACAATGGTGCACACACCGGTGAGCCTTCAGGCTGATGCAACCACCAGGCCATCAATAGTGTGAAGCGACTACTTTCTGCCTCACCTGATATTTTATTCAGTCTATTCTATTCATGTGTTTTCATGCTTAGACTTTAGGGCAAACATAAAGAATAATTGGTCCTCCTGGGACACGCGACAGCATGTCTGCCAGTAAGTGACTTACGCCTTTCTAACAGGTCCAAGGTGCATTAAGGCTGAGAATATCACCCACAATGCATCAGCTGTGTTGTGTGTGTGTGTGTGTGATATTACTGCTGTTTTTCTATAAGGAACAACAGAGAGAGAGAGAAAGAGAGAAGTGAAAAGATGAATTCCAGACCCCTTCTGTCATTTACATGATAAGGCAAACACCAGAGAATGTATCAAGTGAAAAATTAAAGGGTTAAAAGTCAAACTAATACTGCCCATACATATGTACTGTTGGTGTGCAGGTGATAGATGAACAGTGTAAATACTTCTGAAACAATAGTCTGCAAACTGAGAAACACACAAAGCACAAAATTGGATAAAGTCATATTAAACTGAACGACAACAATAAGTTCACGCAAACAATATACAATAATATGGGTGTACCCCAAGTTTCAATTTTAGGACAACTACTTTGTTATATTTACTGTATATTGATTATTTGTTAATATATAACTGTTTATAGTCATGCAAATATAATAATGTATGCGGATGATGTTAATGTATACCCAGAGGAGTTGCTACACACTGAAGTAGTAATCTATAATCTCTAGTTTTTTTTTCTTTTTTCTAATTTACATTTTTACATTTGCTTTTCTTTTCTTTTCTTTTTCCTTTCCTTTGTAGTACAGATTCCATCAAAACAACAGGTGCTAGCTTGCTAACACCACCACATCATTGATCCTACCATCAATACAAAAATAAAATGATAAAAGAAAAACAAAAGAAATTAAGGTTCACTAAGGTTCCTTTCTTCCTTTTTGCACAGCAGTGCCTTGGGGTTTAATGGTAAATGCCTGCTCGATGCTGCAGTAACTGAACCCCTGATTGGCCGTGTTTCTAACGAGGATCTCTTTTCTCTTTGGTGGCTGGGTCGGATCTTAATGGTTTCCTCAGCAATTAAACACAAAGACGGTGCAGTTGTTCTGTAATTGAACCATTAATTACGCCTCAACCTAGTAATAATGGCACCACCAATACAAAAGGAAGTGTTCAGCCAACAACAGGGTGCAGCTTTTTTTTAATCAAAGCAGCTCTCTAACTGTTTGTCCTGCCCAGCAAGACAAGCTGGCAAGCCTCTGAACGTCTCACAACAGCACTGTAATTTCAATGAATTATCTCTGTGTCTGCAAAACAATAATTACGCTGGCAGTGACGCCTGCAGGCAGGCGGAGTTGGTGGTAGCCTTTTCTCTGATGCCTTCTGACTTGCTATTGACAGCTACACCTGTTGGGTTCCACTTCTAGGTGTCATACACAACCAGCGATCAGGGAAATGTCAGGCCAACGCCCATGGTTAGTCTACAAATGTTGTATTGATTGCTGTGATGGAGCATTGTGGGGGTAAAATCTGTTTTGGTCCACAGCTTAATGCCATGCCCTGAGAGATTCTGCTTTCATATGCTTGTTCCTGCCACATATTTGGGTAAATGATTGTGCTTGGTCCCTCCACAGAGAACGGCACAGCCTGACCGCCTCATCTGTCCTTTTTACTCTTCCATGAGCGAAGAGCATGTGATCAGACAGAAGGGGTGCAATCTTTTGGAGCATGCTTCGGTGGATGTTTCTACCTCACTCATCCGCCAGGATTAGTGTTTAAACCATGACCCGGTGGCTCAGGGATGATGAGAACACTGTTCCAATCTCGTCCTCCTCCTCCTCCTCCTCCTGAAGGTTTGGCAATCCTCAGCATGTCCATCCTCCAAGACCTTACCCATTCCATCTCAAATTAAACTTTGATTTTTCAGACCTCTAAAGCCATACACTGGTTTGATGCCCAGATTCAGCAGTAATCTTTAACAGAAAGAAAACGAAGAACATTTTAATACAATAAATGTGACAGACAAAAGTCAAACGAAGATAAGAATGTTCTTAACACACACAAACCTTGGCTTCGACTCTGGCTCCTTGTTCCTCACTTGTGTGTATATGTATATATATGTGTGTGTGTGCTGCAATTAGCATAACAAGCCTCAGCCTTGTTATGGGGAGCGGCTCTGCTGTCAGTGGCAGCTAAGCGGGTTACAACTCACTTCAGATTCTCAGTGCTTTTCCCCTCATCCCTTTTCATGTAAGTATCACAGCTTCTGTCTGTTACTGTGGAGTTTGTCTCATTAAATGCATAATTACAGAGTGAATAGGTTTTAGGTGCAGTGCATATTGGTGTGTGTGTGTGTGTCTATAATTGTGGCACAGGACAGGAGGGTGCTGGGAATTTGATTAGTGTTACATTAGAGCCAAGGCACTAAAGTGCAGGTACAGTAAAAACCTGCAAAGTCAGGACGAGGAGGGACTGATGTATGTCATCAAAGCAACTCATAGGAGGCTTGGATTCATGTCCATTCATTTTAACTGTTACTTTCAAATTTAGCTGTTCTTTTGGTCTTTTTGGAATCAGAAAAAAAGACAATACATCTGTCCTTTGTCAACAATTCTGTTCAAAATTTTCTCAAAACACCTGAAAATCTGAACTATAGTGAGTAACTTGACTGTTATTTTCCTTTGGTTCTGGCTGATCCTCTCACTTCTTTCCTCCAAATTCCACTTCAGTGTTATTGATAGTTAAACCTCATTTAGCATTCACCACTTGTAACAAAACAACATTGCCTTGAACAGGATCCAGGCAGCAATTAGATTTCCCATCATCCTGTAATATAGAAAATAAATTAGTAATGCAGTGGTTGACCAACAATCATTTAATCAATCAATCTGCATACTGCATTCGCATGCAAACACACTGTTTCTATGATGAAGCTGCATCCTCTGAATCCTAAATAAGCCTGATATTTATAGCAATGCCGGATAAATATTACATTTTTACAACATTTGTTCTCTTTGTGTTCGTTTTTGTGTCGAGTTCTTTGGCCTCCAGTACTTTCAGCAGGAATTGTTTGTTTTCAGATATTCTGGAGACCTTGTGAGAGAAATTAAATTCACGCAGAGGCATGTGAGGATAATAAAGACATCTATCTTCAGTCCAACGATTTAAAAATACATGTCAGTCAACATGCAAAGTATAACTGTACTTTGCTGCCTGTTCTTGAAACTGCTTGGACTTAAAATACTCTCCCAAGGTTCCGTTTCTCTGGATCGCTTTTCGAGGATCCTCGAGCAATTTGGTTGTTTAACCTGCCGCATGTCATATTTTTGTTTGTATGTTCTTTAAAATCAAGTCGTGTCACATAATAAGCACTCGAGCAGAGAACTGCTCAAGCAAACAAGCCTTTCCAAATGTTAATTGCGGGCACACATGATGTGCCTCTGCAATATGACTAATCTGGCCTTGGCTGACAATCCTGAGCCCAGAGGAGTTTCTTAATTGGAGCTTTGTAAGATCTGATCTGAGGTTCAATGTTGTACGACAGTGACAGGGGTCCGCATCCCTATTAGCAAAGACTGTATGTGACCTTTGTAGGATGTAATGTGCGGGGGAGGTTCGCACTGCAAGTAAGCTGCTCTACCAGGTCTGACTTACAATTATTGGAATATTTCCACCATGAAAGGCCAGTTGAAGGTTTTATTTACTATAACTAACAGTCATTTATTAAGAATGTTATGGTTGCTCTTTTGTATGATGAAGGACGTTCTTCTTTCATCATGAAACCTTGACTCTCTCTCTCTCTCTCTCTCTCGATCGCCTTCGTGATGCTGCCCCTTGCGTAACCTTAGCTGGGCGGCCAGTTCGGCCCAGCTGGAGGCGCTCACAGCTGTGCAGGAGTCGCCCTAGAAGGCACTTGTTCAGAAACCTGAATACAATTAGCCCAGTGCTTCCTGCTTCAAGGCTGCTGTCCAGGGTCCCTGCGATGGGGTGCCAAGGCCACAGAGCTTCCTGTCTATAGCTGCTGCTGCTTCTCTCCACGGCAGCGGAGGGGAATAGGCGAGCTACTGTGCTTATTTTAAACAAGGCGAGAACACTTCAAAGGACCACTGATACCCTCAGCCCCATTTCCACCACTTGTTTACTGTCTTGACAACTAAAAAGAGTTTAGTCCCTGGGAGCGGTGTTCTGCGTGGGTAATTACTTTTATCTGTTCAAAACGGTTCCTTCATATTTTTTCACTCAATAATGAACAATGAAAGATTGGATTCAGATCACCTTTATTTCCTCCGAGGTTTTAGACTCATGCATTGAAAATGAACTATTTAGGTCAGGATTATTATTATGCGCAGTGTTTGGCAAGCAGCGTCTTACTGAGCAACCGCCTAATATATGCACATGTAGGACGTTCTATTTTGAAAAATCTGGATGCAAACTTTTTTCGTCATGTGGAGGTGAGAGCCTGTTCAGAATCCAGTGTATTATTCATTGAGCTCTGAAAGCTCTTTGCAACAGTGGCAGCAGCCATTAAACAGTCACGCTGTTTTCCTTTTTTAATGAACCACTTCAAATGGACCAAATTTAAAAATATAAAATTGACATGACTTTTAAAAAAAAAAATGGAAATGACAAAACTCAGAGGAAACTATTCCTCTATAGAACAGAAAATTATTGCTCCCTTTTTAAACAAGAAATACTGTCACCTCCGGCACATTTCAAAAAACTTTAATTGAATGCTATCAAACGTGCTGTCAATACTGCTCACTGTACAGCCTTCAAAGTGGGAAAAAATTGCTGTCAGTGTCCAAGAACCCATGAAATAAAAAAAATCAACATTCTTCTCATCCTAACCAATCTGAGAAGCACACACACTCACAGAGGAGGGGAGGGGAGGCGAGGGGAGGTAGGACTGGCGAGCAGAGGAAGGGGAGGGGAGGGGGGGAGGCGCAGATTCTCCTCTAATGAGTATCTGGTGGGTGTTCTCCTGAAGTCGTGACTTGTTTGTTCTTCCGTTATTCCCCGAGTCCTCTGCAAGTGAGGACCCCAGCACAGGAACCAAAAAAAAAAAAGACATCGTTGCAGAGTTAGACTTGTCATGGCCTCCTGTCAGAGACCACTAATTGGATCCACTCGGATTGACCCCAGATCCTTTCCCCATCTCAACTGTGACCTAATCCTTCTGAGTGGGCCCTTTGACATGTATCTAAATGCTGTGCTTTCATATTACACTAAGAACGACTTGTTAAAATTCCAGATGGCAGTTCTGAATCAGACTCTGTGACGATGGACAAGGATGTGAGTGCCAGCAGGAGAAGGCAGGAGAAGGATCAAGGGCATAAGAGCAATGTTCTGTATCAATATATCTGTCTAAAAAACAAACAAATGATTAAAATGCTTTCCAAGAGCTGCCTTATTTCCATAGGAGCTGTACAGGTGATGTTAATTTTCAATCCCTCCATTGTTCATTAACTCTTCTGACCCATTTCTCCTAGTGTTCCACTAGGAAAGATGAATTCAGGTATCTAAAGGAACTAAAAAAAAAAGGGGGAGGGAGAAGAAAACTTGGTCTGAGTATATAGCATCATCTCACCTAATTAGCAGGCAGGAGATAAAAGGCTGTCATTCATAATTGAAGCTGGCGGAGGAACCCTGTCATCCCTGCATTTGCAAGTGAGAATGTTGAAGCTGCGTGATTCCTGCCCTGCTTTCATCTGCAACAGCACAGAGAGGGAAACCTAAAGGGCGAGATGTGTCGGTTTTTCAGGCTACGACTGAAGGGAAATTAAGCCATTGTGCTTCATTTAAAATAAATCGTCACAATATTCCCAAACACTGCCTCCTCCTCCTCCCCCCTTTTCCTCCTCTCTTCTCGCTGTTGTTTTTGTCTCATTGTTTTGTTGCCGAGGGGCAGTAAACATGAAGAGTCTCCGATGGTTTGGTTTGGTGCAGAGCAGGTGAGCTCGCTCTGTGGAGCTGTGTGTGGTGTGTCAACACTTTTTTTTTTTTTGCAGAAAAGGGTGATCAATATACTGCTCCAGCAAGGCTGCTTTCACACTTCCCACCACTCCACAGTTGTTGTAGCAGCTTCTCAACATTTTCAGCCTGAGTCAGACTTCTAAGAGCCTCTTCCTGCAGTAAAATGAGCTTACTGCAGTGGTCCATAACTGGGAATAATAATGAGCTAATGTGACAAAGCAGGTTCACTCTCTCCTCCTCGCCTGCACCTGGTCCTGACCCTGCAGTTTAATGATGATTTCACAACGGATTTATTGTGCGGGAAGTTCTCAGCTCATTGCCCTCCTCCAGGGAGAGTAAATGACCTACAGCTGGATGGATGCATGAATCGGGGCTTATGTGTACAGAAAGACAGCATAGGCTAGTGTCAGAATGTATGGAGAATCCCTTCATTTGCACAGATTTTTTTTTACACAAACCAAAAACTTCCAGGGTCAACATTATCAGCCCCCTTAAGAACTCCTCTTTGTTTAGCCATAGTACAAATTACTGTTCATTACATTGATACTATGCAATGTATGCATTTGAATTGCTCTAGTACTGATATCTTGCAGTACACACACACACACACAGTATAACAAGGAAAGTTTGCTCCAATACCAAAAAATGAAAGAAGTTTATCAGAGTGCTTCTAAGTTTCAAGGACTGGTGTGAGAGGTTCAAAGAGAGTCAAACACTGCAGAACAAGGCTGGCAGAGGCAGGAAGGGAAACATTTGGAAGGTCCTGGAAAGAAAACTAGTGAAGGATTTCACCAGGTCTGGACCTGAAGAGTCAGAGATGACACTGAAGTCCTGCACAGGAATGGACTGCCAGGCTGCAAACCCATGAGTCCATGCCAGGAAAACCGCCAAACCCGGAGAAGTTTAAGAGATTCACCGAAGAAAAACAGGCTAGGATTCCTCAGGAGATGTGACTGAAACCTGTTGAAAGCTACACCAAGCCAATTAAGGTCGTTATCAAACAGCTGAAATGTAACAAATTTAAGCTTCTTTTATATGTCTCACTGTAAAATGACAAAAAAAAGCCACACACTGTGGCTTTATTGTCACAACAAGGCAGGTGATTCAGGTCTTCAATAGTCACTAAAGATGTATACAATTTACATTATGTTTCTACCTATTGTACATTTGTGAAAAAATATAATTCCAAAAGACGCAGAAGTGGATTGTTAAAACATCTGAATACAGAGCGCCTTCTTTAGCTGCGTGCCTGGAGGAATTATCTCGGAGATTTATGTTGTTTTCATCCGTTTCCTGCAGCAGTGTAATGCTCTGTGAATGCAGGACAATCACTGTGTGTATGCGGAAGCTGGCACACACACATATATATATATAATGATATGTTCACATACCGTGCATACCAACATTACCGGTCGCTCTCACATGGTTTCTGCTGCGATTCCATTGACAGCTCTGGGAATCTTTGAGCCACATAAATTGATGATTTCCTCTGTAAAGTTTCCTGGCAACGCCATGTCTCTTCATTGTTCCCGCTCCGGGTTCACTCTCAGCTCAGATGGTGCAAGATCCAAGAAACATTTGTGAGCATGCACCTCTAGCTGATGGCTTCCCTCTACTTGTCTGTGAAATGCCTCATCCTGTTAATATAGGGCTATAACCGAGATGTGTGGCGAGAGTGGAGAGACCTGAGCACGTCTGGGCCAATGCACTAATGCTGCATGGATGGATTGTGGGTCATCTCCTGTGCTGGGGTTATCTGAGGATGGAGGACTGAAAAAAAAAACCTGACAGCCGCAGAAAGAGCAGGAAGCAGTGGCAGATTTTAAGCTATTTACACATACATGATCCATATTATACATTGCAGGATTAGAAAGGATTTTGCATTCCCTCACTTGTCTGAGGCTATCATGCTGCAAACCCATGCATGCATGGGGGAACATCATAGGTTGGGGACAGTGATCCTTGGACAGGATAATGATGTTTGTTTTTGCAGGAGCTTGTCCTAGACCCCAAACGAAGGTTCCTGCAATAACACGATGACAGGCTTATCAAAGGTAAAGTGGCTGTGCAGAACAAAAGCGGGAGCTGTGGAAGGTTAGCTGCAGGGGAGCCACTTTCAGTGGAATAATTCACCCCACAGCAGCCTGCAAATGGCAACAGTTTTCAAATAATTACAGCTAATAACTGTTTTATAGCTTTTACAAACCACCTTTCTTCAACTTCGCTTTGAAATCAGCTTCACAAAGACGTTCTAGCTTTTGAACGTTCATCTTTTTTTTATGTTATTTTCATTTGGCACTGTGACATCATCCAATATAAAGATCCGATTTAGCATGCATTAATTAGTCACACAGATTTCTAATGGAATCTATTCGACTCAGAAGAAGTTCAAAAGAAAATTAAATGATGTTGAAGTTGTGATATACAGTTTAAACACACTGACCACACAAGCAGATACAGTCACTGCTTCTATAGATGAACATGCTAATTAACTTAGAGCAGACATTGTCACCTAAGATTAGTTTCAGGCAATCTAACCAGAGGAAGTTGCTAAAGAACCTTCATCATGTACAGAAAAAGACAAAAAAGTGCAAAAAGAAAGTGTGAAATTCATTTTTTTAAGAACAGTGTGCTTGATTAGCAACACAGTGTTAATCAAGCTTTAATCAACAGTGTCTTATAAATACTTACAACATCTCCAGTGTGTCTGGCCCAGCAGCTCACACCTGACACTGTGAGTCAGTAATAAATAGATTGTTAAGACTCCTAATCTATTACTTATAGCACCAACATGTCACAAATAGCATCATAGAAATCTACTACTATGCAGGCTACATAGCACAGATCTATTAGACCTTTTATATACATAGCAACAGCCTTACAGTCACTGCTTCTATATATGAATATGCTAATTAACTGATGGACGAGAATAAACTCACAGCAGACATTGTCACCTGTGATTAGTTTCAAGCAGGCTGGAAAAGTGCAAAAGAATAAAGTGTCAAGTTCATCTTTAAAAGAACAGTGTGCTTCATTAGCAGCACAGTGTTCATCAACAGCATGTTGTGATAGGTTCTGTTTAAAGTGGACCCAAATGCAGACAAACTGAACACACTGATCATTTTAACAGTCTAAAAGAAAGCCAAGTGGACAACACAGGTGAAACAGTGAGAGGCAGGAAACACCAGGAGCTCTGAGAACAAACACATGATCACACACCAACCGACCAGGACAAAGACTCAAATACAGAAGAGGTGGCAACACACAGGTGAACACACTCAGGGCGGGGCAGGTAATCACAAACAGAGGGAAACACAAGAGGAAGTAAAACAAACAGGAAGACACCCAGGGAAACAGGGAACTTCAAAATAAAACAGGAATCAGTAGTCAACTAGTCCTGCACATGGCCCAGACACAGTAACTATAACCAACTATAGGGATCTTAGTCATGTGAGTTCCTGCAAGATCCACCCACAGAGGTCGTGAACACATAAACCTCAGATTCCCAACCAGAAAAGTAGCAGAACTGAAGAAGCCATTTGGGTGAGTGGCGAAACGTCTTCAAAAAACAACCCTTGAGTCCAGTTGCCTCGATTTAAACTCTTGGAAATGACTATGACCTGGACGAATGAGAGCATCCACAGATATAGGATCAGTATTAAAATAACCAGAGAAACAGTGACACAGAGGATTACAACGAACACCAAGGCAATCACAACACAGTGTCTCTTAGATACTTTCCAACATATCCAGTGTGTCTGGCCCACCAGCTCAAACTCAGTACTGTGAGTCAATAATAAATAGATAGAAGCCTCTAAACTGTTACTTATTAAAGACTCACTGCTTACTAAAGAAATCAATTTTATTTAAAAAAGACATTCGTAGCACCGCCCTGCGATGGACTGGTGACCTGTCCAGGGTGTACCCCGCCTCTCACCCGAAATTAGCTGGGATAGGCTCCAGCCCCCCGTGCCCCTGCACTGCAGGATGAAGCAGCTTAATAGAAGATGGATGGGTTGAAGATGGACACAGCACCATTGTGTCACAAACAGCAACAACCTGGTGTGTTATACAAAGCAGTGACCTGTTATATACACAGTCTGCAACATTTCCATACAATTTCAGTCTAACACTCCACTCCTGAAGTGCACGTGAACCCTTGAAGTAATGAGTTCAGTTCATATTGTAACAGTGTTGACTGCTCTGCATTTATTCCATTATCAGCTGAAGCATAATCAGTTTGTTCCAAAGCCATTTCAGCCATTGCACAAGCTAACTAGCACACTACAGCCTCTGTGCTCTAACAAGAAAACAGGTTTCTGATGCTCTCACACAGCCGTGTGCAGAAAGCTTTTTAAAAAGCCCTTCACCACATCATCCCCCCCGCTGCTGCTGCTGCCGCTGCTGCTCACTGTGACACCCTCACTCTGGAGCCACTCCGTGGAGCTCCAGACTTTTTGTTGCCTTTTACTCGCCTTTTACCAATTCCAGCCAATGCACTCCCATCTAAGTGGTTATCCTGAGTCTGTTTGCTCTGATTGCCCTTGAACGGTCCCTGTGGCCAGCTGTGGTGTAATGGCCACCTCCCCCGTGGGACAAACAGCCTCTCAGGAAAAAGGAGGAAGGACAATTACTAATCAATGGTTACAGCTCCCCCAACGGCGCCCAGAAGAAGCGTTGTCGAGGCTTCGTCACATTTCACCCCAAAGGCTTTTTGAAGGAATTGGTCTTTTCATGAGAGATTGAGTGGGTACTTCCCTTTTAATGGATTGGCTCTGACTGACCACAAAAGCATTACCACAAGCAGATAATAGAGCAGGAAAGTGTTCAGTGTTTGTTTCCCACACCTCTCATAGCACACTTGATATGTTTGGTAATTGGAATTAATGCACCACAATTGGATTTTTCTATAATTCTGCATTATTATTGTCCATTATCCATGTGAGAAAACAAATGAAGATTTTTTTTTAAGCCTGGAGCTGAAATTATGCAAAACATCTTAATGTAGAATTCCAATCAGGAACCTCTCACCTGTATGAATCTCTTTTAAAAGTGAAATCTGGTCTGAGGTACCTTGTTGAAGCCACAGGCTCACAACAGATACTTGTGTCTGGGTGTTTTCAGTTTTACCTGCTGCGCATGAAGAACAACACTTGACAGAGAGAACACATCCCTCTTCAAGATAGTGTGGAAGTGCAATCTGTCTGCTCTTGGTTTCCGTCAACACTTTCATTTTGACTTTATTGCTCCCTCTTGTCAGAAACACAAGGAATGAACAAATGTATTATTGGGGTTATCTAGCTCGGTGGGCGAGCGAAGCGTATCGACTACAGCTGATTACATCACTCTGTTAGCGCACCTGTGTCTGACAGGAGGAGCTCCACCTCCTGCGATGAAGAGACAAAGTGCTGGAACAATCCGATCCGATTCACTTACAGGAGGCCGTGCCGCACGCAATCTGGTGACAACTGCCTTCAGTCAAGCATGTTGCAACCTGACAGCAGCTATAAGACAAAACAGACAGGGGGGGAAACGGTCAGGCCGTCCGTCTGATGGGCTCCTGAAGTGTCATCTAGGACAACATGTTTGTTTTTAGGACATACAGGCTGTGGCGTTCGATCAACACTGGCCTGTAATGGCTTCAGGCTGCTTTTAACAAGACAAAAACACAACGCCTGTCAGGGAAATATATCCAACATGGAGGCCGTAGATCAGAGCAGGGACGCTGGAGTTACTGAGAAGATGACGAGCTGTAAATCATTAGCAAATTTAGAAGTCAACTGTGTTCATGTACGTGTGTTGCTTGGCTTAATTAAAGAAATCAGAAATCAATGTAACAGCTAATCTGCATTTACTGGTCACAAACAGCCTTGATCCTTTGTAAAGCAACATCATAGTCATAAAATACACCATGTTGTATTCATCATTTAACAGCAGTATTTATACACTGTTAAGACAATAAACACACAGATTTTATTTTTGTATTATATTTTTTTCTTGCAGTTCCAGGTCACTGCCAGTAGGAGTGCTGCAGCCCCTTCAGTACCCCCCTAACCTCTAGTGTTCCTGGATCAGGCTGTGAGGCACTTAAAACATAAGATAAATTGCATCCTTCGAGTAAAGCTATAATCCAGACTACATTTACAACAGAAAAGAAGTCACATAATCTTTTTATATTTGAAGCATTAAACCTTGTCGCAACATAAACTAAAGACAAATCTAAAAATCACTCTTTAAGCTCCTATAAGCTGCTCAGTGGTACATTCCCAGAGTTACTAATGGGTGTTTAGCAGCTAAAATACTACAAATGAAAAGCTCAAATCTCAATTTCTCATGTGTTATCTTGATGGAAATGAAGCTGAGTTTCAGAAACATAACTTTCTCCATGACTCATGTTTGTCCTCTGACCTATACAGCCTAAAAACTGAGTCGCGAGAGGCTCCAGAGCTACAGATGCTATATCACCGCACAGCTAAGCTGCAGCAACACCAACGACTGGAGTCGCATTTCTTCTAAGTCTCAGATTTTTTTTTCAGAAACTTACAGTATATTTTCCCAGAGTGAGGGTGACTGTGACATTAATTAATGGCAATTACTGCTGATTAATGAATATATAGCCAAAAGGAGATCCTGAATTAAAGACTACAGTATAATAAGTCTGTGGTGTTGAAGTGGGTCATTCCAAACTTTTGCTGAGTTTGGGGAAAAAAAGTTCCAGAGTCCTTCGTTGGAACACCAACACACACACACACACACACACAGTCTCTCTGCTGTGTTGGTGTGGGAAATGGGATACAACAATAACAGTCAAAAAACAAAACATAGCATATAAATCATCTGCTTTCTGCTGGCACTGGTGCTCTACTGGACACAAATGCTACTGGCCCGCTGCACCTGTCAGTTTACGCGAGGTGCTGGGCAGCCAGACAGGCCGCCTGCCAAGACGGGCTGGCTGCTGCTGCTGCTGCTGCTGCTATGCCTGAGCAACGACGCCACTGTAGCTGAGCACTCTGATTCACCCGCCGTCAGCTGTGGCTCATGTGAATTTGAAAGCAAGTGTGACATATCCACGTCTCCGGCGGGCTTAGGTTTCTCTGATACATGTTGTAGAAATCACCCAGAGTTGTGTGGTGTTCAGAATTAGAGGTCGAAGAAGCTGTTTGTAGTGACATTGACATATAAAGTCATTAAGATTCCTCATCAACTTAAAGTTACTTCAGTAAAGTTTGTGGCATTATTCAGTAGAACATATATATTTATGTTGTTAACAGCCATTAAATAAACATTTGCTCCTTGCTGTAGCCCACATAAGAATGAATAATGCAGCTTGCTCTGAACGTACCACACAACGCTAATAGAATAATAACAGTAATGACACAGCTCCGTCAAAGTCTGGCTGATTTAATGAGTGAAAATCAGTGCTGTGTGGAGGTAAACAGAAAAAATGTAAAGTATAAATAAAATGTTTTACAGAAAGCCACAGCCTGCAGACACTAGTACAGTCCATCGTTGCTGCAAAGCTTTCAACGCAGTTATTAATATTTATTGTGCTTAATATTTATATGTTTTGAGTCTGAATACATTTCGTCAGGTAGCGGCGCTGTGTAGGTGTTTATAGGATGGGGCTCTGGCACCACATATGCAGAGTTTATTCTAGTTTGGGGTTAATTTTTAAACACTAATGTTGAGCAATAGAACACTTAATGAGGCATGAATACCACATTTTATGACTTCAGGGTACTCGTGGCTGTGGACTCGGAGACTGGAAGTGGAGGCCGCACGGCTGTTCCTCCTTATTTCTCTGTCTCCTTCAGTGAAAAAATAAACAGGCCTAATGGCAGTCCAATTCTACATGCCACTTTCCAGCAGATGGCAGCTCCATGTGAGGCTTAACTAATCATAAACATGTAAATAATGCAAGACGCTCTGGCTGAGAGGGCCTGCTGTAGTGGAGGAGACAGAGGGGAGACAGGATCAGCTGGCCTGTGAGCTAAAACATTGCACAAATCCTGAAACCGCTCCATGGCAAATTCCTCCATTTAAATGATTTACATATTGATAGAGGTCATTCTCATATTGGAGTAATCAAGACCTTATGTTTGCTCATGCTGTCATGAATATTTACTGATGAATTTTGATTAAGAGTCCCGCCTAAGGCTACGATGACACCGTGCAGGAGGTGTCCGGCGCTATTAATGAGATTCTTTAACAGATAAGAGATGTGAAAAGTGCTTTTGTGCTTTTATCAGGTGTCGTCTGCTTCCCTGACAAAGTGAAGCCATTTCTACAGTGAAACAATATGTTCCCCTTGACACAAATCATTATCTTTATGTAGGCCTTCAAGCTCGTTGACTTTTTTTTTCAGGTAATTTGTTCCCCTTCAAGTGAGAACCCATTGATAGAAAGGCCAATAATAGAGTCATCCAATGATTAAAAAGATATTAGCTCATTTAGCAGGAAATAGGAGGAAAAGAGGATGGTTACAGGCCAAGGCAGAATCTTTTTATTCTTTCAGCTTTGTGTTTATTTGTTGCTTATTGACTGTGTAAAAGTATAAATACATGTTATAGACGTCACAAATGTTGACCCTTCATTCATCCCTGTGTCATTTTCAGGGTCTTTCAGAGCCACACTCAAACTGAGCCAAAAACATCTTGTAGTCGTGTTTTTGTTGTACCAGAATCTGGATATACAGGTTAATGAAACATGGGGAGGGTTTGAGAAAGAAGGCAATGACCCACGTGCGTAAACAGCTTTTGAGGGATGATGGTTTGGTTCAAGGACGATGCACTAACAGAGGGAGAGTAACAGCTTCTTTGAAATTGAAGCACTCTCTTTCCCCTTGAAGAAAATAGAATGTCGCCTTTCCTGTGGATTGAAGTATATTATATACATAGTACAGTCCAATCCAATCAAGTGTTTTTTTCCACTGTGCCATTATTTATTTATTCTTCACCTTCAGTTCATTGAGGTTCTCTTATGCACAGTCCTCTTATGGTCCCACCTCTGGACTTTGACTAGGCCATTCCAGAACCTTGAGTCTTTTACACTACATTGGCAAAAGTATTCCATCACCCATCTAAATTATTGAATTCAGGTGTTCCAATTCCTTCTACAGCCACAGGTGTATGAAATCAAGCACCTAGGCCTGCAGACTGCTTCTACCAACATTTGTGAAAGAATGGGCTGCTCTCAGGAGCTCAGTGAATTCCAGCCTGGTACTGTGATTGGATGTCACCTGTGCAACAGGTCCAGTGGTGACGTTTCCTCGCCACTAAATATTCCACAGTCAAGATTAGCTCAAGAACAGTGTGCAGAGAGCTTCATGGAATGGGTTCCCATGGCTGAGCAGCTGCATCCAAGCCATACAACATCATCATCAAGTGTGATGCAAAGCATTGGATGCACTGGGGTCAAGCACGCCACCACTGGACTCTAGAGCGTCAGAGTCCTGACCTCAACCAGATAGAACACCATCAGTGTCTGGAAGAATGGTCAAAAATGACCATAAACATTACTAAACCTTGTGGAAAGCCTCAAGAAGAAGAATTGAAGCTGTTATAGCTGCAAAGGGTGGGCTGACATAATATTAAACCCTATGGATTAAGAATGGGGTGTCACTTAAATTCATATAAGTGTAAAGATGGCAGATGAGTGAATACAGTGTATTTAATACTCTGGAGGAGCCCAGGTCCTGTGGCTGCAAAACAAGCAAGTCATCACCCTTCCACTGCCGTGCTTGACATAGGTATGTGGTGTTTTTGCTGAAAAGGCGACGAGCATTAAGGCTAAAAAAACTCTGCAACTCATCTGTCCATAGAACACTGGTCCACAGGTGGTGTGGCTTCTCAGCCGTGCCTTCATGTGCTTTTTAGACAAAAGAAGCCTTGATGGTGGATTAATATTACCCTGAGGTCCTTTGTGACGTCTCGGACACATACATCTTTCTTCTGGAGTGATGAGGTCCACAGAAAACCATCATACAATTCCACAAACAAACAAAAAAGCATCACACTGTGACAAATCACTGACTGTTTAAACAGGCACTGAATGGAGCCTGAGTGATTGGAAACACTTTGAGCAGATAGACCCTATTTTGGCCTTGAAATTTACACACACACACACACACACACTTTTGCACCTCGCAGATATGTAATCTTGGATCATTTTACCAGGATAAACAAACACACAAGTATAATATGTTTATTTTATTATTTTGACTGGGCTCTCTTTGTCTACTTCCAGGACAAATTGCTGATGTTTTGAATCATTTTTATGCAGAAATGAAGAAAATTCTGAGGGTACAAATATTTTTAAGCAGCACTGTATTCATACAAAGACATGAGGGTGTGGAGTGTTTGTTGCACTCAAGCAGTTTTTTCCCCCCCACAAATAATAACATTAAGCCCAGCAGACTCCTGAAAGGAAAAGTGAATGCATTTTTGTAAAGATGTCTCACGGACATATCGGAGACAGGAAGCATTCTTAAAAAGGATGTAATAATTAATCACACAGCAGAGCCCCAGATGAAGTGTGTTGTCTAGACTTTTTGTGCTCAGAGACCTTGGCCAGGAAAATAGAGCATAAATGTTTGATAAGACATTATGTCGTCGCATTTTCATGCACCTTTAAAGTGGGTCATGTGATCCATTTTGTTTCAAGTCTCACTCGTGATGATGACAAATCTGCTGCTGTTATGAGAGGCAGGTTAGCCTGATTCCAGCCACGCCAAACAGAAACTTAGGTCATCTCTGAAAGAGAGCTTTTCTGAACATATATACAGCCACTCACGCAAAACGGACCAGAAAGTTTCTCTTATACGGAGGCGTAAATAATGCATGAGATGTGTAATATTGCACAAACACTGTCTAAAACCAGAGTCCAGAAGCAGCCGCCTTGTTTCTCAGACGTCTGTAGTTGCTGACTGCAGCATTATATCACAGCAAACATGCTCAGCAATGCAACACAGAGGAGCCTGGAGTGTGGACAGAATATGGGATGTTGACTTTATTTATTTTATTTAAATTAGTTTTTTTTTTTTTTTGGCAAAAATCAACACTACACCAGACTGTCTGTGTGTGTGTGTGTGTGTAGTCAGACATCAAGTATTTATAAGATGATAGGATTATGAGATGAATTTCAAATAAATCTCCAGTTTATTAGCAGCCTGGTCACCACCTGCTGTGAAAAGAAAGGCGCATCCCCATTAAATTTATCTCCCATTCTCCTGAACTTCTCGGTGACAGGTCAATTATTAAAAAGGAAAAAAGAAAAGAAAAGAAGAAAAGGGTAATTTTTGCACATCCCTGGCCTCATCTTTGGATGTGTTAAGACAGAATCTACAGTCAGGAAATGTCTTCTCATGCAGCTGTGTGTAGTGGACCTCTGGCCTTAGGCAGCACTTTATTTAAAAATGCATACGTATTATCAGCCTCAAGCAAGAAGCCCGGGGGCTGCAGAGTCTCCTTCTTCCATTTTCAGACACTATAGATCCTACAGTGTGCTGGAATTTAAATTCTAATGTCACATACTATAGCTGTCTCCACATTAAAAGAGAAACGTTCTTTTAAGGAGGTCACGGATGATCTCATGCTGGGTTGAGGCATTAAAACACATCTAAGACCTGAGACTACATATATGGATAAGTAGGCTGTCATTTAACCCATAGGTTTCTGAAGAGACAATTTAATGTAGGAGGCCCCAACAGCTCCCAAAGGTTCTGCCTAAACTCCATGTTAATCCAAATACAGGCATATAGGTGGACCTGAGGTGGGCGGACAGGCCACAAAACAGGAAGGTCACAATCTGAGCCAGCACCTGCTGATCACTCAGAGGTCCCATCCATTACTCTGTTATCAATAGAGCCCTGATTCAAACCTGTTTATTCCTGCTAGAATTGGACATGTTAAAATGGAGGTCTATGGGGAGGGGCTATGTGTAGCATGGGTTTTCTTGGCTTTGTGCATGTTAGGTTAACTGGCCGTTTATCTTATTTCAATCATGAGAGACTCAGCGAACTGCATGAGAAAAGATTTATTATAATACAATTATTTTAGACCCCGTCGTGATGACCACATCCGAAACGGGGGAAGTGCAAGAGGAGAGGCCGCTGGATCAGAAGACCCCCCTGGGTCTAGACCTGGTGGTGGTGGAGAAGCTCGAGAACAGGAGAGAGGAGGCTTTGAACTGGCGTGAATCTGGTGGTGCTTGGGGTGGAGGAGGGAGTCGATCAGAAGCTGGAGAAGAGACCAAAGACTTTTAAATTTTTCTGCAAAGCTGTGATTGGGCAGAAGAGGGACGGATCGACAGCTGATTAATAGAGAGCACCTCCTTCACCAATCACCTGACAAAGTGGGAGGTAGAGAGAGGGAAAGCAGTGGAGTGAGGGATAGAGTCAACTGACTATCAAAGTCTTTGAATCCCCTGCTTGGTTTAGACGTTAAAACAACACTGTGAGGTTTAAATGGAGGTTGTGGTTTGGGTTAAAACACAGTTTCATAACAGCTAAAGATTGTTAAAGTGTTAAGTCCTGCCCCCGACAACACACATGGAAGCAGACATGCAGACTTCAGCAGAACTCACCCAGACAGAGAAACCCTACAGATTCAAAGACTGCTACTGTATGTTCTTAATAATCTGACTCAAAATGTATTTTTCAAAACCTGCTAGCATCCCTCTCATAAGGAACATACCTCAATCATACATTATTTAACTGAATATCTCATGT
Organism: Parambassis ranga; assembly: GCF_900634625.1. Lineage (NCBI taxonomy): Eukaryota > Metazoa > Chordata > Actinopteri > Ambassidae > Parambassis > Parambassis ranga. Next base: position 19,762,025 of record NC_041030.1, read on the forward strand.
TAATGTAAATATAACCTGTGGGCTGTGCTGAACCTATCAGCAGCATTCGCAGCAGTCCTAGCCGCCCACGCATGCGACAGCATTTCATGCTTTTGTGTCAGAGCGTCTTTTGTGTGCGCCGTAGCAGACGGCACGTCTCACAGGGTTTCTGTATATCGGAGTTCAAACAGTTTTCAGACAGCAGCCATGGTGAATATTGGAGAGCAAAGAAATCAGAAGTCATGGTTCAGCGTTGCTGGTCGATAGAGTACATCAAACGGTGCAGGAACACAGATTAGAACACTCAGGATGCGCAACCCCCTCACTGCTGCTGAGCTGTGGTCAATACACCGACGCCTCACAACTGTAAATAAAAGTTGTTTAAATGTAAAAAAAAATATATGGTACATTTAGTTTGGCTTTAAAAAGAGAATTAGCAGCATTGCATGTTGCGATCCAGCAGCTGCAAATTGGCACTCAAAATGAAACAAACTGGAACAGAATGCTCTTCGGTTGAGTTCATTGAACATGGTGATAAGCAAATAGGGTCTCTGCCAGCAGGTCAATCAAACTGTGAGCAATAGTACAGATAGGTGAGGCTGACATGGGGTGAATTAAAAAGCTACAATCCGAAATGAGAAATACACCACTTGAAAACTGTCAGAGCTCCTCTCACAGACTAACTGCCGCTGCGATGGTGACGAGATACACGGCTGTTATTGATGCTTGAGTCATCTTTCAACCAAACAAACAGATAAGAGCGGGCGGGCGAAGAATGGGGATGGGACTGAATGCTGATACCAATACACAGCATTTAAAAACTGATGCAACATTTTCACAGAATCACAACAGCAACAAAAAGAACAAGTCATTTGGGATGTAACTGCCAATGTCTTCTCCCTAAACAGTGATTATCCAATCAGTACTTAGTAACACAAACTAGCATGCCTGCCAGGCTCTGGCTTTCACTGTGAGAAAGGGTTTGTGATGACAGAGAGCGAGAGAGAGAGAGCGAGAGAGCGAGAGAGAGAGAGGGAGAGGGGGAGAGAGAGGAAGAAAAAGAGAGAGAGAGAGAGAGAGAGAGGGGGGGGGAGAGGGAGAGGGGGGAGAAAGAGAGACAGAGAGAGAGAGAGAGAAGGGAGAGAGCGAGAGGGGGGGAGAGAAAGAGAGGGAGAGATACAGGGAGAGACAGGGAGGGACAGAGAGAGGAAGAAAAAGAGAGAGAGAGAGAAGGGAAAGAGCGAGAGAGAGGGAGAGGGGGGGGTGGGAGAGAGGGAGAGGGAGACATACAGGAAGAGGCAGGGAGAAAGAGAGACAGAGAGAGAGAGAGAGAAGGGAGAGAGAGGGGGGGGAGAGAGATACAGGGAGAAAGAGACGGAGAGAGAGAGCGAGAGGGAGGGGGGGGAGAAAAAGGGAGACAGAGAGAGAGAGAGAGAGAGAGGGGGGAAGAAAAAGGGAGAGAGAGACAGAGAGAGACAGAGAGAGAGGAAGAGAGAGAGGCTGTGGGCTTTCACTGTTAGAAAGGGGTTTGTAATGAGAGAGAGAGAGACACAGAGAAAGAAAGAGAGAGAGAAAGACAATGACGGCGAGTGAGAGACAGGGAGAGAGAGAGACAGAAAGAAACTTGGCATTTAAAACAGTTGGAGATAAGATTGGTAGGCAGCAGAAATTTAACCCTTAAACTAATAAAAACAAAAGTTAAAAATGTAAATAAAATATAAAAATAAATCTATGATTTAAAAAAAATCACAAAAGGAGTGTGTTCAGTGAGATACAGTAGTTTCTGGGGTTAAAGGTCAAGTCAAAAGAAAGAATGATAAACAATCCCTACATTTACAATCAAACAAACCAAGTGAACTACATGTCATCCTATAAAAGTCTTTATTCCTGTGACATGACAGCCTAAAACACAAGTCTGTAATGTGGTGGTTAACCCTTAAATTAAGTTATTAAACTTTCAGCCAGAAAAATGAGTTTATAAGAGCTCCACCGAGAAGCAGCCTTGGGCTTTATGGCTGAACTACACTTGAGAGAATTTACAAATACAATAAACCTCATCGCCAATAAAATAAAATAAATTAATTTTGAGAGTAAAGCAGCCTCCTAACAATGAGTCACCGGTGTAAACTTTATTTCTAACTCTAAACACTTTATGGCCTTATGGAAAAGAGTTTTCGTACGCCTTGCTCGGAGGACGCCGCATGCTGCTCATCTTTGTTTCAAATGCAAAAAAACAAAGTGTTCAGCCTGTGATCCTCCTACCGCCATTAAAACATTGATATTCCATAAGGCTTGTTGTATCTCACTGTGGATGCATGTCTGTCATGTTTCTAATTTAGTTTTTTTTAGACCACAATAGCTGTCATGGTCATGATCTACTGTATGAAAAAGAAAAAGAGAAGGCGCTTCCACCCTCTGCAGCCCACACTCACGCTTTGTGTTTTGCTCTTGAACCAATGAATAATATTTAAACTCTGCCTCGCTTCACTGACTTCTTCAGACAGCTGTACAGATATTTTTATCTGCGGAGAAAAACATGATTTAATGTGATAATTCTGAGCTATTTTCCAAAAAAAAGAGAGAAGAAAACACAATGTGAAAAAGCTAAAATCAAGGTCGGCATGTCTCACGATTCACTCCTCCTACTGCCAAACATGCAGCAGTTGACAATAGGCGACTTCAAGGTTTCCCACGAGCCAAACGAAGGGACGCAGCGTGGTCTGAAGTACCATGCGTGGTCTGAAGTACCGTGTGCCCCTCAGCCGCTGGACGAGCTCACCTGCATGCTGGCCATGTTGCACCCTGACTCGGTCACATTTGCATTTCACAGGTGAAAACTGCAGCAACCTCCACCATGAAACATCAATTCTTCTTTGTTGCTAAGTGAATAAACCACCACCCGGCCCGGTTCTATCCCAGGTGGTCTCTTTTCCACCTTAAGTGACACCAATAGAAAGGTGTGCAATTACCTTATATACAAGCAGGGTGCTACAACAAAAGGAGGCGGCTGGGCCGTGGAATGTGGAAGAATGCCTTCACAATACTCAAACAAACAAACAAGCGTGTCTTCTTTTTTTTTTCTTGTCTAATCCATAATGGAATTCGAACCCTGTCTGATTAAGTAATTAGCAGAGGTCACAGATACACTTTGATTAATAAACAATGCAATCAAACCAAACAATTACAACAGTAATGCTGGGACTTTTGGTGTTAATGGCTCTTAAATGGAATAATTGCACAGAGGAGCTACAGCGCAGTTACATACTGCGCTGTAGCTCCTGGATAATTATCTCAGTCTCATTACCCAACCTGTTTATCATGCTCCTCGCTTCCTCTGTGTTTTGGGGCCTGCATGCAGGAAAAATAGCCGACGAACTCTCATGTAATAAGAAGAGTGAGAGTGAAACGTGCTGCTGCTGCTGCTGTGACTCAGTGCCACTGTCCAAGTAAATGCCAACTATAGCTGAGACCCATTAAAGGAAATCCCAAATCCTATTTAAAATCTCTTTGATTTTTTTTTTGAAAATGAATCAGTAATATGAACATGGGGTAGATGACTTAAAGACATCCTGGCAAGGTGTTTCATATATTAGCATATTAAGAGGATTATCAGCACTGAGAAGATAAACAAGACAAGGCTAGAGGGATGTGCTGGAGCTTATCTGCAGCAAAATGAAAAGTACTCAATTCATGTTCTTTAGCACCTGTCTTTAAAAAGCATGTATGCACCTTGGTTATGAAATCATCTCCTCATTTTTAATTGAAATGCATAGGCTAACATCTAAAAGGGTAATTGCGCCGGGGATGAATCTTGTCCTGAAAATGTAATCTCTTCGATTCCTTTAATCTACGGAGAGAACTCGCCCTTCCCTTTTTGATGTGCTCTCTTATAACGCATGGTAAGACCCAACAGTATATATATATATATATATATATATATATATATATACGCCCTATAGATTCCAGAGGCTCACAACTTGTGTGCTAAGTCAGGAAGATGTGGTCAGTGCAGCGTTGTGGGAGATTATCAGCCTCTTCATTCATTGTGAGTGGATCAGTGGGTCCAGATTCAGTTTCTGCAGCAATGCAGTTTCCCCCTCACGTCAGCACATCAGATCATCACGATCATCTCTGCATTCACGACACACACTCGCACTGGATTTCAATTTCTCAAGGGGCACTTCTGTGGAGGCAACACAGGATGTACCGGAATCATCCAGCTCCTTTGACCCCGTTTGAAGCCTGTAGGTCTTTTTTTTTTTTTTTTATTTCCAGAGAGGAATTGCTTGAACTTTTGCCAACGAAGGTCAGCACATGTGCATTAGGTGCAGAAGCAAATTCACTTGAGACGACCATGAAGAGCAGAGGGATGCATCGTCCAAATATACGTGAAGTAAAGCTCTTAAAAGATGAAAATTGCTTTTTCCACACCAATTAGAAAAAACGCACATTAACAGCCTTTGATGCATAGCCTCTGTATTTCTTTCAAAGAGGCGCAGACACATGGATCTTCTGACACTAAGCCACAGAATGTGGCTCATTTGGCATGCAGGCAAGCGTTCATGGTACGATTTGACACGCAGCAGAATCTTACCCCCGAACACAGACATATTCTTATCTAAAGACCTGAAAATATGCCAACACAAGTCTTCTCTTACACATGCAGTGCACGCCAGACATGGCCAGGTCTTTAACCTGCACAGCTGCATGTGTGAATGCAAATGAGTCCTCCACACTGGAATTGGTAGAAACTGCAGTTTCTGCAACAGCCTCTGGGAGGCTGGTTGAGTTAGCTGCCATAGACCTCCACATGAAAATATCAACTTTACATTTGATTGAATTTTTTGGGGGAAAATTTTGGGAGTTTAGGTGGAGTCAGGAAGTGTAAAACTTAGGACAGGGACTCGAGCTCAGACAGCTACGATTGACCAGACTGACCTCACCAGGAAAATGTAACATAGGGTCAATATTTCAGACATGAACTTATGAATCCTTATGAAGAAAGTCAACCAACCACCAACACAGACTATGTAGCACTATTAGTCCCAGGATTGGATAGGATGGCAACACATTCAAATGTTTTTCACATGGACGCCCCTGTTAATGTTAAGATTCAGTTGTTCAGGAAAGAGGGACCACATATAGAATACCGAGTTGATTTAACAAAAATCGAGCTGTATTTAAACAAAGTAAAAGTAAAAAAAACAAAAAGGCTAATGAACCAAAAGTTGACTGAACAAAGTCAAAAACAAAAACATGAATGAACCAAACTGATGAAAACCTGACACAGAGAGGCAAAGCAGAGAGTAAATACAGCAGAGAGCACAGGGCTGGATGGACGGATGGACAGAGAGACAAACGAAGACAAAGGGGAGCACAGGACTGATATACACAAGGAAGGGGAAACAAGACACAGGTGAAACACATCAGGGCGGAGACAGCAATCACAAAGGAGGGAAAACGCCAGGAAGTAAAACAGACAAGAAAGACAAGACTTTCAAAATAAAACAGGAAGCAGACTCAAAACAGGGCAAAACAAAACTGGACAAGGGCTCAATGCAGTCAATGATTATATACAGTCTATACAATTCTATGCATTATATTGTGAAATTTGTCACACTATAAACTTCCTCATCTTAATATAATCAGACGTGCTCCAGTCGAACTCTGTGCAATTGATTGATACCCAAAGGTAGACAGCGGGGCAAAGTGCAGAGCCAATAATGGCAGCATGGCCACCTTTCTCACCTCTCTGCCTCTTTTGGATGCTCAGCGACAGCCATAAAGAAGTCTGTAAAACAACTGCCAGACTCTGTGACCTCCTGCCAGAAACAGTTCACCGGGCTGACTCTCTCACCTAGTGGCCATGGCTATTTTATCTCCACAGGAAACCTTCAGGAATGAATATCAGAAGTGAAAGACGGAAGACGAGTGGGGAGGTGGTGGAGATACAGGAAGAAAGAGAGAGAGTGGGAACAGACAGACAGAGTGAAATCTGGAGTGAGAGAGCATGGGAAAGAAAATGACTTGGCAGTCACCCATGTGGATCATTACCTTCTGCTCCACAAATGTGATGTACTGGAGAAGGTGAAACTGATAGTTTGGAAATGAGCGGAGCGCGCTGGACTGATACTTAATCATTACCACCACTGCACCATGGCAGATAGCAGCTCCGGGCTTCAAGGTGTTCTCCCCTGATGTTCACTGGAACAGATCGACAAGCTTGTTCTCCTCCTCCAAAGGGAGGAGTGTGGCGTGAAGCGATTAAAAACACACTGCCCACTTTGTAACTGTCCGCTAAGCGCCGAGGCCCAGCAGGAAAATATTTTCTCTGTTTCTGCGGTGATTTATTGGTGCTGCAGTGTAAACAGCACATGTGGAGCTTCCTCTGATCTTTTTTACATCTGTGTCTAATATCTCTCCTTTTTTCTAATGACCTGCTGGCTGCATGTTTACATTTACAACTGTACGGTGGACAATGAATATTAATGCAACCCCCATGGCCTGACTCACATGTGACACAGCAAGAACACGTGACATTCTGGCATGTACATCTGAACCAGATATATATTGACCTCATATAAAACGTGCTCCTGGTGATGACGGGCTGACTGAATAGCTGTCTTAACTGAGGGGCTGTGATCACACACAGACGTGGATCACAGGTGTAGGTCTCAAAGGTCACACCAGTGATTATTAAATGGGGCCAATACATTCTTCAGTTGAGTTCCCTTTTTATCACAACACACAACCTACTACTCCAGTTGCTTAGCAACCTGCAGCTGATGCTAACATTTCAAAGTTTGCTCTTCGACAGATCAGTTTTCCAACCATTACTGTCCAGAATGCGAAAGCAACGCAAAGGATCCATGTTATTTTTTCATTATCAGGAAGAAGAAGGATGTATTTGTCAACAGCATTTGAAGGACTCTTTAAAATGGGGCGGCCTGTTTGCACATCCTGTGAGGGCTGCAGCCCCCGAACGAGACGCAGAGACACTGCTTCCAGTAATCCTCATTCACAAACCAACAGAAGAACATGTTACTATACGTTTTTGACTTTTCTCTGTGTTCTTTGTAGCACAGATCCTGATATAGTGTTACTATAGTGATGCATGCAAGACAATATTCCAGAAATTTTAATTACCAAAATGTAATTAAAAAGAGACAACAGAGACGACAAGCTGCAAGATCTCATTCCACTTTTTTTAAGCCATCCTCTTGAAAAAGTTGCCATTTTGCCATTTTACTGATAATATCATAACCATCTGATCAAACCTAGCAGCTTGGAGGTAGGTTTGGGGCAGACAGCATGGCACCCTGTACCTACCAAGACCCAGACCCAGTCTGTGGTTTTCAATAACTGAAATAACAAACTCAGGTTGCATTTCCTGGCGAGAATGAGCTGCTTTTTTCATGGGTAAAAAGGTTGATCGAGATCTTTAATGATCTTCCATGACCAGAAACGAATAATAGCAAAACTATAAACACGTCTGTCTTCCAGTCAAAACTAGGCTAAATTTAGAACTCGGGTCAGTTTATGTACAGGGCCACTTCAGGTCTTCTGTGTTCCAACAGCCTGGAATGAGACTCCATCAAGATGTTTTTGAATTGAACAATCTTGGATTACCTTCCTGAAGAGATGTCAATGATAAAATGAGAGCAGACACCAGCACTGGTCCCACTGGCGGGAAACAGACACCGCTGGACCGCTCTATAATGGGTTTCTCAAGGAGGGTCTCGGCTCCATGTGGATAACAGTCAGAGAGCAGCATTAGACTCACTCACCCAGCTGGACACTGGGAAACTGGAGCTCGGCCTAATGAACAGATCGCACCCATCAACAACAAATTTAGACTTCTCAGAACTAATTCTTCAACACCAAAGTATCAAATGTAAATACAACCCTGTGTTATTAAAATGCTGCTATAAACAGCACTTTTCTTTATGTTGCTAAGAAGCACATGCAGCGCTTTAACATTTTAAAATACTGACATTTCTAATGACATTTTACGACATTTAACAAATGCGCCTACTTCCACATCTTTGTACAACACATTATTTTGTAGTCTATGTTTGTGGTTCTGTGCAAGTGCCATTTTTCAGACCTTTGCCACATGTGAATTCGATGTTAATTCACAGGAATTATGAAGAAACTGGCAACTAAAAGAACCCATTCAGACTGGAGAAAGTCAATCCAGCTTGAGCCGGATCGAATCCAGATTGCTTTTAAACCGGATACATTCCGAACTATTTTCAAATCTGCGCTCAATCCAGCTCAATCCAGCATCTATGCTGTCCTCAAAACTGCTAGGTGTTATATCGTAAAAAATCAGACCAGGGTAGGACAGGGTGCACACATGCGTTGTGCCGTTTCGTTCATTCTTTCGGCTTCTTCAGTGATCTTCAGTGATCTTTGGTGGTCTTTGGTGGCCTTTTGGTGAACGCAGTTCATTCCTTTGTAGCCATGTTGAAAATAAACAGAAAAAGCTTTTGTATATTGACAGATGTGAACCGGAAGTATAACATCGCTAGCTGCATGTGCGTTCAGACCTTAGGCAAGTTTTCAGTGAATCCGGCTTAACCCACCTCCGAGAGCTTTAACCAGAGAAAAATCAATCCGACTCTGGGAAGCTGGTCGAGTTAATCGAACCAGCTCTCATATGCAACATAACAGCTGTATCGACATGCAGTATGCTTCACATCACTGAATGCATGCTGCACACTGCAGATGAATGCATGAGACAACAGAGAGCACCAAGGAAGCATTATTTCCAGAGTCCTTGGCCTTTGATGGTCGCCGAGGACGACGGTTCTTCTTTTCTGTGCAACTTCCTTTTATCCAACCAAATCGATGGGTTTTCTCTAATGATGACAAGAATGATGACTGAAAAAGGCGCCAGGGCTGTATTCATGGAGGCAACAAACACTGATCAATACCTTCAGAAAATGACTTCACCCAGTGTGCGTTCATTCCTGCGGTCTTTCCATCGAAGTCAGAGGCACTGCAGATTATCCTCTGACTCTTTGAGTTTGACTCTGAGCAGGAGTCAAACGGCACACTACAACAACACCGCTCTCTGTGAAAGTTGACTCCTGCTGACAGTCAGCTAAAATATTATTGCTGGGAGTCGTGAACCTCAATAAACTGAAGCTGAAGAGATGGCAGCATTTAAAAACAAAAGCACGACAGTGACACGGGCTGTTATAATCTGCCAGCACTCTACTCTTGCTTCTTGCAGGAACAGGAAGAGGAGCACTTTGCCACTGTGGATACGTTCACCCGTTTTACTGCAACTCATAAATGTTGTTTGAGTGAAATATTACTGAAAACATGGCACAAAGTCATCTGAGTCAGAGCTAAATCATAGTCTACACAAGCAGCCTTACATGCCCATTTGAATGTCAAGAAGGAATGGAAAAACTACTAACTGATATTTACTGAATTTATATTCATTTCAAAACAAGTATTAACCAGGTTTGATCTTGTTGTGGATATTCCCCGTTACACTGGGTGGTTAAAGGTAGTGTAGGAGATTTCATTCTGATGCACTTTTTGTTAAATTAGTGTAACTTCTCTTTACAATCTGATAGCAACCAATTAGTTCAGCGGTTTCACTTTAAAACGAAGAATATGAATAATCTGTGGAAGCTATAAAACACTAAAAACATCAGCCAATCCTCCGGGTGGACCCTGCGCGTAGTATTGGCTGGTTGTCACCCTCTTCCTGCTCTGCGCGCACCAGAGAAGTACGTGCATGATGGCCGAAGTCACAGACCGCAGCTCGTCTTCAGGTAATGCGCGTCCATGTGATTGGGAGGAGTGGCTTCGGGGTGAGCTCCGAGAGAAAGGGGCGTGTGTTTACTTTCAAAATCTGGCTGACTCACTGAGTATTCAAAATCTCCTACCCTACCTTTAAGTCCTTTGAGTCGTTAGGTGAGGCCTCCGTGAATCCAGATCTGGGGTATCTGGAGGCTGAGTCATGTTGAACTTAAACCATTCCTGCTGTTTTGTGACGGGAACCATTGTCATGTTGAACCAGGGAATACTGGTGGTCTTCATCTGTGCTTAGGTGGGCGTCACAGTAGCATCCACATGAGTGGTATAGGACCCAATGTGTCCCAGCAGGACATAAACCACAGCATCACACACTACCCCTGCTGGCTTGTCTTTCTTCCATCATGCATCCTGGTGCTGTGTGTTCGTCCTCTACCAAAGAAAACGTGACTCATCGACCCACTTTTTTTTTCTTTTCTGGTGCCTGTTGATGGTGCTATCAGCTGTGAACAGCAGTCAGCATGGACGCCCTGCAGGTACACAGCCACATACACAACTGTGATGTACTACTGCCTTTGTGACAGCTTTTTATCCCAACCAGCAGTTTGAGCTGCAGTAGGCTAAATGTTTCCACCCATGACCCCGTCACTGCTTAATTGCTTTCATTCCTTGGACCACCTTGGAACATCCCACACAAGCTGCTCTGACCCTGTCATCTAAACATGTCAGTTTCTGTCCTCTTCATAAGCTTGTGCTGCCCACTGTTCCTGCTTCTAACATCAACTTTGCCTACAAAATGTCCACTTGTGCTAAATATGTCTCATTGTCTGACATATGCTATGATAACCAGATAATCAGTGATTGGTGTAAATCCATCATAACATCTGTTTTAGCATCATTATTCAGCCCCACAAAAAAAAAAAATCTGCATACCTGTATACACTTAGTGAGCGATGTTTCCTACCTGCTGCTAAACTGGCCTGATGCAGCTGTTCACTACAGGAAGCCAGGCAATTAATGTTGCAGGGAAATGTTTTTACTCACGATCCTGTTTTTGGTTGGAACATTAAATAAAAAAGTCAGACTGAATAAACACCTGCAGCTTGTCTGCAGGGAAAGGAGACGTGTCTTCCTGAGACTGACAGCTGACAGACTCAGACAATTTCCTCACACGTCACTGTCAGTTGGCTTAAAAAAAGACAGGGAAACAATCTCCAGGTAATTGTTTCTTTACCTGTTATTCATGTAAACGCCTGGGCTGACAAAATCCAATTTAAAACAAATAGACATAAAGCGTCCTGCAGGGAGGGAGAACAGACTATATTTGGTTCATGTTCAGAAAAAAAAAACTGCCCGGAAAGTGCTTTAAATGAAAATGCAATGTGTATGAGAGACATCGCAATACGTTTCCATGCTTTTCTGCAGTTGAGTCACAGACTTGTGTCTTCTAAAATTTAATTTGTAAAAAACAACATTGCAGAAACTTCATTTGGGCAGCGTGACACCAAAGTGAAACATTCAATCATCATCCCGGGGCCCACAGATGCAGATCATTGTGTGCCCCTTTTATCTATCTCACCCATTCCAAATGGTGGAGTTAAATAATAATTAGTTCAGCAAACGTGATTTTAAAATATCCACAGCGTGAGGCTTTTCTCTTCCCCGAAAATCAAATAAAATTGGCTCCATTAATCTCTGCGCCTGCACATGCATGAAGACATCTGATGAAGGTGCGTGAAGGTCCGCAGAGATAAGATTGACAGATAAGATGGATGGATATGAGCCCCCCCTAATGAAACAGATGTGCTCTTTAATTGGTTCAGTGAAATTGGTCGGTTATACGGGAAGTCTGGCAGATTTATATTTATTTATTTATTTTTAAATGCACATTTTAGAAGGCGATATTGCTTCTCTTCTATCCTCTCCATCAGACTGAAGTGGTGAAGCATGTCAGAATGTGAGCAGCAGCAGCATGTGGTGGCAGATCTTCCATCCACACAGAGGCACTGCAGTAAACACCACACATATTTACACCTGAGAAATGATAATCACAAAATAATGGAAGACTCTGACTCATCTGTTTGTATATTCCAGGTTTTTGAATGCATAAACTATTTATATATGCAGCAACATATCTGTAGCCTTTCATACAACATAAAAATAACATGCGAATTTGTAAAGCGTATTTCACAGTTCTCTCTCTCTCTCTCCCTTCTTTCTGACCTTTACAATAAAAGCATAGAACACCTCAACACGGCCTAATTTCAGTAACAAATTTACCATAAACATAGGTGCTGAATATTACAGTATGCTAGTCAAGTAGTGCTTAAAGACCACTTTCTGTATTATTTTTTAACGAAAGGTTCCTGTCAAGACTCAGAGTCAGCCTGAGGAGAGGAGTGCCGAGGAAAGGAGGGGAAAAGGAAAGGAAAGGAAAGGAAAGGAAAGGAAAGGAAAGGAGAGGAAAGGAAAGGAGAGGAGGAGAGAGGTAGGCCTGTAGCAGCAAAGGTAAGATGATGGCTTAGGGTTGTTGTGCCTGCTGCACCCATGGCTATAGCTATACCTAAAAAATGACTATGAAAGGTTCTAAGACTCTTAAGACTCTTAGAGGTGGTGTTTGCCTCCTGAGACAAAATCAGAAGCTGGCTTTAAATTAAACTTATGACCATATTGATGTTTGATTATTATTATTCAATTAGTTGTTGAGTCCGAGTGAACATTTGTGCATAGATTACAAACAGGCTGTCACCATTTTGAGATGTAGGAGGGTCTGACCATCACCGTGTTGGCAGAATAACCTTTGAAGTTCTTATATAAAGATTCACTTCCTTACAGTTGTCATGATAATAGAACTTCTCAATAGAGACAATGTATATTTTTGGAGTAAAGTTTAACATGTTAACATGGAGGTCTATGGGGATTGACTCATTTTTGCATCCGCCCTCAAGTGGTCATACAAAGAGCTGCATAAAGTGTTAGTCATTTTTTTAACTAATGTTACAAGAAGGTTTTGTTGCATAAATGTTGAAAGTTGTGCGCTTTGCATGCCCACAATTCACCCCAACCTCCGCCTGCTCTCTCTGACAGTCATGACTCAATGCCATCAGAAAAGCAGCATTGACAACATGAGTGCAGTTTCATGTGCATGTAGAGTAAGAATAACTCTAGTAAACGTATTAATTCATTAAAGTATATAATTATCTTTTTAAATTACAGTGTAATTTGCACTTTAATCCGAGCCTGTGCACTGATGTTTGCAAGGTGACTTCATGCTGCAGATGTGCACTTTTCCTCCTCCTAGTCACACTCTAATATTTATTTTGCAGATTTGTTTGCATGCCAGATTATGTTCTGGGCCGACTGGAGATATCAGGTTAGAGTGCGCCAGCTCCAGTGCATTGCAGCGGCGGAGATAAATCTAAAGGAGAAAATGACTTGGACTGTTTTTCTATTTACGAGGGCACTCTGCTCAAATTCTAAGATATAGTGGTGCATGTAGGGAGATGCACGTTAATGCACACTTATGGGCGCAGGGATTTACAGGATAGTTTCCTAAAAAAAACAGCTACAGATATCTATCAGCAGCCATCTAGCACAGTGGGAGCTGCAGTCAATCATGTTAAAGTCTTTCTCGACTCTTGTTCCCTGGCTTTAAGGTAGCACCTACTTCCAGGCAAAACCTTAAAAATGTCAACCAAATCTCTGCAATCAGAAAATTGCCGTGGTGTACCTGAGTGCATGTGAGTCTTTTACTGTCCTATAGTGTGCTGCTAGTTTGTGCGATATATTTTTTTTTGCTCCTGGACCGTGTCATTTTTAGAAAGAAGAAGAAAATAGTAACTAAAGTTGTCAAATAAATGGAGAGGTGTAAAAAGTGCCGTATTTCCTTTCGGTCTCCACATACCCATCACTGCACCGAACCTCACCAGCATGCAAAGGGACATACTTATCTTCACTATGTCACTTAGCTTTTAGGAAACATGTTTATACAAGAAACATGATCCATTCTGCAACCACATAATGGTCCGTGCTGTCAGACACGGTTATTGGCTAAAACACCATGTTGTTCCAAATATACCATAGGTTTCTGTTTCTTGGAAATACATCTGAAATATTAGATTGTTTTGTGGGGTGTTTAGGGTCCAAATGTGCGTAAAACTAGTGCGACCTTCAGGACAGAAGAGACCTGCCCCTGTGGACTTCAATGCCAGGGTACCGCATGATGGCGAGGGGCAGGTGTACCAACAACTCAGGAGAGGTTATGATGCAAACGAAAGGTGATAAATGTGGCATCAAACAACTCTTAAATAGCTGAAAAAAATGATGGAACCCAAAAAAACGTTTTAAAAATGCTAACAGTGAAACAAGATCTAACCTTGCTCCTAAAAGCCGCTGGGAGCCGCCATGACCAGAGCTGTCATCCCGCTGAAGGCCCAAAGAGCTTAACAAGAACAAACTGGTACAGAAGAATGATGCAGCGAATTTAACACCAACCAATTCAAAACTTAAAATATGAAAATTGTGAATATTATCTTCAAATAGAAGCGTTTTCTTTAAAAGAAAATGAAAGAGTGTGGGCGTCTCAGGGTGGTCTTCAATTCAGAATAATACAGCACTTACAGGCTCAAAGGCTCAGCTATCAGTCCTACTGTCATCCAGCACTTCATCCTGTAACAGCACAAACAATAACAAAGACTCAAAGCTGTGTTCATCCTAAAAAGTCTCTATTTCAGCTGTTTGTCACAAGAAGAAGAAGATAACTTCATCACATGTCATGAGATAAATTCTGTATGTGCAGCTTTATTTAAACACGTCTTCCCCATCTGCATTAATCATCCTGCCTGCTTGCTAAATGAACTCCATGTTGCCCTCAGGTTATTTTTGCCCCAGGTGGAGACAGGGAGTACTGTACAATTCCAAATCCTATTCCAGACATCTATAGCCCAATTTTACGGCACAACTTTAACATAAATATTAAAAAGTTGAAGCACAGAGATTCAGCCGATTCTACAGTGACATCCGGCCAGTCAAAGGAGAGATGACCTGAAGGCATGAATGGGAACTCATGGTGACATCTAATATCACACAGAAAGGTAGGAGGTACCTAGCATGTAGTTTTCCTCATGCACCAGTACTGTAGTAAATAAATAATTGGGTTGTGCACAGCAGCTAGAGGTCAGCCTCGGTGCACAGCCCTAAAAGGTTTCCTCTGGTTTCATGGTGGAAAATGGGGAGCTGAAATATTTACCAGTAACTGTGTCTTGGAAAAAGAAGAGGTTTGAGCTGAGCACAGTATAATAGTGTGTTTGTGTAACTTCTTGAGAGTGCAGTTATCTTTTTATGTGTGTTGGATTCCCCCTGTCTCCTCCGGATATTGATGTCTCCTGTCTGTAATCGTCTGCAGCGCGTCAGTGCCAGACGTATCTCTGCTCTTAATGATCATGAACACAGAGGGAAAAAAAGCAGACACAAAGCTGTGCGGAGACTTCATCGTCCGCTCACACAGTAACACAAACTTCACAGATGTAGACATGTATTATGTTTTGTGTGCAGAAAATATTTACACACAAAAAATTTATAAATGTGGCATTGTCGAATGGACGTGGAAAAACCAACAAACATGGAGGAACTGAAGCTTTTTCATGGTGACCGGACCACCGAGCAGAGGATGCATGCCACTAGACAAAAAAGAAAAAGGTGACTTCTGGAACTTGTTCTCATAACTTTTGCTGGACTTGACAACAGTCAAAGCGTCATTTCTGCTATGTTTAAGTAGACCAAAAAGCATCACACAAAAAAAATCAACAATTCAACAACAAGTGCAAATAAAAGATAGTAAAACACAAAATAAAAACTACCTGGAGTCAAATGTTTGGAAAAGACTGGAATGAGAAACACCAGGTAGCAACAAAGAGGCAACACAAAGTGACAAAGACAAAGAGGAGCACAGGGCTTAGACCACGTTTACACATAGCTGGGTATTTTGAAAAACAAATATTTCCGTTTTCCAAAATTACATCGTGCACACATCATCGTTTTCAAAAACGTTTCAGTTTACATGAACCCGCATAAATACGCCCCCAAGAGCCGTCACGACTACGCCAGGCCTGTGGGTGGCAATGTAGGAAGAAGGAGAAAGCTGTGCAAGCCAATCAGAAGCCTTATCGCAGTCTGGCTCTTTGTGTCAGAAGTTGTTTCAAAGTTGCTGAACCTGGAGACCTAACATGTCTCTGCTCCTCCACACAGTAAGAGGAGCTGTATCAAATGCAAACATGTAAAAAGTGCTGACACCAACAAAAATGCAAACGCTACCCGGGATGCTTCCATCACTAGACTACAGCTGCTCTGGCAGCTGTACTACGCAAAAAAAGTCGCACGAACTGACGTGCAAACTCAGTTTTTCTCCGTTTTTGTCAGTTCACATTTAAACGCGAATATGGCGTTTTCCAAAATCTCCACTTTTGCCAGAGTTTTTAGAAAGATTCGTTTTCAGAAGCGAAAAACTCCGTTTACGTAAAAATGAAAGGCACAAACGAGGGGAAAAGTGTCCGTTTTTCAAAATACCCGTGTATGTGTAAACGGGGTCTTAGTTAGACCTGGGGAAACACACACAGGTGAGAACGATCAGGGCGGGACAGGCGATCGATGAGGAGGGAAACACAAAAGGAAGTAAAACAAACAACAACACACAAGAAAACCAGAATTTCAAAATAAGACAGGAAGTAAAATCAAATCAATCACAAAATAAACCACTCAAAACAACAGAAAACCAAAATAAGTCAAAAGAATTTTCAAGTTTCCAACTTTTGAAAATATTTTCCATAACATATTTATTTTGTATATTGTATATGTGTGAAAATTTTGTTGACCAGTTGATGCTTATAAAGATCCAAAAGCTCAAAAGCAACTCAAAAAACACAGACAACAAAATCTACTACATACTACATATATATATATATATATATATACACACACACATATATATATATATATATACATATACATATATATATATATATATATATATATATATATATATATATATATATATATCCAGTATACCTACCCTGTATTCCAGCTAACCATGTACTACACTGTGATTAAACCTTGTTATAATTGACTGAAGTCAGTAACATGCTTGGATCATCTTATCTTCATGCGTCGCCTCATGTCTTTAATAGCTCTGTTGCATTTGTATTGTTCCACCACTGCCTGAACAACATTAGGAGTCTCGGGACGAAGTGCCGATGGACAACCTGCGATGGTTTCTCTCTGCGTGCAGCTTGAATAATTGATGCCTTGATTGCCTGGGTATTCATGGACACAAAAAGGCTTTTCCTATTCTCTGTCTAACACACTGCATGAATCTTATATAGCCCTCCTGAGCCGCACAACGCACGGGGAAGCGAGTTATGTGGCTCACAGATACAGTACAGTGCAGCCGGCGTCCTTCAGCGTCTGATTACCTCAAGCAGCCGTTATTAGACGTAACAATGTGATGCATTTACTTTGTTGAGCGGGTGCTACACTTTAGACTGTAATACATCACAATCGCCACTCGAAAAAAATTAACTCAACCTTGGCTGCACCCTCTTCACTGTGTGTGTGTGTTTTAAATCACTAGCAAGTTTGCAGCTGTATCTGTTTTCCAAGCAAAGGATACTCTACACACACTTAGCCGCCTCTTGGGAGGAAATATTTTGCTCCACTTGAGATGCATGTCATAAACTGTGCACCTTATCTGTGGTGACCTTGCAGAATCTCACGCTCCAAGGAAGCATTAACTGGCTGCCTGTGCTGCTCTATAGTTATTTATTCATGTTCGCACTCTGCTGGTGTATAAATCCCATAATTAAAGGGGATTTGTGTACAAAGAGCAGCAATGTGCTGCAGGCTCTTAATGGAGAGAATTAGTGGTGAAGAGTTCCATGCTGCAGGAGGCTCTTCGGAGCACGCTGAGGCAGCGAATGCTTTATGTGACCAGCAGCTCCAGCCTGATAACAATCTCGGCACTCATGTCATGGCAATAATGGAGCGAATTGCCTCTGTAAGATACAGACATGTTAGGAGGCCCCATTGACTGACCATTAAACAATTAAACTGTCAATCCTTTGTCTTTATAGGACAATTACCTGACCTGACATCACATCGTCCTTTGACGTGTAATGACTTTCCCTCCGTGGTTCAGATAATTCAGTCTGAAACGAGGATGTGATGTGACAGCTTTCATGACCTAATGTATTTAATTATGGTTCAGAAAAAGAACCATGTTTAAGATGTTTTTCTCATTTTTTTGAGGGCAGCGGTGGCTCAGTGGTAGAGCAGGGTTGTCCAATAACCGGAAGGTTGGTGGTTCGATCCCAACTCCTCCCTAAGTCATTGTTGTGTGTCCTTGGGCAAGACACTTTACCTGCACACCTATCTTTAAAAAAAAAAAGTAAAAAAAGTAACAATGGAGATCAGACATTTTTAGTTCTTACATAAAAAAGAAGCGGATATGTTTTTCTTTCCTTTATGTATTCCTGCTGCTCCTGGTCATCCTGGTTAAACCCTCAGTAATACTAAGGTCAAGTTGCGAGCGTGAAGTCCTGTACGACCGTGATGTTGCCATGAAGCACAATCCACACACAACATCAACCTACCAAGCTTTGTTTGCTAAAGATATTGCAGGACCATCCAGGGGGCTGCTGGGTCTGAATAGTCCTTCCACAGCCGAGGTAAAACTAGTTATACTGAACCAGATGTGATGTCAGAGCTGCAGAATGCTGGTGCCGTTTTTGACTAAATCACCATCAGTGTCACCAGCAAAGCACCCCACACCATCAGACCTCCTCCTCCTCCTTCTCCTCCATGCTTCACAGTGGTAACCGCACAATATAGAAACCGTCTCTTTTCCACTTTTGGCAGGTAGAACCGAAAGTCTCTCATTTAACCTATCAGATGAAAGTACAGACTTCAGCTGGTCTGATGTCCGTTCCTCTGAACAGTTAGTGTTGTAACCTGTCTTCTAGTATTTATGTGGGCTCTAAGCTGAGGCGCTGTTCATTTGTGGTTTCTGCGGCTGATGCCTCCAATGAACTTATCCTCTTCCTTTCATGGGGCTGTCCTCATGAGAGACAGTTTCATCAGAGCATTTGATGGTTTTCAGTTGAATACTGCACTTGAGGATACATTTATGAAATATTTCAGATTGACTGATCTTCAAGTCCTAAAATAACGATGGACTGTCCTTTCTTTTTACTGAGTTGGGTGGATCTCGCCATAGTATGGATTACAACAATAGTCCAATAGGGCTTTGTTCTGTAGAGGTCTGTGTCCCAACCCCACCTCTGCACAGGACACACACTGATGATTTATGCAGAAATATACAAAATTCTAAAGCACCATGGTAGTAGACGAAGCAGACTGAAGAAGAATATGCATAACAAAACAACTGCCGCACCGCTCGCAACATCAGTGCCGCGGAGCGTCTGAGGCTGCAGGTTTCCTTCAAATACAAATGAAATCTCAGGTGTGTTTCAGGCTTTTTAAAAAAAAACCTGTTAAGGGTTATAGAGGTGTCTTTGCATTATCTAACCGTATAAACAATCCTCCACTGCAGACACCCAATCAGCAGGCAGAGATATGACCACACACAGGGAGGTGGTACCCATCTGGGAGGAGAACCAGGCAGAAAAGTATGTCTTTGCTCATCAAGACTTGTTTTGGCCTGGGGGCAACAGTGCCACTGTGACTCTCAAGTCAGCCAGTCAAGGCTACAGAAGCAGGCACACAAACAGATAACTGGCGTACAGAGAGAGAGAGAGAGGGAGAGAGGGAGGGAGGAAAGTGGGAGGTGGGATGAGAGAACAGGCTTCATTCCAGGATGAGTCACGTCTCCTCCTCACATTGTCTGCTGCACGGAGTGACGGCTGCGGGGAATAGCAGAGCAGGTGAGATGGGAGCTTCCCCAAGCTCAGGAAAATACACATGACTACCAGACATGTATACCTGCTCATAATAAACTACATATGTACACAAAGGATCAAGGTTTGCTCGAGATTTACACTCAAAGCGTTCCTTCCTCAGGATGGATCCTACAGAAGGCCTCCTCTGCTGTGTTATTTTCAGCCTCAGTGCTGCTGGAGTGAGAGCAGATGTGCTTGGCTTCAAGAATGTGATGTTAAATGAAGTAACTGGCATTTACAACCCTCGCTGCGCTCTCCACACAGGTTCACAAATGTCTTGTCCTTTTGAAATGCCACAAACAATAAGCTGCTGAACTGTTTGTGCACGTTCCTCACAGTGTTCACGGCCTCTTTAATGCACCCTATTAGGAGGCACATTATGTGAGGGCATTGTTTGTTTGTGAGCGACTAGCTGCTGCAGTAAATTCCAAAATAAAGTTGTTGTGTGTTTGTGTGTGTGTGGCCTCACACCCATGACCTATAACATCTGTTTTTTTTTCTCCCCACAGGCTCATTTGGACATTTGTGGATGATATGTGTGCAATTGTCTGCGTAAGTGCCTGATTGTGGAGAGTGTGTATATTGGTCCACGCGGAGCAGCATCTGCTGGGAGTTGTGCACCACAGATAGCTCGGATGCCCGGCTGTATGTGAAAGGGAGCTCTTGTGTGGTTAGACTAATGAGGCTCCGCATAGAGGAGGGCTGTTGAGTGACAGAGATGATTTACACCAGGAAGACGGACAGGCGACTGGGAGGAAACATTTGTCTTTACCACTGAGCTGCTGTCACAAACACACACACATGCACACACAAACACTGAAAAGAGTCTGAAAGCAAAGTGGCCGCTGTTCAGTGGTTAGTTAAGTGTTAAAAGGGGGCTTTAAGGAGGCCACTTACAGCTAGCTGCAGCAATATGTCAGAGACATCTTAGATTCAAAGGGAGATTCCAGCTTCATGCAACATTGTTCTTTATGCACTTGGGTCACGTCCTGCTGATCAGTAAGATTTTGCTAAAAAAGGTTCCAAACAGCTGCTCACAGGCCTGACTGAAATGTTGTTATACTCACCAGTATCATTACATTAAGACCAATGTATTTACATATACTCACACCACATTTGAAACGACATGTGGTTAACCTCGGCATAAGGAGGCTGAAAGTGTGGATAGTGGCATTAACCCTTCAGTGGACATTCACACAGGAGTCTGAAGTTCATGACCTTTAGGGTCAGCCATCTTTAGCTAGGGTGGCGACCAGTCCAGCCCCCAACCACACACATATGATGCAAGCAGTGGTCATTTCTAAAGACTGACAATATGGACCTTATATTATGTATCCATGGTGATGATGAGCTACAATGAATTAATGTTTTAGCTAAAAAAAAGTTTTTGGATTGTGCAGGTGTGGGTCACCTCCCTTTCTTCCACCTTCTCTGATGATTCATTATTTGTACATATTCACATAGATTTGTATGTAACTTGGTCTCTCCTGATTGAAAGGAATGTATCTCATTATAAAAACGCCAGCTATTTTTAATATTGATCGTTTCCACTTTGATTTTTATAGAGCAGAAAATACTAAACTTCTCCTTCCATCCACTGTCCTGTGTCATTTTCCTCATATTTCCTCTACTTGTTCATCTTCACGTCCTTCCTTCTCTCTTTTTCTCCCTCCCCTCCCCTCTATGTACTCACCTCTCTCTCTCACCTCCTTTGTCTGTCTCCCCCCTCTCTCCAGGACAGATGAGGTGAATGAGACTACTCTTCTTTCAGCCCAAGACGCTTCTCTCCCCACCAAGGGCATAGTTGTGTGTGAATAATGTCTGAACTGAGGAGTAAATATCTTTTCCATGACAAGTTGTTTGGATTGGTGCTCATGTGCAATCTGATGCTTTATGTATCATGGCTTAGACTGCCTGGCCGGTAGCCTTGCCGGAGAAGGGTTGCCCTGTCAGTCCCTCCCTCTGAAACACTAAGAGGGAGAGAAGAAGAAGAAGAAGAAGAAGAAGAAGGCCCTGGCCCTGGCACAGGAGTGCAGTGCTGCCCAGACAAATGTCACTTTGACTCTGAGCTGTTCGGATGAAACGCCTCACTGAGGTAATACATCTGATATGGTGCAGATTTAAAAAAAAAAAAAAAGAAAAAAAAATGTCCATTTAGGCATGTGGATCAATTTTGGGTTTAAATTAATGGGAGATTAAAGGCAAGAGATTGGTATCATGTTAATCCTGCAAAATTACATGCTCCGAACAACCCGTCAGCTGAGGTCAAACTTCACACCAAACCCGACTGGAGATGATCTTCAATTAATATCGCGCATACCCACTGACCTTGTAGCTGCAAAAGTTGTTTTGAGAGATCATTAAAATCAGGCTCTTGGCTTATCCTCTGATTCTTACATTCATAATCCAGGCATTGTTTGCCTTGAGATGGAGCAGGGTCTGTATGTATTTATCATTCCCTCCAGCCGCCTCCTATGTTTATCTAACGCTAAACCAATCACACCGATCAGCAGAGGTAATCAACAGTGAAATCGCATCACTCACCTCACTGGAATATGGATAAGCATTCATCCATTAAACCCATTGCCAAAGAGGGGTTTCAGTTAAGGGCATCTGAGAGGGCGCCACACGGCGGGCTCCTCGTATCCTCTCTGAAATCTGCCTTTCATTGTAAAAAACATTCAGACACGGGGCCTCTGCTTACAGCAGCTCTGTTTAATGGGAGTCATCCAACGTGCGGCTCATTGTGCTTTTTACAAGACTGCGAGTATTTTAAGGTGGCAGCAGCAGCTGGCAGCGATGCCACTTGGGTGCAGGCTTTTGCAAGTTTAACTGCGGTGGGCTCTGCAGGGAACACACAAAAAAAAGTGCACACAATTATCTAACAAAGATTTGTAGGTGCTAGAAAATGTGATTCCTGGAGAGCTGGTGGATTTAGGTGGTGGTTGTTCAGCTCTCACTTGAGCCACTTCAATATATACAGATGCAGGTATGTCTATACTAAGTGAGATGAATCACGACTTGCCAAGTTTGCATTAATTTCCCAAAATAATCCACTAACAGAGTGAATAAACCACGAGATCAAACAGCTTCTTCAGTATTTCTTCATCATCAACTTTTCTCTTTTATGTCTGGATTCAAAGCTCTGTGAGAACTCCCACATATGTCTGACTCCTTATGTCACTGTCCGCCCTCATAAATAGAGCTTCACCTCCTGCATCCTCAACAGAATCTTTTACACCTTAAGCTGTGAGAACTTCAATCTTGTCTCCCATTGATCATTAATCGAACCTGAAACCAGACACGAAAAGCATTTTTAATTATTAAAAGCAGCAAGGTCTACAGTATTTTCTTCAATGACATTGATGATGGGAGGTTCATTACAGACCATGATGCTCTGGTGCTGTATTTAAAGTGTACTTTGAAATCCAGGAGTTTAAAGTAATGGGTAAAATTTTAAAGAGGAAATGAAACACTGAAGATCAATCACCCTCTAAACATCATGTCATGTTTATTGTCCTAGCAGAGTTGGTGTGGAAGTCTAACGGCAGCTAGCGTTAGCAAACTAGCAGTGACGGCTTTGACAATGACTTAAAAAGCTAAAGGAGCTCATGTTTTTTCATGCTCCCCCTGGATGGAGTGATGACTTTTTTTAATTAATGTTCAATAACCAGGTAACAATTGATCGCTTCTAATCCCACCCGCCGCTTGTAGCAAGTGGCTCCACACTGTGTTTGACTCAGTTAGCTGTTAGCACTTAGCACTTTCCTGTCTGACCACCCTTCTTCTTCTTTGTTGTTGTTTGTTGTCAGAAAACAACAAATTGTCGCATTACTGCCACCAGCTGGTCTGTTTGTTTGTAAACCGCCGCCGTCACGAGAGTTAGCTGCGTTCAGTTGGTTTGATAAATCCTGCATCATCAGGAGCAGCTGTTTAGTGTATGACCCCCCCATCATGATACAAAAATCTGCATCTACTGTGCCAGTGTGTCCTCCAGATTGTTTCAAAAGCCGCTAAGACTGGGAGAGTCCTGTCGTTTGTCCCCAGCCTAAAGAAACAGGATGATCCAATCAGCTTAATCTCTGAGAATATGGTCCTAATTTATAAACAGCGATCATTTAGATGAAAAAAGTAAATCCTAAACTGAACTTTCTTCCAGCATACTGCTTCATCCTCACGATCATGTATGTCGATTATTCTTGTTTATAAGATTACCTATGCAGGAACCCGGTTTGTATTTTAATGGACTGATGTGTTATTTTATTATTCAGAGAATAGTTTACAGTGAAATGAACTTGAAGATGCCATCAGTCCCGTTCATTTGATCATAACTGAATATGAGCTGTCACATGCTGTTCACACTAATCATTCACATCATATTGACTTCACTGCTTGTTAACTAATTCTTCCAGGAGGCTGCTTCCACTCTGAGAAATAAAAATCACTAGAGTGAAACCTTTTAAAGATTTTAGCTTAGTGATGGATAAGGCCTCTCCAAACTCACAGACCTTCCAGTCAGTGCCGTGCCCTTCCAAGAAAAAAAAATCATACCTCCATTCAAGGTCTAGTTAAAGAGCAGGGGAGGGTTACAGATGGTAATCACCTTCGTAGTGTAGCCTGTCTCCGATTCTCCATCTAATATGCAACGTTGATGACTGATCATATATTATTGATGCTCCATCCCGGCTGATCTTGAAAGGCCAGGTTGGACCGTGCCCATCTCTCTCTCTCATGGATATTTTAGTACCGTTTCTCCCACAATATGAAAGCTGCACTTCCAAAGGTCCAAATGAAGAACAAATAAAGAGCATCTGCACTTATTCTGGCAGTTTCTGCTCCACTGACACTGCAGATAGAAGCGATGTATTAACCCAAATATAAATAAAAGACTTATATAAGATAAATTTAGTTTAATTCACTTCTTTCTTTTGGCAATAACTTACACCCGTTTTGCATGAGAATGTGCGTGCTTAAACCACTGACAGCCTGACAACCTTGCCAAGGGACAAACAGCAATGCAAGCTTGACTGCACACAGCATCATGATATAACCTGCTGCCAACAGAAGCTCGGTGACCCTGTGATCACTCACTACATAGAATAAATAATTCCTCACCTTGAGAGACGTATGCAAGGTTTGCCTCATTTAAATCTCTGCTTTCATTATCACTTCCGTTTACTGATCTGCTTCCAGTTCCCTCAGTGAACAGCCAGGTTTGAATCAAACGGCGATAAAAAAAGAACTATTTTCATATCAATTCACATCCGTCCGACGCCGTTTTTTTGAATAAACATCGTCATCTGTCTGTATAAATTTCAATCATCACATTTGTCCTTAACGTGTCCTGCTGGAAGTATCTCATGGCAAAAGTTGCTCCCGTCTTACTTCGGGCCAAAGAGAATTGTGAACATTTGTTTTAACGCCGCCTCGAGTGTTCGAGCGGCCGGGCCACGCTAAAATATTTCATAGCTGCAAATCACTTGTAATCCCAGCGAAGCACATTACAGTTCTGGTGGATCTGAAATAAATATCAGACTGCAGACGCGCTGCTGGGAACGCTCTCATTGTTCTCCTCTGCATATAAATTTCCAACAGCTCTGGAGTTTAGAGCGCTGAGATCTACGGTGATGTGGTGCATTCAAGAGAATCAGGTCAGGGTGCGCTGATAGACCCCCCCCCCTCCAAAGCCTTAAAGTTTCATTACCACAACAATTTTCTAAGCATCATTCTTCCCTGCTGCTTTGATTGAGTTCATTGTCATGTGGGACGGCTGGCTGGCTTTTTGTTTCACCACCAGACTTGTGTCCTTGTGTGCTGTTGATTCACTGCATAGAAAGTAGCTGGTTTTATGGCATGTGAAATAAAAATGAGCTGAAAAGAAGTCTGATGTCTGGAGGCTGAATCCAAGTCTGTGTTTGTTGTCTCAAAGAGAAGGTAAGAACCTGAGCTGCAGCTGCAGCCTCGTGAAGGGGAGGAGGCGACATGTCCACATGTCCACATGATGCGGTGATCAATGTCAATAATGGGTGTGACATATGATGGAGGGTTTCATTATATAATAGGAGTATGAAGACTGATGGGACAGACAGAACTGACTGTGCTGGCTTCATCAGCAGTGAATGGAGCTGATACTTCCAGGCCTTTGAAATGACCATTGTGTACATATCAGGCTCTAAACAGGACACATTGGATGTGTTGTTAGAACCCAAATTTTTTCATCGCCTAACCCCTTCCACAAATGAAAATAAAAGTAAAAGTTGTCAGGAGTGGTTCAGGGAAACGGACTCAAGAGCAGCGAACAGATTCAGGCGGAGAAAAAATATCCTAAATCTTTAATACAGAAAAGGGGTCGGTACACCGAGGTCAGTCCAAACAGACAGCAGCACAAAAGGACCAGGCAAAAATCTTCTGACCTTCACAGTAGCAAGGTCAGAATCACATCTAGGGCTAGGCTGAAGCAAAAATCCGAAAAACAGGCACTGTCTAAACACAAGAGGAAGACACTCTAAAATAATTGCTGGAAAGCTTGGACAAAGGACAGAAGACGATCTGGCAGAGTGAAGGAAAGATGCACACGTAAAACACACAAGCAGGGGGAGACAAGCAGACACAGGTGGCACACATCAGGAGCAGGAGGACGGAAACCAGTGGGAGGTCAGTACTTCAAAATAAAATATCATGAGCTTCAGAGTGGAGACCTGACAGAGGTGGCATCGCTTTCATTAATTTGAGGTTGTGTTGATAAAGGGTCAGGACAACTTTCAGCCCTATTGTGTGTCATTTACAGTGCAGAGTATGCAGGAGAGCAAGTTCAGACATGGCTGATTTCAAGCTTCCAAGCAGTTGATGCTCTTCTAGGGCTATTTGCTCAATGCACAGAGACCACATGCATCCTGTGGACAAACATGAACGAGTTATGGAGGTCAGATTGGAGGCCATCTTCCTCCTATGTCATAATCAACGTGGCAGGAAACAGCTGCTTTTCTTCAGCTTTATCAGCACAGCCCCTTGACACAGCATCCTCTTCATGTGAGTGCCACTTATTTGTCTTAGAAGGAAGGACAGGTGTATGTAATTTATTGGTGGGTGCCTGGCTGCTGCTGCCGCAGTGACTGTGAATGTGCTCAATTTGTTTAACAGGTGCAGATCCTGCAAAGCTGTCCGGAGACTGGGAGGAATCAGCCACAGCCACTGACACCTTTATCCCTTTGCTGCTTGCATAACCTTCAATCTGTCATTTAGGTGCAGCCACAGTCGGTACTCTAAGCCAGTGTACAAGATTTACACACTTTCCTTTTTTCTTTTTCTTATGTTTTTTTTTTTTTGTTCTTTAGGCAAAATCCAATAAAAAGAGGCTTCAGTCATGAAAGAGAGGGAGTTTATTTCACCCAGCTGAGTGCTAAAACGCCTCTTCAGCTGCACTATTGAGCTTCACTTTCAAGTAAGGGATGCCACCAGGCCTAACTTGTAATGAGATTTAGGAAAGTATGAAAAGGAAATATTTGAATTCCTCCCATTAAATGGCGTTTATTGATAATTTAACAGTAACCTAAGACACACTGTGCGTCCTGCAGTGTTCACTCTCGCAGCCTTCCATCAGCATCAGTCAATCCCCCTATGCCGTTAACTGCCTCTGTCTCCATAACATCCTCCCCTCATGCTCTTCCTTGTCTGCTCACTGACCCAGTCATTTCCTGTTCTTATCTTTAGCATGCTAATTGTCTGCCTTATCCATTATACATTATGCAGACAAAGTAACTGTTGTGCAATCCATCAAGCAAGTATGCTGCTTAGCTTTGCCCAATCTATCCTCAGCAGGACCCCCTTGAATAAGCTGTTTACCTTTTCCATGTCAACCAGGGCCCATATAAGTCATCCACAACATCCCGTCTGTACCCAAATGACTGATTATTTAGCTCACATCCTCTTTTCCTCGCTCTTTCACCGTATACCTGCTCACAGGAAATTTCTTGGCGAGCTCTCTGCTCTTAATGATGAGCCTCTCACTGTTTCATTGTGCATAATAGATTTGATAAGGTTTCCAGATCCGCCCCCTTTTTGGCTCGGAGCCTCACGCTTGCTCATCAGGATAATATATGAGCGGCGGTGAAAGACTCCTTAAACTGTGGTCGACCTTTCAGGACTACAGATGTGCTTCAGCGCTGCTCCTTGAGCGCTGACACGCTCATAAAGCAGTGTCACCACATCTTTGTTTCTGATTAATCTCCGTGTATAAAAGACCTATTATGTCTGCGCTGCATCCTGACCTGAGCTCTCCGCCGACCTTGGTTGATTATGTGTCACATGCTCCAAAAGCCGGCAGAAGTAGGCTGAGTAATTGTGCAGTGTTCGTGTTATTAATCTTGCATAATGTTGTGTCTTTATTAATCAGATATTTACATTGTTTACCCTGAATATACCCACACACACACACACACACTGTGGTTTAATGATGCTGCTGCACTCAGAGCACATTATCTAACCTAATGGTCTTCATTACCTTCCAGTTTGCCTTTTATGCTAAATCACATCTGTTTGTGCAACTGTCTTACTTTGCTTAAATGTTCCCGATGCAGTAGTTTGAAGAAATCAATGTTTTATTTTATTATACCTATTTTTTTTTATTTCTATGAAAAAATACAACTTTTCTAGGAACTAGCATTAGCTTGCTAGCTAGCTAATAAAGGAAAGCACAGTATTAGACATCTGACTAGAGATATCCAAACACACCTGAGGTCAATCTCTAGTAGAAGACATTACAATGCAAGTTACAGGACGCTGACCAAGCTTAGCTGACCTGTCGCTATTCTGTTTGATCAGTCACCAAAGCACACCCATCCCTCAGCTTTTTGCATAGCTTTGCTGCAGACTGTGACATCACTTCCTCGTTTTTTAGCCAACAATATGAAGTTGAACACAGACTAAACACTGCAGCCTGCCAGAAGGGGGCAATCCAGAAGTTTTGTAATGTCATCCATCTTTATATACAGTCTACAGCTCCAACATCCTTACTTCTACTTTTTACTATGTACTTCAGCTTCACCACCCCAACCCCCTTTCACGCCATCATATACAGTATTTATTTTTATCTAAGATACCACAAAATGTCCACATAATTTGGGCATTTTAACATGGAAGCCTGTAGGGTTCATGGCTCACTTTTGAAGTCACCCTCAAGTGGCGATTTGAGGAACTGCAGCTTTACCGTATGCCCCTGCCTTTCTTCATATTTATTTACCAACTGAAATGATCTATGTTTCTGTACATTTAGACCTTTTGAAGGTAAATAACATTTGATTTTCTTGCTAAACATCAGATTAGACCTCAAACTCGGCTGTTAGCTTCAGCACAAAGATTGCTATATGCACTTCCTTAAAAATCAAAGTGGTATAAATCATATTGTACAGTCCTGCAATAATTGGGTCTTCAAACCAAACAACAGCCTATATGGACACTGAAACCCACTTTACTGAGTCTGCATGACAGAAGTCTCCGGCTGCGGTTGTTGTTTTCAGCGTTCCTGCTCGGAGACTTAGTATTGATTTCCTCCCTACGCTCCTTCCACAAGTAATATACAGCTTTAATCTAATTGGCGTGCAGGAACTTTGTGGGGAATGATGTCTACTGAGACATGTGTTATGTATTATCTTCATACTCTGATTCGCAGTGACCTGGTGTCAGCCTGCCTGACAAAGTGCTGACAAAGCACCTTTGATCACCAGGGGAATAATGTCGCAGGGAAGTTCTGAAAATGGTAAAAGAAGAGAAGCATTATCAGATCACATTATTAGATCATTCAAATAAGAAGCTTACAGTACTGCAGTATTTTTGCTGTATGTATGAAAAGCTGATGGAAAAAACATGAGGAATATATGGCGAGCTGAAACATCTCGCTCCTTCGACAGCTCTGATTGGAGTTCTTTATTCAGCTGTATCTTTAATGAAGGTTCTTCTCTGTCTCTCTGTGAACAAAGACTGCTCTATTGATCCTCTGGTGGTGTGCTCACTTTTCTGATCGTGCTTTGGATACAACAGATTGTATTTCTACAAAAGTGTTTTAGAGTGCCATGCCTGCCCCCTTAGAAACCTTCAGTCTAGCCAGGATTTGGCGCTGAGCTCCCTCTTCGCTCAGAATAACAATTTGACTTCCAATTCCCCAACTTAAATCCATGTTTCTCCACCATCACAGTGTCAATAAGGTGGGAAGCTGAGGCGCTTTGATTGATCCACGTGAACATGTGGATCAATCAAAGTAAACAACCCTTCCATTCATTCTACAACGTAGAACCTCATTTTTCTAGGTTCATGATTTTTGTGCTGCATTTATATTTGTAATAACTTTTTTCCCATTGTGCAAAGTTAAACGTCCCCTGCAGATGGAGTGAGTTTCTGCACTTTGAAGATAAAAAACTGCTCCACAGCCTGATGTGAAAAAAATACCTGACGGCACTTTACAGTAGTTCATATGTGGCTCTGCAATCCAGACTGTACATTTAAAAGAAGGGAGAAGCTGCTTTACCTGATGTGACTCTTGAGGAACCAAAAAACGACACCATTCAATGTAAACCGCTCAGCGACGTCCAACAAAAGAATAAAAAATCTAAACGGAGAGCTGACCAAGAAAGAAGCTGCCTTTATTGTGTATTCAGCCCTGGGACTAAACAAATTGCATCAAATGCCAGGTTCACCCAGGGGCCACTGTCTGCCAGACAGATATTCTTCATCCAAGGGCAGTGTGACAGCAGCTATGTCCTGCTCGGCTATTTACATCTTCTTAGCCGTGGGTTTTTTTTTTAAAAAAAAACTATATAAATGTGGCTGTTTGAAAGGGCAGCGCAACTTCCTATGGTGAGATGCCAGACAAGTTCAGTGCACATTTCCCCTAAGAATAGAGGCATTTTGATGTAGCCACCTCCCCGTGGCATTAGTAAAAAGTCAACTTTGATAAAAGGCAAACATCATCCGGATTTACTCCGACCTCGCCTGCAGACACCTTCGAACGGGTATCAGTACTGTTTTCAATCTCACGCTCTTGCACCCATGGAATCTGGAGTCTGTTCCTCGATATATATCAAGAGATGCTGAGATTTCCATTTTGTTTGGCTTTTAATGCACTCCACAGTGCAGCCAAGCCTGTAATCATCTCCCACTGAAACACAACAACGTTTCTTCAAACAGCCTGTTGAAGTTCTCTTCAATTGTCTTAAGATGTTCTGCTCAATCAGAGCGTGAGCTGCTGCTGTTTTTTCTTTCTACCGGCGCTGTGAGTCAGCTCCTCACTGTCCATTCAGCCATGTGCTGCAGCACACTTGGCCGTGAAATGTTATCACTGGGCCTCGGTCTTCATTAGACTGAATGAGGCCAGGAGGATCAATGCACTTACACTGGATCGCTTTTCCCTGCCATGTGCATAATGGCCTGATAGGTGGTTTCATAGAGCCTCTCAGTCTGTGTGTAAGTATGTGTAGTGAGAGAGACCGGTGTGTATGTCTGTGGGTAAAAGGAGTGAGTGACGTGAATGACTTCATGCATGTGAAGAAGCCTTAAAATCAATACCATAAAACCTCAAGGTTAGTGATCTGTATGCCTTCCGAAAAAAAAGCCTCACTGCATTAAAACCCTCATTAAAGTGTGTTTAACCATATAAATTAAAAGCATTCAATCCTAAATTTCTCCTCATATCCTAATGCTTACTTAGTCATCTAAGCAGCACAGCTCTTCTAGTCAATTAAAAGCAGGCTAATCCTTTAAACCAACATATAGATTCACATCATGGATCCAGAGACACACAGAGGGACTAGGACCCCTCTCAGAGAGGACGGTATTTACTGTGGTGCCTGTGCCATATCCCTCTTTAATTAACACCGGGAAGTGGTGCAGAGAAGTGGCAGGGGTGCTGGCAGGGTGGGGTTTTTTGTCCCCTCCCCAGCAGCCAACTGATAGGCCACTGCACAGGGGTCTACACAGTCAACAACAGGACATGCCAAAGGTCTCAGTGAAGCCAGCCCCAGGCTGCCAGACTTCTGGGCAGGGCAGGGAGCGGGGCTGGGCCAGGCAGGGCAGGGGGAGCAGGATCAGGAGTCTGTTAGAGCAGCCGGGATCAGCCTTTTCTCCACCACCCATCATGAGCCGAGAACACGTGAGGCATAGAGAGCTGTGTATCACCGTGAGGGAGGGAGGGAGGGCAGGAGCTAGAAAGGGAGATGGAGAGAGAGATAGGTAGATAAGTGGCGTAGATAAAAACTGAAGTGTTTGCAGTGGAAAGCTCTTAGAGGAGCAGTGCACCTTTAAGGGGACGTACGAAGACGTCTTCACAGTAGCAGCTGCTTTCGTCTCCTAAAAGGAATCCTCAGAACTATCCATCGCTTGTGATTCTGAAAGGAGTCTGTATAGGATGCCCACCACTGCCACTGTTTCCACCCTCTCGACTCCACCACCCCCTCTGCTTGTTAGTGTGATCACTGTCCCTTTGCTGTTCCTGCACATAATATATCTTCTCGCTGCAATTAACTGCCGCAGGGCCAGTGTAGGAACTTAGAGGGATGTCCCCTCAGCACAGCTGGTACCCAGGGGAGTTTGTATGTAGGAGAGAGATGGAAATAATAATAAAAAAAAGAATGCAGGAGGAGAGAGCAGTAAGCAGATAGAGAGGGAGGAGAGAGAGGGGGAGAAAGTGGGAATGCAGCATGCCAAGGCTTCCCACCCACCGCTCGTGTCTGTAATCTCCCGGGGAAAGAGCTAGCTATCAGGGAAAGAGCTGTTGTGTGGTGAGGAGTGCTGACAGCTTCGTCTCTTCTGCCCCCTACTGCAGAGGAAGTGTTGATGGAAAAAGATTTCAAAGAGAGGGAGAAAGAGTGATGTGAATAATGTCTGAGTAGAGCCTCCAGAGCCTGAGCCCACATGTTACATTTACATCCAGCCATGATAATCAATGACATGACTGATCTAAAGTCATTACCTGCCTTATGCTAATTTTTTTATCTTAAATTGACATGCTTCATATGTCATTTGAGGAAATTCGGTGGCCTTTTGTCACCTGGTTTGAGTGGGCGGAGTCAATTTTTAAAAGCCACATACTAATAATCAGGATTGAGGAGGATTTTAATCAAATTTTTTTGGTAGTATTTAAATATTTCTGATTTTATTGTTATTATCTAGCACTGCTAGTATACATGCTTTTTGATGTAATTATGACCCTTACACACACACACACACACACAACAGGCCACCAAAGAAAAATGTGTTAAATTATGAAATAACTTTGGTCAATATTGTAATTAAATATTTCAATAGAGTGACAGATTTTACTTTGAGTCCATACTCATCATCCAAAAACATGCTCCCCAGAAATTTCCACAGTGCATGATGAATGCCCACCTGAACAGCTGTTCTACAGATCTTAAGCCCACAGTAACATCAGGAGTTCATTTCCTGGATTTGACAAAGCTGCTGCTGCTGCTGCTGCAGACTGAATAATGCTGGATAAGTACCGTGACCAGCACAGCTACTGCTGTCATGTTTTAACATTAAGTTATCACCTAATCGCAGTGGAAGTGCAGCAGAAGTACAAGGGCAGGATTGGAGTGTCTGCTAACAAAGTACTGGGGTGTTCCAATGGGGGCTGTTTGTAGGCCACATGCTTATCTTCAGATTAACACCTCAAAAGTTTTTTTTTTTTTTTTTCCTGACATATGTTTCTCACCAGCTGTTGTCTTCATCTCATGGGCCACGTGTCCTGAAACTCCCACTTGTGTCCTAATTGCTGTGACGAAACATGTAATATCTTCATCCAACCTGTGCACTTCTCTATGCACTCTAGTTCTAGATATGTACTTAATGTATGCAAAAATCATCCAGTACAAGTCACCATGGAATACATGTGCAGTTTAAAACAATACAGAAGCATTGTGCTCATCCACACAGGGCAATTTAGCAATAATTCAGCCCGACATTGAGAAGGTTAAAACACAATCGCCATGCTCTTTCAGTCTGGTGGCGGTAATGTGTGTGTGTGTGTATGTGTAAAGGGGGGCACCAATCCCGCCTTGCAGTCCTGCAGAATATTGGCTGTCAAGAAACAGACATGCAATCAATCATGAAGCAAAGTCACAGCCAATGTGAAGGATAGCAGTCCTCCTTAGGCCTCGCGGCTGTGACAAGGCAGCACTTGCATAACGGTTGACACCGCAGTGCTGTAGGTTGAGATTAATGGACACTGAGTGTATGTACTTTAAAAGGGCACCGGATAAAAAAAAAAAAAAAAGAAGTCTCTGACCTCCTATGGGGGGGAAAACAGATTTCAGTGAGTGGAAAAAGTAGGCCTTGATCAGCCGTACCTCTGTGAGGGAAAGATTAACAGTGGAGATACTGTAGTGGTGAAACGGAGTGCTGGCTGAGTTGTTCTTAATGGGCTCTGCTTCTTGGCATGTTTTCAGGATCATGTCTCACATTTTATCTCTCTTTCAGTGTTCCCACTCGAGAGTTTGGCATTGTCCAAAGTATAACATGAAAAATAGCATCTGCTGCTTGCGAATTCCTTTGTGTATGTTTGTTCTTTGTGCTGGAGTCCACATACAAAGTCTTATGTGGATTCCTTTGGAGTTGTTCTCTCTCTCTCTTTCTCGCATCTTTGACAAACCAATTCTCTTATTTGAAATTCTCTTAAAGTTGGAGATAAGCCTTGATGTTTCAGTCTTTGCAGCCGCTCTCAGTTCTGCGACTGAGGCAGTCACTTGATGCTTGTTTTGCTTTGGGACATCTCAGCTATAAAATAACGGCTCACACGCAGAAACTCGCTGTTAAGCAAGAAAACACCCAACTGTGTCACCGCCTCAAAATTCAACCGTTTATGTCAGTAAGCCGGACATGTAATCTCCCCCGTCGCGTCCATTTAAA
This sequence comes from Parambassis ranga, assembly GCF_900634625.1. Lineage (NCBI taxonomy): Eukaryota > Metazoa > Chordata > Actinopteri > Ambassidae > Parambassis > Parambassis ranga. The sequence continues at coordinate 19,796,623 of NC_041030.1, forward strand.
TGTCCAGCCAAAATACATTTAAATGCATCACTCCGATTCAGGACGGCTGCGTATTTTTGCCTTGATCCCTACTGGGACTAGCAATAGAATGCCCTGGATTTAGATGTGATCAGATACTTATAGGATTTATCAAGCTTTCGCAAGCTGCTCTCTCCAAACACAACCATGGTTCAAATCACAGCTCTGTGTTTGCAGCTCTGACAAAGGACATCATGTAATGCACATCTTTGCCAAATCCATGGACACTGTCAGTTGGCACATCTTGTGCGCTGAACTCTAATCCTTGCCAAAAGCCAGTCTGTATTTTGAGAGGCAACACAGAGAAGTTGTTCACCAAAATCATCCAGATTATAGTGTAAGACTCAGAGAAGTGATGACTCAGTCAGTCATCGGCACAGCATATTTGATTACTACACGCTGTGTATACACACAGCCTTCCATTTTTGTCTGTGCAGTAAATTCTCCCAGATGATCCTCATAGGGTTGAAGTCATCACATAAACCACATGCTTTTCCTAAAGGTTTCTGCAGCAGTATAACAGTGTCACTGTTGGTAGGTTGTGGAGCCTTGTCCTGACTGATTTCTGTCCAGTCAACTTATCAGCTCCTGCCTCATCCAACACCTCTCAGCCAGCTTCAGTGTTCAGTGTTCGTACGTAGCCAATCCTGTCAGTAATCTACTCTCTGCTCTGTTGTCTCCAGACCACCGGCCACCACTTCATTAACAATTACCTTCAGGGCCTCTATTATCCAAATGAACCCTTTAACCTTCTCCCCTGGTCTGGTGTCTGCACCTGAACCTGTCCTGAACAAAAACAAAACACCACAGTCACGCTACTTCTGTTTTGCTTCTGGCCGAGGGGTTCCAGCAGGTGTGTGTGCGCATCTCATTCCGGGGGTTTTTGTTCCGACCTCAGCCCAACCTCGAATTTTACCGGGAGCGTTTCAGATGCAGAGTGATTCCGAGTGTCGCCTGTCCAGCCAGATTAGTGAAAGGTTTACCTGAAAGTTCAAATTTGCACGATATACAACGGTAATCTAAATATTTAAAGAGAGCAGCTACCAAATAGGAGACTTCTTTGCCTGTCCGTGCTTTTCGTATCAAAGGCTTCTTTTCTCATCCTCATCCAAATCCCATCTCAGGCCACCATTGACCTGACTCACCTCTGGCCCTCCTCCACTGATAATGTTGTATTTTATTTTGAAAATGCCATTCCTGTGTCTGAGTCAAGTGACAACCTGTGGGGCATGAAGCCAGTGCCCAAGTGTTAAAAATTGCAGTTCACACCACAGCCTCCAGGGGGCTGAATCTGAAAGAGAGTCAATCCCAATAAACTCTTTGTATTTGGAGATTTGGCGGACTTTGATGCTGCCAACATGGCGACAGAGACTCATAAACATGTTCTAGCTTCGATTCTGGGACGCTCCTGAAACGTCTAGTGGTGCGTCTGTCTGGACCACACATACATTGAGTGAAGTTGCCTTTAACAACTTTGGCAGCCATGGACATGGTGCAAACATGCCCATGGCTGGGAACATGCCTCATTCCAAACACCGCTGCTGTTGTCTCTGTCAATGTTGACAAGCAGGTTTCGCCTCTCTTTGTGCCCCCATACATTCTCACTGTTTCTAATTCAAACACCAGAAGATGGCAACAAGGCCGTACTGGTGGCATTTTCTCTGCCACTGTTAATTAACACCCCGACTTTGCAGCTAATAAACCAAGCTTGCACTAATTGAACTGCCAGCTGCATTGTTCTTGGTGGTTTGTAGGGGGGATAGATGCAGTGTTGGCACTCTGCAGTGTAATTACCAGTGTCTGCCCCACTGGGAGAATGGATCAATCTTGGGTGACATCACTTATTGTATCCTTGGGTACTGGTTCTCTGTGGCAAAGAAAGTTTATCATGTGGATAGAGAGCCTCCTCCTCTTCCTCCTCCTCCATGACTACAGGCCCTGCTGCAGCTGGCCTTGTTCATTTGTAACAAAACAGCTTCTCTGGATCACAGTCATTACTTCTGCCACTCAGATTGCAGTGAAAACAGAGTGAATTCCGAATTTATGAACACTGCCCTCTAAACACTATGTCATTTGATGGACTCCTAAACGGTTGAGGGAATTCAATTAGGAAAGGAATAGAGTTTTGAAAATGTGGCACTGTGCCTGCCAGTTACTCAAGGGACGTGATTGATGTCTGTGAGTGGCATTTAGCACAGCTGACCCTCATTCAGATTACCATCTCATTAGCATCAATAGACTGAGACACACAAAAGAGAGCAGTGCCGATGCCTGAAAGCTATTCCGAGGGACCAGCCTGAGGGGAGTTTCTTGCTACAAAATACTTTAATTCCATAGTTTTAGTGTGACATTAGGGGAGCGGGAGTGCAGCTGCATACAAATCAGACACAGAAATCCTACAATGTCAAGAATGACGCCCTGAGCCCTAGATTTCTACACTAATCTGAAATATGTGTTTGATAGTGGCGGCTTCCATGAGTGTGTGTTGCTCTAATTATGACAGCGAGTCCCAAATGGGAGGTAGAGGGGGGGGGGGGTTGTCTTTGTGGAACACAAGACATTTAAATGAAATTTTTAATCTGCATAATGTATGAAAGCAAGTTATTTGTGCATCAATAATTGTGTAATGTGCATTAAGTGCTGTTTACACGCTCCCCTTAATGCATGACAGCCACTAATAAAGCCCAGTTGTGCAGTTCGGAGGGAGTGCAGCGGCCATTTGAGCTGTAACTCTCACCTGATCAATACCAGCCGTTGTTTGTTGTGAATTTGAGACTATTCACAACCGAACAGGCAACGTTAAAGAGGCCAGTGAGCGCACGTTCGTCTTACAACATTGATGTGTTATTGTTGTGAGACAGCGTGTTATATGGAAACAGGGTTTCTTTCTTGTTACGTTTGCTGCAGGCCCAAATATGGCCTACTTTTACCTTTTTACCTTTTTCCCCTTTCCCCGCGGTGGCGCAGATGTTATAAGGCAAGTTTTTTTTTTGTTTTTTTACAGATGTTTGTGTGCAAAGATAGGTGTGTATTTTGAATCATCTGTGATTCAATCAAGGCGGTAAAATAAATATGAGGACTGAAACTTGGAAGGAGAAAAAAAAAAATGAAAAAAAAAGGAAGATGAAGAGCAGACGGGAGACAGATGGAGAGAGGCGAGAAGCAGGAGAGGCAGTAAAGAGAATAAGAGACAAATGGAGAGCGCGAGCATATGTGCATATGAGTGTACAGGATAAAATGTGTAAAAACGAATAAAGACCAGGAATAGAAGAGGGAAAAGAACTGAAACACAGAGGGTGGAAGAAAGGGAGGGAGGAGCACAGGGTCTGCCCTGATTGTATTCAGCACTGTCTCCTGTCTGTCTCTGATCAATAGCTGCTGTCACTCAGTGCTGGCTCAAACCCCTCCTGCTCACAACCACAAATGTAACCCCAGCCAGCCTCGCCAGGAGCTTTATTATTCATGTGGACCAAATACAAGACCAGAAAACGGGATGAGCGCTCTGCAAGCTGGACTGTCTGCCGTGACTGCTTCCAGTGTAAACTGTAGAAAAAGCGCTGCTGGGACAAAACACCCCGCAGTGTCTGCATTGTCAGAAAAGCACAGCTGCCGGTGTCAAAGAGCTACAGCTGGGAAGAAACAGAAACATATTCTATAGCTACAAAAAGTTGTATTTCTGAGTCCTCCTGACATTGTGTGGCTGTGTTTATTTGAAGCTCCCAAAAAATACACAAAACTTGGAGTGAGTTGAATGTAAATAGTTACATGAAGCACAGGGTGTTAGTTTAAAACTCTTCGTGTTATTCTGACAACTGGTAAACACAGAAATACACTGTGACACCCAGCACGAAAACGCAACCAACAGCCGGCAAAGCCACAAACACTCAGAACACCGAGCCGCCATTTACTCACTAAGAGGATGAACAAAAGCAACAAAGTTGCAGTTCCTCGAATGACCACATGCGACTGACAGCCCCTGTGTTAAAATGGTAGACTGTAAATAAAGATGGATGACTGTCTGATCTCTACCTCTGTTGTTGAGGCCAAAATATCTCACCTGTTTGTAAAAAGCACCATCTTGAAACCAGAGTCTGTGCAGTGGAAGTTAAAGGTAGGGTAGGAGATTTCATTCTGATGCACTTTTTGTTAAATTAGTGTAACTTCTCTTTACAATCCGATTGCAACCAATTAGTTCGGCAGTTTCGTAATAAAACGAAGAATATGAATCATCTGTGGAAGCTATAAAACGCTAAAAACATCAGCCAATCCTCCGGGACAACCCTGCACGGAGTATTGGCTGGTTGTCACTCTCTTCCTGCTCTGCGCACACTGGAGAGGTACGTGCATGATGGCCGAAGTCACAGACTTCAGGCAATGCGCGTCCATGTCATTGGGAGGCGTGGCTTCGGGGTGAGCTCCGAGAGAAAGGGGTGTGTGTTTACTTTCAAAATCTGGTTGACTCTCACTGAGTTTTCAAAATCTCCTACTCTACCTTTAAGATGTGAAGCCACATTATTGCTGTTCCCCCAAACACCCGCCCACTTCCTCCCTCAGATGTTTGCGTAGTTTAGCTGTTGCACTGGCTGCTGACCATGACGTTACATCCTCCGTTTTTAGCCAGTTTGTAGATATCTCACTCAATTTAACATAATGTGTTGAAAGGCTCAGTTCTACTCCTGCATTGTTCATCCACCAATTTTTATATTAAAGGTAAATGATGCTCCTGTAGCTAAGCACCCTCTAGTGGTAGTATGAAAAAGTGCATGTAAAATTGTGATGTTTCCCTGACCTGACCTGTAGTAGTAGGAGGCAAAAATGACTCAATAACATGATAAACGAATGCTCCAACACAGCCTACAACCCTACAAATCTGTTCAATCCACCATCACACTCCCATCTTGTGTATTTTAGCTGGTTGTTATCCTGCACGCCTTAAAAGTGCGAGCTTGTATCCACTCCTTCATTAAAGGTGAAATTGAACTCCATCCACAGCTCTTAATCAAAAAAAAAAGGGACAACGCTGACCTCGGGCAAATTTCTCTCATTACATGTTGTGATGATATTACTGAGCAGGAAACAGTTGCACTCCATCTGCTGTTCTACAAAAGGCACAAATAAATGTTTGAATTTTTTCCCTGAACAGTTCTGTGTGACACCCCATGGTGTGGCGATATGAGGTCATTATCAGGGAAACAAAGTCCACTTTGCTTTGCATCTGTTTGCTCTTGTTTCTCCACAGATGGTAAAGGTTACCAAATGAACCATGGACAGCAGTGATATGGGTTTTTATTTCCCCCCTCTCCATGCTTGGAGACTGCTAATTCATTTTAAACGTTCTCCAACCTTGACTGAGGCGGGAGTATATTTACAGGCGGATCATGCAGGACGCGTGTTGCACTGTGTAGCCACATCCTGGCATTCTTCTCACTCCTTTTGGCTGCTCGTGTAATTGCCCTCCTGCATGTGCTTTCTATTGAACATGTCAATGATGCATTGCTCACAGGCCAACATGTGTATGTTCCATTAAATGTTTGTTCAGGACAGTTTAGAGACAGACGGTCCCTGCTCTCATATTTATCTTGTTGTCTTGTTGTCTTGTTGTCGTTTCCCTGCTTGGGATCATGAAAATGATTCTTTTATTGCTTTGCAGTGCTGCCAAATGTAACTGAACAGGCAATTTACAAACTGTCAGATTCATCTCTAACTGCCATAAAAATACATAAAAATAAATAATAATAATAAAAAAAGCCATTTGAATAGTTCTCTCCCCCCCGGTCCCACGAGGGGTGATCCATGTCTGAGATTTTAGATTTCTGGTGCGGCGTCTTCTCTGAGGACTGACTCACCAAAACTTCCCAGGAGGAAAACAGGAAATGACAAAAGAGCAGAGCAGACTGGAGGAGACAGGAAGGAAACAGCTGCTGGGACTCTGAACCACATCTATAATTCAGAGGAGGTATAATAAGATAAGCTTTCCCTTTTGTCATTTGCTGTAAGTGTGATGAAACCCAGCCCCAAAAACCAAAAAGGCTGGCTGCAGTGCAATAATAATGAAGACATATTTTTCCCTCATCTGCAGAGAGGGGCCGGGTCCTTGATTAAATATTGACTTGCGATTGTCTGTGTTCTTGTCTCCATCTAATCAATGATTCATACGAGGTAAAAGGGATTGCTGGAATCATCTCAGACGTTCTGTTTCGCCCAACATCTGTTTTGTTGCACCTCGCATGTGATCCATACTTTAAATGTAAGCAGCAGCGACACTTTTAACAGATCTGTTGGGTATTCAGTGAGCTCAGCCTCATTATCTTTTAGTCGTATTCTCCATTATGACAATTTCAATGATTCCAATCAATACAATTGATAAACCCGGCCAATCCTCATCAGGAAAAGATGACGTCAGGTCAGCATTCCAGTCCTTGTGTACATATATCTCCAGCAGGACTAAGGCTATGTTCAGACTGCAGGTCTTAATGCCCAATTCGGATTTTTTGGTGAAATCCGATTTTTTGGTGTTTACAAAAAATTATGCGACTGCTACAACTCCCCTGAAGTGACTCGCATGCGCAGAAGAGGACACGACGTCACACGATGTGTGCTTGTGTGGATTTGTTTACGGTAATATCCGATCGTAGCCAACATAATTACAACTAAATAATATTAAGAAGAACGCTGAGAAGGAAGAGAGCCATAGCTGCAGCGTCTGTACAGAGATGTGTGTGGGTGCGGAGTGGTGGGATAGTGACGTGACTGCTTTTAGCGACACTGACTTTATTCATAATTTCAGAATGACGAGAACTTTGAATACGTCTGCGAGCACTTTTCTGTATCACTTTCACGGCAAGAGAGTCAACATCTCCCTCATCTGTGAGCGAGCGCGTTGGAGTTGGGCTCTACTTCCTGGCAACAGGCGATTGTTGCTAACAACACTGCTTGTCTGTCCGCTCCTTTGTCACAGAATTGTGACGTCTGTCGCCTCTCACTGACGCAAAAGTCGGATATATGTTGCATAGCCGTTCAGACTAAGGTCACATTGCAAAAAATCGGACACATATCTGATTTAGGACCACATATGAAAGTGGCCTGGGTCGGATATAAAAAAAATCGGAATTCAGCTGTTCAGACTGTCATAAAAAATATTCAGATACAGGTCACATTCATGCAAAAAAATCGGATTTGGGTCAGTTTAGCCTGCAGTCTGAACATAGCCTTTGTCACCATAGTTGCTGAAAAGACAAGAAAAAGAAACAAAACCTCAGACTCCTGGGTGAAAGCCCACCACTGTATTTGTTCTACCTCCAACCCCACCCGCCTCCTAATGTGTTTTGTCGGCGCCATCATGATCAGCTGGTGTCAGGCAGTAACTTCACGTTTCACTTTAGCCATCCAGCATAAACAAACATAACTAAGTGTCGTTTTCTGAGGCTGGAGATGCAGTAGGTGGTGGTGTTTCATGAGGACATGTTGCATAAGCCAATGTGTTGCCATTTTATGGAAAAAATATGCAGATGTAAAGCTTCGAGGGAGATTCCATAAATGAGCTGTGGACAAATGCTTGTAAGCGCAGGAAATAAACTGACTGTGAACCTACTGTATATAAATGTACATCCTTCTTTATTATTTAACAATAGAAAGCCAGCACTGTGCGCTCCTATTTATATTATTCAGGCCGCTGCTTTGCTCTCAGAGGTTGCTCTTCTGCAGTTCTGACTCCTGTTGCGTTGCCACAGCAAAAACAAGCAGTGCCATGAATCTTTTATAAGAGTGTGAAAAGGTTGATGATGAGTACAGTCCCCTAAGCCTGTTTCGTAATGCAGTCCCTATAGATTGTGGGTAACATCTCCAGCATGCCAATGTGCACCACCCACAAGCCAGTGTGTTATTCATCCATGTTTTCAACAGACCCACAAGACAAATATGCATTTGATAGAGCTTCAAAAAAGTAAACTCTGGACCTTATCCATCCAGAGGATACTGTGTTTTCACCTTTTACTGGCACATGTCAAATGTATATCCCTGGAGAGCTCCTGCAACATAGCTCACTATGCTTAAAAGAGACGCCGACAGCTGGATTTATTCTTCACTTCTCTCCCCCTGATGTCAGGATTTCTGGCCGGCCTCTGACACATATTGGATTTTACCAACCATCAAAGATGCCTTTATATTGGCACACCTTCAGCCCTCAAGGGATAAAAAAAGAGAAGGGGACACATTTAGGTCTGCTTATTTAAAGACAGAACTAATGGCAGCTGGATATAAATAGTTGCAGTATTTCAAACACAGAACGAGGACAAATATACTACAGGCTAAAAACAGATATCATGTGGTGGGTAGACTGCTGAGATTAGTGAGCGCACGGGCGGAGAAATCACTGGCCTGGTGTGTTCTGAGACTTCAATATAATTGAGTTTTACTAATGTTTTCATTCAACCGTTTTTAAAAGAATTTAAAAGTCTAAATTATTGAAATATTATCATCATGCTGGTAAAACTGTTCAAATTATATCACAACTTGAGATATAATTTGGGCATATGGGTAAAAGGTAAGATGGAGGTGGAGTCCTACGGTTACTCTTCCATAGTCTTTCACATTTTGATGACTGATTCGTAAATCACTGAGTAAAATGGGGCGTTGAAGTGAACACATGGGCCAGATTCAACACCAGTGGATCCTTCTGTTTAGAATTCAGGGAGGACCCAAATGCAGACAAGAAGGCAAAAATATCAAACAAAAAGAAAGCTTTACTGTAAATAAAGCTGAAACATCCTTATAAAAATCCAAAAAGCCAGATACCCAACAGTCAAATGATCTAAAACCAAAGATCCAAATAACAGAAGAGGCATGAAACACAGACAGAGTCAAGGGAAGAAACACAGGGCGCAAACATGAGAACCAGAGAAAGGGAAGCACAAGGCTTAAATACACAAGGTGGGTCCAATCAGGGCAGGGCAGGTAATCAACCAGGAGGGAAAACAGCAGGAAGTAAAACAGGCAAGGACACACATGGAAGACAAGACTTTCAAAATAAAACAGAAAACAAACAAACAAAGAGAAAATAGAATTTAACCAAACTAGACACCTTCTCATGGCATGGTAAGAGTGGGCAGTTTGTGATATGATCCCCACTGATAATCATCCCCACACAGAAGACCATTGGCAAGCTCGATGTCACATTGATGGAAACCACCAGAGCTACATGGCTCAGAGCTGGGTGTCTCCAAGGACTGTGTCCATGCAGTTATCCACAAAGTGCTCCAAAGCAAACCAAAGTGTTGGCTCACTAAGTCCTACAGCTCCACGGCTGTGACGAAAATGAGATTTGGCACATCAGCCGGCGAGGGACAATCTGCCGTTGTCAGGCAGATCTCAAAGATTTCTTCAGAGACTCAGGTCCACCACTTCTAACCACAGATGATGACACCTGCAGGTAAGGACGGAGGCGTTTGCTGCTGATAAACAGCTTCAGGGGAAGTGCCTGGGTCCGTTGTTTCATGTGTTTCCCCCTTCAGTGGTTTGAACTAGCTGACGTGATGTTCTCCAGGATGCTCTGGCATCACTGTTGGGTGCAGCTACACCCAACCATACCCTGGTAGGGTGAAGCAGTACCAACCTTAATTAGCCTTACAATAATTCAGTGTATTTTACCTCTCTTCTTGCAGGACTGAAATGAGCCTTTTATGCTGATGATGTTTTGCTTTCCGTTTAAGGCTGAGCTGATTGAATTGTGTTTTGGAGGATAATGAAAGCCATGTAGATACAGAGCTTTAGTTTTGCTTTGACAAAGTCAAACAACAGCTCTCACTTATCACACCAAACAAGATGTCCTTAGTGCCTGGAAATCATTAAGCCCCACCATTCACGCTTAAAGTTAATTCTCTCTCTGTATTTTGCTAAATTTGCAGAGCTACAGGGGATTTACCACGTTTTTTTTCCCTCCAACAGCTTCCCCTGGGAACCCCATCTGCTGTGTCTCTAGTCAATGGACACAACTTAAACTAATTAGTGCTCCACTGTGATCAAATCTTTCACTCACAAAGACTTAGAACTCTGTTTGTGAAAATGAGATATTCTACGACACAAGTAGGCTCATCATATTATTAACCTCCATAGAAACACCTACAGAGGAAGCCGGTCAGCTGCATCGCTGCAGTCCACCCTAATGGTCTCTCAGTGGCAGTCTGCAGAACCAGGAAATAGATGTGTGGTTTCCCAGGAGCATCGCAGCTGTGAACTAATTAGAGAGCACGGCTCAGAATGGCATAAACTGGCCTGGCACTGATACCTGCTGTGTCCCTGCCTCCCCCTGCTGATCAGCTCCGAGAAGAATATAACCTTCACCTGGAAGAGACGCAGAGCTCACAGGGTTTGCTTTGAACGCAGAACTTCCATTAAGCATTCATTAAGCATTTTTCACCACATATGATAACGTGGATGAAAGTATGTGGACACCCAGCCACCATGTTTCTGCTTTCTCCTGTCCAGCATTTGTAAAGTCTGAGGAAGGATCAGGCTTCAGGAGACCATGAGGTCAGGACAGAGATGTTTTAAAGGCCTTACATGTTCTAAAGATAATTAGACAATGAACAGAAGTTTGGAACCTTTAGGAACATTTTCAGGACATGTCCTGCTAATGTGTCCATTAAATGTCACTATACATTGATTGATTAATCAATGACAGTAAATGAGTAAATGCAAGCAATCATCAGCTGCAAATATAGGTCATTTACTTTCACTAAAACCTGAATTTTTACATGGTGTCCATTTACTTTTGGTCACATAGCATAGCATTATGCTTTATCTATACTAATGTAATTTTTTGTCCTCCATTCTTCACAAAGCCTCATAATAAATAAATAAAACTGAATGTATGCCATCAAATCAATTCACAGCTGCCTCCTGAGAGCCATGTTGACTAGAGAGAAAGAATCGATTCTTCAAGATATTACAATGGATAGGCAATAATGTGCAAATAAAAAAAAAGATATATACACTGAGGACTGGGAACACACATCTATAAGATCTAATACTCTTGGCATATTCTGGCATTCAGAACAACTAGCCTCAGTGTGGGTCCATTCACTACAAATGTCAGGGTCAATGCAAAATAATGAAGGTGTTTTTCCTGTGAATGTGAAATATGACGATCAATAATTATGGAGCATCAAGTTTAGTTGTCAGTCCACTAAGAAATGATGCTTAGTATGTTCACCAAGCAATCAGAATACATGATGCACATAGATAAGTCTATGCTGGGGAACACGGCCACATGGTAAAATAAACCATATTTAACTTAAAGCCGGGAATCGATAGATAAATGAGGCATTACTTCCTCAGTGCCAAACTTCAGTGTTCAGGGTCATAGCGTGCTTAACAAGTCAGAACAAAAACAGCTCAAGTTTTTTGTTTTTCGGAGAAATATTAACCAGTACTGTTTCTTTTATTTCTTCAGGCCTTGAAACCACCAAATGCAACCCACACACCTTTTTATGTGTGAATTTCTGTCCTCAGACCTCATCAGGGAACATTGAACTTTGGACTTCAGCGCTCCAAAAAAACGTATTTAATGACACAAACAGAAATATTTAATATAAGCTGGCGGGCCTCATGAGGCCTGTATTGGGCTAAGAGGATGCACTTGAACACACCACAAAGAAGCCAGCTACAATAAGTAGCAATAACTCTCCATACCAGCAGGTGGCAGCACTCAAAACGGAAAAAACATATATGAACTTGGACTATTTCTATATGTCAAGAAGTTGCACTGACAGAAGAGACGCCTGCTTCTGTGACTGTCTGCACGCCTCACTGAAAGACCTGTTGCAGGCTACATCCTTTAAGCTTGAAAGCTAGCTAACATAAAAACATCCTCAGAGCCCTCTTGGATGTTTATTTACATGAGAACCTGCTATTGAGGAAAGCTCAAAGCTGATATATACACTATGATAACTAAAGATCAAATGAAGTTTGAGATATTTTACAGGGATTATATCGTCATTTTGGCTACAGGAACAGCAGGGTATATATAATGTGACAAAAAAAATAAGCATAATGTTATTTGAAATAACATATTGTGCAACACAGCATTGGAGGAAACTTAATCAGCAGCTTGACTGCATTCAAATCATAACAACAGAGCTGCTGCACAAACACCATATGACTCCTGAACTTAATCTAAAAACAAATCAGGGAGTGTCTGATTATGCTGGAGGTCTCGCTTTGCATTTCAATTACAGGACGAAGCACAAGTGACGAGGCGGCTCTGCAGCGAGTGCAGAAGTATAGCTTGTTGCCGAAAGTGGACTTGGTGAAGTGGACAAGAAACACAGTATAAGGGGAAAAAAGCATGAATCTGAAGTGCTTCTTTGAACTGACTACTGTACCATTTCATCAGATTCATTTAGAATTCTTCTTAACAGGGCCACTTGGGCTGTGTGTAAAATGGGTCAACTGGCGCCAAAGATTCCCTGAAGTGTTACTGTATGAGCGGTCAAAGTCCTGGCACGTTCTTTTCATGCCTCTTTCTGTTTTCATGTTCATTTAGTAGCAGTTTTGTGGTCCGTGTGCACCAAAAGAGTTAAAGAGTGACACAGAAATAAACAGAAGGAAATCAAAGGCGAACCAATCCTGCAAAACAAAACGTGCTGCAGACCTTCTCTCAGTTTTCACTATAACTTCAAATGTGTGTTTATAATACTGACGTTTTGCGCATATGGTGCATGGACATGGACAAGCATGTGTTTCTATGATGTGTTCAAGTGAATGGAAAAGCTCCGAAACCTGAGCATCAGGCATGATTAAGCCAAAGTCTGTAATCCAAATGCTTCTTAATGGGGGTTCACTTCCAACAAGAAAAAGCAGACAAATAGTAATGATCACCAGGAATTAGGGCGCGGAGCGCAGCAGACACTCAGACTTCGCACAGCAGGAGGAGGCATAGGTGAAATCCATATATTAATGAAGGCTCATTTCTATTAAGCCGTGACAGAAAACCAGCGTGCAAGACAGCAGCTGTCATCAAATACACTTACTTTATGTCAAGATCAAAAGGTTTCCTGTGGAACAATAAAGGCTCAAGATAAGACAAAGGGGCTAAGCTGGGAAGCCGATGAGAGGATTGGGAGAACATGGGCATGTGGTGATTGGAGACAGATGACAGGTGGAGGTGGAAACACAGAGGACTCCTGCTGGGCAAGAGGGGAATAGCAGGTCAAAGGATGAGGGTGAGAAAACTTCAGCGGGCGCTGCAGTCTGTTGTCGTGAAGAACCTTCTGCTGCCTCACACCCTGAGATCTGGTACCCCCCCCCCTCTCCCTCCCTCCGTGGCCTGTACAGAGTCACGGTGGTGGCTGGAGCAGGGTTACCCCGGAAGAGTTCACTATTCAAGGATGCATGCATCAACCATTCACAGCTGATCCTCAAACAACCTAACAAGCATGCCCATGGAATGTGGGAGAAAGCCAGAGTACCTGGAGAAAACCCAGCTGGCTGGATTCGACCAGGGACCTTCTTGCTGTGCCGCCCGGAAGCAAACAAATGCACCTATTTTATTTTGTGTTTCTCTTCTTCCTTATCATTCCAGACACTTCACTTCCTGTCCTTATGTGTTTCCCTTCGCTCTCAGATTACCAGCCCTGATGTGCATCACCTGTTTGTCATGGTCCACGTGATCATTGGGGCGGGGAAAAAACCAAAACCAATGACTAATGTTTAATGTGATGGATGTTTGTGTTAATTATCTGCAGCTCAATCCCCATAGACTGCGTCACCCCACCATCCCTAACCTGCGTTCTAATATTAATATTTTACAAAATGCGATTTTTCAATTTCGCTGATTTCACTTTTACAGAATGCAGCCATATGCCAGAATAAATGATCAATAATTAATATTTCAAGTAAATGTAAACATTGCTTTCCTTCTATTTTAACTTTGCGTTTATGTGAGTTCAAACATCTGCTGTGCTCACAAGTTTTGCTTTAGCAAGTCAATGTATATATTCATATTCATAATATTCCCACCACCGCATGAAACTGTCAAAACTCTTTAAGAAATGGAGCATGTGAAAATGAGATTTCAGATCTATGTAAACTTTCTATATCCAAAGAGAACTGCAGACGACACACAGCAAACATACCTTGCATAATGGCCCTCTGATGTATTGCAACAGGCATACAGTAATGATATCAGTTACACAGAGCCCCATCCCTCATACAAACACACACACACACACAGCTAATAAGCCAGCAGAAAACCCGCTCCATATGAAAAGATGATTTTGATGACTTGTGGGAGCGAGCCACTGCTCCGAAGAGCATCTTTGACATAAATCACACACAACTTCTCCTCAGCTTAAATCAGTACATATGGATTTTAACTGCATATTACTCAATACCTCTGAGGATGTTATGCAAGAAATATCATAATCTGCAGTAATACCGAGCATCAGTCAGCTCAGGATTCATGCACAGCACTAAACTCTGCTCTGCAATCATCCCGTCTCGCAGGCCGTCCGAGCCAACACCCAGATCCTCCGGTAAACCAGCGCATTCATCTCTCTGTGGGAGTCCAGCGGAGAAGTGTCACCTGCATTACGAATCAAGATTCATAAATAATTGGTGAGAAAACACTGCGAGGCAAACCACAGGAGGATTCTGGGAGGACAGTGCCAGAAAGCCAAGTGGAAAAAACTCTCACCTGGAGACCAAACATTGTGGTGGAAGCAGATTTTTAGATTCCAGACACATTCAGATCCTCCTGTTTGGAGCAATCGTTTGTTGATGACAACACATTCTTACGTGTGAAACCGGACATAAATTCGCCACTAATACTGGCGGAAAAACAGATTGTAAATGTCTCCCTGCGGTGTAACACCACCAGCCTCCATGTAAACGCCACACACCGTGATGCATATCCTGCCATATGCTGGTGGAGAGTTTGATGGCCGGACCGGCGAGAAAAGGGTGATGGATGTGCCAGACAGAGGTGGAGCAGAGATCCAGGTCAGGGTGTCTGCGTGGAGGCATATCAGGGCCGGCTTCTCGCAGCGTCTCCGGCAGAATATATTAGCTTAATGAAATAGCACGGCACACACCGGCGCTGACTGTAAATTTCCTGGCGGTGCCCACCAGCCCCCATAGTGATAAAGTGGCGTCTCGCCGGCTGTACGAGGTTCACATAAAGGGGGCTCAGTTTGTGTAATCGACACCATATATCCAGCCTCACACTTCTAGGACACAGGCCTTTAAATTACTCAGAGCAGCCACTCCTTTTTATTTTTGTATTTTTTCTCTATTGCTCCCACAAAAGATAATCATGACAGGGAAGGGCACTTATCCAACACAGCTGATTCCTTTTATTCTAAAGTATTTTCTACTAATGGTGGAACACCCTGAATGGAGCCTCGGGTAAATGGTTATAAAACGTTTAGTTGTGGCTTCAAACGTCTGCAATTTGGCTTCGCAAGGAGTCCAGATGAAAAAGGCTGGTCACACGTTCCTTAAACTCTCAATCATGAGAGACTCAGCGAACTGAATGAGAAATATTTATTAAGTAAAAAGTTTGAATGCGCATTGGTGTCCTAGACCCCACTGTGAAGACCACATCCGAAAAGGGGGAAAAACACAAGAGGAGAGGCCGCTGGATCAGAAGATCCCCCGGGGTCTAGACCTGGTGTGGTGGAGAGCTGGAGGGCAGGAGATAGGAGGCCTGAATGGCGTGGATCTGGTGGTGCTTGGGGTGGAGGAGGGTTGCCGGGTTCGATCAGAAGAAAGCTGGAGAGGAGATGGAGACTTTTAAATTTCGTGCTACGCTGTGATTGGTCAGGAGAGGACGGAAAGTGACAGCTGATTGGTGAGGGAGGTGCTTTCTATTAAGCACTTGACTAAGAGAGCAGAAGAGAGGGGGAGCAGAGGAGTGAGGGATAGAAGGAGAAAGATTAGGAAGTGGATAGGGATAAATGGTGAATGATGGGAAACAGAGACTTCCTGATTGAACTTACGCTAAGAGCTACATTACAGCTGAGCTCAGCGATCTTTTCTACAACCTGGACAACATGGACAAAAACAAAAAAACTATCAAGACACACAACTAGTATTTTGGGCCATGTTACAATTCACCTTTTAATAGAGTCTATTTTTTTTTTGTCCAGAGAAATGATTAAGTGTCATTGGTGTCTGAAAACATCCATTTCTGCCACAGTAATCCTTTCAGAGAAAACTGTGTGACATTTATACATTTCAGTCTCACAGCTTTGAGGGAAGGCGACAGTGTAATGCATTGCTTGGCCAACACAGCTTGACATTGCAATCCCCTTTGCTGTTGAGTCCTAAATTCACCCAGCAAAGTTTTCCTGAAAACTCTCCTTTATTATTATTATTATTCTTATGATCATCTCCACTTACAATGGTAAACTCATCAGGAGGGATTATTTAAAATCGTTTCCATTGTCAGGTGGTTTAACTGTAAGGTGTCAGGGTTGTTGTCATGCTTACATACATAAACGATCTGATCTTTCTGCAGACATTACCAGATCTCCCAGACCGTTTCATGTAACTGTAGTTTCTGCTGACATTGTTCTTAAATTCTGCACAATTTGGCACAAAGAGTAGAAGGCTGCGATCGATAGTGCTGCAGCTTCATGCTGTTTACTGAATACTGGCCTTGGTTCCACTTAATTCTGTTCCTCATTAAGAAAAGCAGCCTCATAATTAACCCTTAAATCCCATCTGGGTCATTAGAGGAAACATTACATCCTCTGCATATCGAGAGTGAGTTTGTTCAACTGCAGCGGTATGTATTTGATGTAGGGATGCAGCGTAAACAACCATTTTTACTGAATCATCTCTGTGTTTCTGAACCATAGCTACCCCCCCCCCCCCCCCAAAATGTCATCATGTTGGGATATTCTCACACACGCACATACATCACATGTATATTCTCACTCTCACATACATATGTTCTTTTTACACCAGGGGCGGAGCTAGAGGGGTGGCCGGGGTTGCACGGGCCACCCTCTTAAACCCAATTGGACACCTCAGGTGCCCCCTCACGTGATTGACAGGTCACCTTGGAAGGTGCGCGATGACAGAAAAATGAGGAGGACAGGCAGGGAATGCGGGTAGATCGCAGGCCATTGAAAATAATAAGGATGCTCCAAAGATCTTGTATAACACAGACGTCCCATTCTCCTCCGATCGCTGGAGTAATTGCGGGCTTGTGTGTTTTCTAGTAGCGTGAATGATCGAAGGAGTGAGAGCTCTTACCGTTAACACAAGATCTTTAAAGAGCACGCAGGTTTTGGGTCATGTCACATATGATAATGGTGAAGGCATCAAGCCTAGATATGAATTATACCTGCACTGTGAATCTGGACTCAGTGTTGTATATGAAAAGAACAAAGTCTGGGACATTTAAGGCAGCTGTCACCTCCATAACATATTGCCTGCTGTCCCATGGAGACCTTTCAAAATGATAGATGAACTCCAAACAGTCGAAAGATGGTCAGGATGAAAAAAAACACGACTGCTTTACCAGATCCTGATAAACTGGCACTTATAGGAAACAGGGCTTACACACAACAGCAGCCATGATGAGGGATGATTTGCCTCCAACAGCTAATAGTCACTCTCTCTCTCTCATTGAAATGATAAATGAAGATGGCTGCTGTACGGCTGGTGACAGGACAGCTGTTGTTACAGTATGCAGAGCTGATGTTATTGCGTTGGATGTCTCTTCAGTTTGAACAGGCGTTTCTCTTATTCAGCAGGGAGCGTGTCCTTCAGCAAGAAGCCGGTCTCTAATGATCTCTCAGTGGAGCCGGCAGTCACACTTCTCATTATGAAATTGCAGGGCTTACTCACCAGTACTTCAGTTCCACACTTGAAAGACACACATCCGTGAGCTCTGTTCTTTGAATTCTTTGCTGTAAAAAAAACTGTAAACACAATCCTACCTACAAGGGCTGCAAAAAATTAACATTATGTTGAAAAGATATGTGCTGAGTATGGAAGTACAGTATCATGTGGAGCATGATAAAAGCTGCCATCCTTGTATAAGAGGTCATTGAAGTTACATACACCCTGCAGGCATATGTGCGGTGATTAAATCAGTTACATGTGCATGAACACAGGTTAAAGGTGTCTTCTCCTTTCTTGGTTTTAAATCCCTAAAATGACAACACTCATGCAAAAGTCTTAAACCTTGCATTCCTTCTAATGGCCAACAGGGGGACACATGTTTGATTGGGGGCAACGTGTCAAATTTTAATAAAGTCTATAAGAAAATGACACTAGACACAGTGAACATTTCCCTGATTGACTGTAGATAGGGGAGACCGGGGCTTGTTGTCACACCTTATACACTCTGTTATATCTCTTAAAATTAATTCATCAGATTGTTAAAAAAAACAGACCAAATGAAAGCAAAGTCTTGGGCACAAACTTTTCATTTCATTTTGATATCTCTATTCTGTGCAGACTTATTAGCATTTAAATAGGGGGTGCACACATGTGACATGCTGCCCCCTTAGCAGGTAAGTTGTCACAGCATATGTCACACACGTTTGGCATAAATAAAACAAGAACACTTCAGTTTAATTAATATTCCAAATTAAATTCAGCTAAAAAAAGTTCGATTAATCAATGAACTTGGATAAAAATTGGCCAACTTCATCTCCCTCCATCACGTCAGGTGCTGTGCGGCCATTTCTTGTTTTTCTTGTGTAATTCATGACAATTTCTTCTGCTGTGAGTTTTTTCTTTGTTCTTCGAGAAACAATCACAAATTGAACAACCACTAACCAGCAGATTCTCTGTGTCTGTTATTGCATGTACTCATGTAGTGTGACAAGTTGCCCCAAACGGCCATGTTTGCTAATATTAGCCATATTTTAAAGTTATCTTGAAGCAGCACTGTAACTAAAGTCTGGTGAAACACTTTATTCTCTCTTCTAACAGGTTCAAATGTTAAATAATTGATTTTTGTTTTTAAGCAGACAATTACAAAAAATATTCAGTTGGTATTTTTTACTTTCATATGTGAAAATTGGGAAATTTTTCCTCACTTCAATTGACGGTCTGCTTTGCTTTTCCCAGAAGGGATGTGACATCACATTATGACACAAAACTAGTATTCCACTTTTGAGTAGACCCTCTTTATGGTCAAGTTAGTGCAAGTGTGACAACTTACCCGTGTGACAAAAAGCCCCGGTCTCCCCTACTTATATTTAATTATGTAAGCTACAGCCTCTTTCTGTGTAAAAACACATGTTTAAGATTGGACAGGTGCCACATGGACATGCAGATGGTCAGGTCAAGGCACTTCTCTCGCTTATCTCCTCTCTCCAAAAATGGTAGCTGTCAAAAAATGTCAAACTAATGGCATGATATACTTTAAGATGGGTATATGTCCATCTTTCCAACAGTCTTCCTTCAGTGTTCACCACATAGACTGCTGCTCCTCTCTGCCCTCTCTCCATCGTCAAGTATCAATGAATCCCTTAGTGAGTAACAACTGACAAACAGAACACCACTGATTCTTTCGTGATTCGATCTAGTGGCTGCTGTTGCATGTAAGTTAAGTTAATCTTGGTCGTTTTGTTGTGTTCCACCAGAGGCTGCACACAGAAACAGCTCCTAAAAGTGACGCCAAAACATCCGGAGTGCCCCCTGGTGGCTGGCTGCAGTGTACAGTAGTAGGACATAAACCCCAACTCGGCCATGTTGGTGGAAAGGACAGAGATGATATATGGCTTGTTAGCTTGTTTTTCATCACGCTGAAGAGCCTATTTTATTGATTTATGTTGATATGGTCGTATTTATTTAGTTATTGTTGGCTAATAATAAATGACTTGGTGCTAATAATGCTATGTTTGTGTCACTGTGGTCAGCCTTCACATGTCTTTGGTAGATATTTCCTTTTAACTTTGTGTGTAGGTCAACAGACCTCTAACAGAGATGCAAAAGCCAGAGAGTGAGATCTGTATGCAGTGCATCAAAAACCCTGAACACTGCTGCAGCACATAATTCACAAACTCTATTTGTGATGGAAACCTATTTACAACGGAATGTTACCTCTCAATTTTTCAGTGTATTCACTGAAGCCGGTTAGCCTTGACATGCATTGGAAACTCTAGAAGAAGAGAGCGGGAGCTGCAGATTTGCTGTCGACAGCATCCCGGAGTAAAAAAACAACTTAATGGTCTATTCACACGCTGATGCACGACCTTGTCTTCTATGTACTCAGAAATTCAAAATACAGCTGGAATCGCCCTTAAAAGCCGAAAGGATTGCTTTTCCATTAAAAGTGGAGTGACACTGGTTTCGTGTTTTGTCCTTTGTTTCAGCTCAGGCAAGGGCACAGAGCTGTTCATGAATGTTACACGTGGGTTTAAAAAAACATCCTATCTCTGTAGCTTTCCACAGTATAGAACTACAATTCTTTGATTCATGGATTGGGTTCTGAACGCCTCCCTGACTCCTTGTTGCTTGATTTGTGTTATAAATTTCTGTTGTTTTGACATTATGTGATGCTACGGTCTTTCAAATCTCCCAGCAAGCCCCCTCCCCAGGTAGCATTATGACAGAACATTAAAGAAAAGATGTCCCATGCTGAGTCCGTCTCCTGTCTTATCATGCAACGTAACATTTTATATGTATAAATATGTCACTCTCGTTCATTGTAGGCATTATAACTTTTGCTTCTCGCCCCTCCACACATGCATGGTATCTTTGTGTTTTGGTGCTTGTCATACTGGTATTTACTGTAGTAATATGCCTGCATGCAGAAATGGCGAGGCGCACTGTGGCTCATTATAGTGTGCTAAAATATCTGGGGGAAGAGAGAGCTGCAGATGTTCTATAAGAAGCAGCAGGAGCAGGTATAGGTAGAGATCTGTTAAATTATGTTCAAAGCAAAAACAGGGGGAAAAAAGGGGGATACAGAAAAAGTGTGTGTGATGTGAAATGGATGAAACCGTGTAGCAACCTCATGCTGGGGCAGATTTTGTAAGGTCACACTTCA